>NW_005841955.1:2838677-2856944 GCF_000455745.1 Alligator sinensis
AGAAAAAAGAAAAAATAAGCCTTGTACTCACCAGCAGTAGCAGGGGCTGTGGGGGCTCTGGGCCTCGTAGCTGAGCCTCCCTGTGCAGCACAAGGCAGCGGGGGCATCCTGGCCTCCTGGCACTCACACTGCCACTGCCCCATCAAGCAGGTGCAGCCAGGGTCAGCAGAGCTGTCACCTGGGCCCCGTGCTGCCAGGGGGCACTTTGTCATAGGCCCCAGTGACCCTGATGGCAGCTGCTACTGCCAGTGAGTGTGGGCTTTTTCTTTTTAATTGCCAGAATGATGGGGCCAGGCAGGGCAGCAGTTGAGGGGGGCTTGGGGTGCAGGTGGGATATGGGGCCAGTTGGGGTACTGATCAGGGGGCTCAGGGGGCAGGAGGGGGATGGGGCCATGTGGGGCAGCCATTGGGGACCAGGGAGAGCAGGTGGGGCTGGTGGGAGCTCCCCATGGTCCCCTGCCCCCTCCTCTAGCCCTCCTATCCCCTACTTACCAGCAGGAGTCCAGGTCCAGCTCTCTGCAGCTGACACACTGCCTGCCCCACAGGGGCAGACGGCATACTTCAGCATGGGGGCAAGGCCAACCATAGAAATGCTCTGGCTGGCTACCAGAGCATCTCTGTCGAGGACCCAGCCTCCGGTTGCCTCAGGGCATGGTCTGAGACTGTGTCCTGCCCCACTTTTTTCCTCTAACGTTTTGTTTTTTTTATTATTGGATATCCAGGGTTCTAATTTTGCCCCCGTGCTGCAAATTTGCAGTGCAGGGAACATTGTTTAATTCTCGCAAGTGCCTGTAGCAGCATCTCAAAGGGCTTTGAGATGCTGCAAGAGGCACGTGCACGTTCATCTGACTGCGCCCAAGTGGAGCACTGGAGCTTTCTTGCTTGTGCCCTGCTAGAGTGTACTGCTAGGAAGCCAGGGAGTTGAAGATTCAATACCATTTTGGGCAAGGAGGACCTAGAGCTTAGGTCTCCTGCTTCCTGGGCAAGTGCCTGAACCACTTGGCTACTGGAACCAAACCATGGAATGGCCCTCTTCCCCTTGTATTTCACACCCAATAATCATAGATTTATGGTTGGTTATATTTTTGTGATTTCAGAGTTGAGAATGGGTGTATCCATGTATATGCCAAGCCTATATATAGCCTACTGCACATGCTCAGTCTTCACAGGCACATTTATGCATCCACAGTATAAGAATAATAGAATATTAATGTGTGTAAGTGCCAGCCATGCCATTTCTGCAGCTAGAAAACTGCCATTTAGGTGCACTTTGGGAAATATAATTCAATCCCAAAAGGATAAAGATTTGGTAAGATAGCATGAATTTGTCATGGAAATATGGTCTAGATGAAATCATTATAGGGTGTGTACAGCTGTTCACTTCACCTGGTCTAAGTTCATGTGGCTTACTTTAAGCTGCATGAATGTAGCCCAGGAATGGCATATACAGCTGTTCATCAGTTCTGGGAGCTTTGTGGGGAACCCAATGTAAGTAACTTGGGTGGGGGGAGGGGCAGGCAGGATTGGGAAAGCGGGGCTTGGTGAGAGGGGTGTTGGCAGGATCAGGGGGCTGATCGGTTTGGGTGGGGGTTGTCCATCTAAGGGTAGAGGTCAGGGGTTAAAAATAGCCCTGTCAGGATTGGGGGGCTGTGCTCTGAATGCATACAAGTGTTCCATATATTGAATTTACCCATTCCCTCAGGTGAACTAACTTAGATTGGGCTCACCATTTTTTGCCTGATTTAAACCCTCTGTATAGATGGGCATTTAGATTGACCTAATCCTAGACAGGCCAATCTAATTTTAATGGCTGTACATAGCCATAGGGTGGGTATATAATAGGTTAAATAAGAGTGTTCTGAGATTTGTTATTAGTGCTTTAAGAGAGGAAGGCTGAAAGAGAAAAAGGTATCAGCATAATAACACAGCTGCTGCAAGATGAGGAGGAGTATATGGTAAAAGGGAAGCACAAACTATTCAATAATATTTACAAACAAGCACAAGAGCATGTACCAGAAGTACTGACCTGTGTAAAACTGGCCTCTTCAAACACCACTCCCATGTACTTTTTTCACCCTTCCCTGCAATGTCTTGGTTACTGTTTTATCTGGAGCACTCAATTAGCTATTTGTGACAAAATGGATCTCAGAAAATTCATAAACCACAGCTGAATATGCTACAGTAGTTTCAAAAAGTAGCTCCAAAAGACTTTTGCCACAAGCAGCACCGTACCTAGACTCCTGGCAGCCCCAGGCAAACTTTTGGTATCACCACCACCCCTACCCCCTTCACCAGAGATAATGATAATAATAATAATTTTAAAATTACCATTTTCTGTCTCCCTTTCTGTCCAGGCCCCAGGCAGCTGCCTGGTTCATCCATGCCTGTGTCCGGACCTGGCCTCAAGATCAAAAGCAAAACATATAGGCACTGGAAGGAAAGTCAAGTCATAAGAAAGCATACCAAGAAATAGGAAGAATTTTCAGGGACATAATCAAGACAGCAAAAAGGAAGGTGAGAAACAAGGGAAGCTGACAACAAGAAAAGATTCTATAAATACATTGGTTAGAAAAGATTGACCAGAGAAGCAATGGACCCACTGCTGTATGGCCAGGGTGAGCTATTAAGAGAAGAAGCAAAGACGGCAGAGTTGCTCATGGCTACTTTACCTTGATGTTCTCAAAAAAAAAAGCTGCAACCAGACAGCTAGCAAAAATTGTATAGACAAAGCAAGGGAAAGGCTGAGATGAGAATAATAAAAAAGAGCATTCGAGAGCATTTGATTAGTTTGAATGAATTTCAGTGATCAAAACCTGATTAATTTCATTCCAGAGTGCTGAAATAACTGTAGACGAAATCTGAGAGCCCTTGGGAATAATATTTACAAAGTTTTGAGATGGACAAGGTCCCAGAAAAGTGGGAAAGAATAATATAATGCCCATCTTTAAATCTGGCAAAAATTAGGACCTGGGGAATTATAGACTGGTCAGCATGACTTCAATACTTTGGAATTTGTTGGAGCAAATTATAAAACATCTCAACCATCTGGGGGAGGAAAAGTTGATCACTAGCTACCATCATGGATTTGTTAAGAACAATTCATGCCAAACCAAGTTGATCTCTTCATGATTAATCTCTCTCTCTGACAAAATAATTGTTGGGTACATAAAGGGAATGCAGTAGATTTTATATACTTGGACTTTAGAGTAAGGTTTTTGATTCCTCGTGACCTACGCATCAGCAAATCAGTGAAATGTGGGCTAAATAAAATTGCTACAAGGTGGACACATAATTGGCTCAATAACTGAAAGCAAAGAGGAATTAACAATGGATCAATGTCAATGGTATCGGTGTTCCACTGGGTATTTAACATGTTTATTAATTATTTGGATGCCAAAATAGAGAGCTTCCTGATCAGGCTGGCAAATGACATGAAACCGAGAAGGGTTATAAACATTTTAGGAAGGTAGGAGTAAAATTCAGAAGGAACCTGAGAGCCTGAAAACCTGGGCTAGAAACAACAGCATATAATTCAGTATATATGTACGGTGCTAGACCTAGGAAAGAATAATCAAAAGCACAAATACATAACGGGATATTACTGAGTGAGAGGTAGCATTGCTGAGAAGTGCTTAGGGGGGTTGGTGGGTTACACACTCAGTATGAGCTAGCAATGTGACACAGACACAAAAAAAAGCAAAGGCAGCTTTGGGCTGCATCAACGGGAATATTAGGTGTAAGACAGAGGATGTGATAGTATGACTCTACTCAGTGATGGTAAGTTTGCAGTTCTGGGCTCCACATTTTAAGAAGAATGTGGAGAGCTTAGAAAGTATAGAAATGGGTAAAAAATGATAAAAGAGTAGGGTGGCAAGCCATATGAGGAAAGACTGAAATAATTAAGCATGTTTAAATTGGAAAAAGTTGACTAATGGGGGACATGATAGCATTCAAATATCTAAAAGGCTGTGTCATGGGTATGTATTATAGGGTTTGAATCCTTTGTACCTACCAGTCAGAGTGAGACCTTGCAACATCAGAGTGAGACCCCCAGAAATGGAACTACCAGCCCATCCTGTCAGTTGTTCTCGTTCTTCTGCCACGTCTTGTTGTTATTGATGGGAGACAGTCCTTTCTGGTGCTTCATAGGATATTTCTCTTCTGATTTCTTCATTGGACTCCAACCTCCCCTTTACCCCACCTTACCACATCCCTGGCCCAAACAGGCATCGTTGTTAGGAGGCTCTCCCTTTATGGATGATCTCTTCTCACCCGTGTCTCTCACTGGTAGAGAAGGAGAGTTGCTCCCATTCCAGGGGCTCTTCTTCAGTCACCCGAGATCTCAGCCCCGTGTCCTCGTGACTATGCTCATCATGGTGTGGTCTTAACAATGTTCATTTAACATTAGCTGAAATTGCAACCTAAAGTTCTACCATCCAGCCTTCCCTGAGATAAGCTCTGAGATAATGCATTCTTATCCCAAGTTGGGTTCTAGGGTCTTGCCCCTTCAGGGGAATCACTCCCCATTAGCTGGTCTGACTCCCACCCCTGGTCAGCCATTGGACTGCCTCCAGGTCTCACCCTGTCCGTCCTTGTATTGTCTCCTGGCTCCCATCCCGACTTGGCCCTGAGAGGTACCACTGAGTCCCAGTGTTGCCAGTTCTGATCTGGCCTCAAACTCTTCCACTGTTCTCTGCTGGGCTGCTCTGTCCCTTCTTGTGATTCAATCTTTGCCGAAACGCACAGATTCAAGTGAGCTGCGCGCGTCTTCCCGGCCCCACCTTTCTCTGGTGGGTCTGCTCTCTGCCAGCCATAGCTCTCCCCAGCTGTGTGCCAGCCCCCTCCTCTCACCCCTTTCTCCTGGGGTGTATCTACAGCTCTGCCCTCCTGGTGATCCACTCTGAACCTCCACTTCCTGGCTCCCTGCCTCCTCTCGAAGCTCCTTTCCACTTCTCCCCCTCACTTCCTCCCCCACCCTGTCCATTCCTTGTTTTCCAGCCCCACCTCCTCCCAGGGCCTGACCCTTTTTCCCCCAACCCAGAGTCTCAGGCAGCTGCAAAACTTCCATACCAGAGCCTGTCATGCCAGTGTCAGTTCCTCTCTATCTGCCAGGGAAGAAGACAGAGGGGGAACCTCTGTTTGTTATCTCTTCCCCTCTCACAGACTGCCATAAAGAATAAGAAAAAAAATTGTTCTCCTTTGCCACAGAAAGCAAGATGTGAAGCAATGGCTTTAAATTGTAGGAAATTAGATTTAGATTACATATCAGGAATAACCTCCTTACTCTTAGAAAAGTAAGGCAGTGAAATAGACTGCCAGGGAAATTGTAGAATCTACTTCAGTGAAAATTTTCAAGAGGAGGCAGAATAAGCATTGTAGGGGAATGATTTAGGAATAGCAATCCTACATTTGTGCAGTGGTTTGAACTGAATGATTCATGAAGTTGCTTCCAACTCCAGGATCCTATGATTCTATAGCATGTAAGAAAGACTTCATTTGTCTTCATTATCTGATAGACAGGGGAAAAAACTGATAGACAGGGGAAAAAATAGCATTTATTTTGCAGTGGTGTCTGAGACTCAGATTAAGATGTGTTCTACATTATCTGACTTATTATAAGCATACTGTAAAAGACAGTGAGTGCATCTACATGAGGTATTTACTGCACTGTGGACTAAGCTGCACAGTAAATATCACACATGTTCACATACACCCCTATTAGTCTAGAGTAAACCCATTTACTCCACAGCAGGATAGTACTTGTAAGTACAAGTGCTAGTTTGCTGTGGAGTTTTTTACTCCCACAGCAGCACAAGTGTAGATGCTTTCCTAGCTGGCTGGGATAGAAGGATGCTTTCATGTGGGGCTGCCTGCTGGCTAGCCTGTACTGAAGCACCTTCATGCTCTAGCCAAATCCTCCACAGGATACTGAGATAGGGGCAATAGCCTTAAGCTCCCTACTGGCAGGCAGACCCCCAGGCTTCCTGCCAGCTGAGGCTACTCCAACTTGGCTCAACAAGCTGTGATCCCAGGTACATGTGTAAATGCATGCCCAGGAGCAATAAACTCCATTGTGATAAGCACCAGAGTTTTTTGCATTTTATTAATATGCATGTATAGATGCATCCAGCATCTGCCCTAAGGAGCTAACAATCAGGACTGAAATAACCTCTGGGAAAATAATAGGAAAGATGCTATGGGATGCATAAGTAAAGAAGTGGGGCTTTCTAGCTTAGTGAGGAGAACTTTAAACTAGGTTCAGTGGGGGACAAAAGCAGTGTTGTTAGAGAAAAATCATCAGGACAATTGGCTGGTCAGCTAAGATATTTATAAACTAATGCAAGAAGCATGGGACATTTGAAGGAAGATTTGGAATTACAATTACTAGTAGAATATAATTGGGACAACTGGGAGTTGGTGGGATATTTAACATGACTGGAATACTGCTGTGGATGGTTAAAACTTGTTCAGAAAAGGACACACAAGGCAAAAAGGAGACTTGTTTTACATATAAAATAGCTGCAGTGCAAAACAGGAGCTTGATCTACTGAAAGACTGTGAGTCACAGCAAGAGGGGAGAATAGCAAGGGTGACGTCATGGTGGGTTTCTGCTACAGACCACCAAACCAGGAGTAGGAGGTAGATGAGGCTTCTCTCAAACAACTAACCAAAGTATTGAAATCAGAGAACTAGGTGTTTATAGGAGATTTTAAATACTATGATATGTTCTAGGAGCAATGTACATGGTCCAGCAAGTTTTTGGAGTGTGTCAGGGATTTCTTTTTGGTACAGATGAAGAAGAAGCCAAGTAAGATGCCCTCTTTGTCATTTGCTTCGCACAAATAGAGTGGAATTTGTTAAAAATATGAAGGTGAAAAGCAATTTAGGTTACAGTGACCATGTAAAAATGGAGTTCAAATCCTAAGGAAAGCAGTAGAAAAACAGACTTAAACTCCATGAACTGATAGGAAGGATTCCCCCAATAAAGAACATTTCTAAGAGAAAAATAGCAAACTATTCAGTGAATTGCATTTTTTAAATGATCTTATAAAAAATGAAAACCTAGCCATATTACATGAATATGGGATGGGTATACATGTATAGAAGGGCAGGCAAAGAGAAAATCAGGAAGGCCAAGTATTATAAGCCAGCAAGGAACATAAAAGGCAACAAAAAGGATTCTACACATATGTTGACAATAAGAGGAAGGCTGAGGAAGGCATGGGTCCCTTACTGAATGGGGGAGGCAATATAATAATGGAAGATATGGAGAAAGTTAAAGTATCTAATGCCTTTTTTACTTCAGGCTTCAGGAATAAGGTCAGTGATCAAATGACTGGCACAGGTGGCAAAAAAAATGTTGAGAGTCCTAGGAAACATGACTTACCAGAAAAAGTTGGAAGAAAAGAAAGGGCCCAGGGGTAAAGGATTTGATAACAATCTTCAATTACCTAAAGGGTAATTACAAAGAGGATGGTGACAAATTATTCACTATAGATCTGAAAAGGAAGTAACAGTCTTAAATTGAAACAAGGGAAATTTATCTTGGGCATTAGATCTTTCTCAGGGCTTTGTTACAGATTACACTTTAGACTTCTCAGATGTTGATCGGTGTTTGTGTTAGCTCAAGTTTAGAGCAATTACACATTCAAGATAAACACCTGGGGACAGAGAAGAAGAAATTCTTTACGGTGAAGGTTGCCAAAATTTTGAATGGGCTTCCAAGGGAGGTGGTGCTTTCCCCTACCTTGGAGGTGTTCAAAATGAGATTAAACAAGCACCTGGCTGGGGTTACTTGACCCCAGCGCTCTTTCCTGTCCAGAGCAGGGGGTCAGACTTGATGATCTAATATGTCCCTGCCAACCCCTAGAAATCTATGTTTTAAGAATTTGGGATTGGGATTGGGTTGCCCCAGCTCATAGGGACACTGCCCCTGCCTCTGGAGGGAAGCTGCAGCTCTCAGGAATCCTGATCTGGCCCCCACTTTGCTCCCTATTCCACCCCTCCTACCTCTTCTTCCCAGATTGGTCTAGGGGGGCTCCCAGCCAGGTCACACCCCCAGGGGCAGGAGACAGATTTGGCTTAGTGCCAGTACCACCCACTGGGCAGTAGAGTTCAGAGGATGGAAAGGTGTCCACACAGAAAAGAAGGGTGGGGAGTGCATCTTGAGATGCTGGAGGACTGCAAGTTCGGTGGCTCATCTGTGGGGAATGGCCACACATTCATAGAACATGAGCTGGGTAATGTGAATCAGAGATAAACCTGCCCTGGAGTGGTGTAATCTTAAGATGCCTAAACAGTGCTTAAAACTAGTTTACAGGTCTTCATGTGTGGACAACCCCTAAGCCACCTAAAGGTAATGTGTACCAACGCCATCATTCTGAGGGTGGCTAAGCACAGCAACACACTACCTAGGGAGGCCATGGGATTTTCAGCCTTGAAAGATTTTAAGAGCAGGTTAGGCAAGCATTTTCCTGGAATGGTTTCAACAAGAATGATCCTGCCTTGAGCAGGTAGGTTGAACTCTATGGCCTCCTGGGTTTCTTCCAGACCTACTTGCCTATGATTCTATGAAAGAAAGAAATGAAATTTATTTTATTAATAAAATCATAAAGTCTTATTTTAAGCGATGTATGTTAGTGCCACCCAATGTTCTGATTAAAAGTTTAACACGATACATCAATAAAACACATATTAAGTAAATTAAAATTGCCCTTTTTAATTACCTCAAAAACCAGTAGAAACGTACCATTGAAAGGTGATTCAGAGGTGACCATTCTATTTTTTCATATTTATGAAATTAAATCAATCAGGATTAAAGAAAAGCCCTTCTACTAGATGAATTTAGCACATTTATTAAAACACTTAATTTCAATAAGTTTCCCCTAATGATGTAATGCAGAGCTGTCCAACTTCTGGACTGCTGGGGGCTGCATGCCACACACATGCTGCATGGGCCACTTGCTCTGCAGACAGTCCCCAAAACCCCCTGCCACGCACAGAGTGCAGACAGCCCAGCTCCTCAACCCTGCCACATACAGAGCTCCAGCCAACCTCCCAAATGGGCATACCATAGAGGCAGCTGCCCTCTGCCATGACACATGAAGCACAGACAACCCAGCACCCTTGATGTGCATGCAGCACAGGCAACCCTTCCCCCCCCTCCCCCCCCCTCCCTGAAGTGGGGGCAGGAAGCAGAAGCTAGAGGAGGGGAAAGAAGCCAAATACCCTAGCCACTTCCAAGCAGGAACAATAGGAGAAATGATGTCTGAACAGGAGCCTATAGGCCACCAGTTGGACAACCCTGGTGTAATGTAGATTTGAAATGTAACTGGGGTTAGCAGAAGAAGTTCAGTCCTTAGTTCATAGACAATTCTGACGCTGCCAGTCTTCAGACCTTAAGATGTAATTACAGGAAACAGGCCATTGCCTTTCATTTGTAATAGTAGCACAAATGCATTAACTAGAATTAAGAAAAAATATAGTAATATGTTTGCTATAGCCTAACTTGTGGCTTTTGGTCATAGCGCAGCACTGGGAGACCTGAAGAGCGTGTATGCCTGAAAGATAAGCATTGGGAGCTAGAGTCTTTTGGTTTACAGATAGGGTTGTTATGACCCTTCATGACCTGCCACTTATGCATTCTAATAGCTTTGCTGCCAATGCAGAGGAACAAATTACTATCACCACTACATATGTGATATCTGTAGAGATAATACATGCACTTGAAAAAATCCCCATTTTAACATTACAAAATAAATCACTGAAATGTGCCTGTAAAATCTTATTCGGCGCTTTCCTCCAGAACCCCTCTCATATGGTGGACAGAATGGGTGACACACACTTAAGGTGGCATTCTGTTACCTGATTTAGCCACAAAAACTGCAGGCAGTTGTGACCTTATACAGCTAAATGAGCATTTTAGGTTTTATTCCCATGCATCTTCCCCACAGTTAGGGAACTTATAGCTAAATATAGTTCCTCTCAGCTTCCTTTTATGTAAATCTCTCTCCTCCCACCACATAGCACTCCCTTTGACACACCAGATTTTTAAAAATGAAATTTTACAGTGGTGTGTACTGAGTGAGAGTTCATCAGAAACTAATAACTAAGCATTTTCCAAGTTACATTTCAAAGCATTCCATCATATTATCTGTGGCATGGCATAGCATGTACATTTTTGGAGGAATTTTTCCAAATAGAAAGAACATTTCATCAAGGTAAAAGTAGTTAAGCCATCTCTTCCTGTACAAAACCTGCCACTGCAACACATGAAAATACACATTATTAAGGCACCAATAATGTTAATGCCATCATCAAATTCTATTTACTTCACTCTGAACTTTATTCTGTGTTAACCAGAAGCCTTGTATAGACAAACGTGTAGGCTTTGTGTATGTAGAATTGTGTAGGTTTTCAAGAAAGCAAACAGCAAAAACAAAAAGGCCATCATGTGGCATCACATTAAAGTCCACAAGGCCTTAGTTAGATCCAGGATGCTGTAAAGGGGGGTGCAGGAGCAGTAACCAGCACTTCAAGGTGGCTGCGCGCCCAGCTTCCCTACTACAACCAGGAAGAGCAGATTATACTTCAGGTGCAGCAGAGAGGGATACTTTTTTTAAGTCTCTGAATCAGGTAAGAATCTGCTGCCCCACAATACTCTTAGCAAGTCCTCCCTTCCCCTCCATTCTCAGTAGCATTGCCCATCCCCCTCCCATTTGTCCTCTCTCCTCCCACTGCTTCTGCTGTCTCCAGCTCCAGGGTGAGCTCCGCAAGTGCTGCTCCCCCACTCCAGCTGGGCTCACCTGAGGACAGAAGCAGTAGTGGGTAGGTTACCTCTCCCTAAGCCTGCTTCTGGGCTGGCTGAGAACACCTGGAAGGGAGAGAGAATTCACCCCCTGCCATCACTGCCACTATCCCTGGTTGAGTCCAGCTACCCTTGCAACCTAGCTGGAGCAAGGCAGCTGCAGCTGGAGCTCCCCCTGCCCCTGGGGCACCCATAAACTGTGGGAACAGTGATAGTGGTGGGCAGGGGAGAGGTGAATGGGAGGGGAGACAATGTATCACTGAGCACGGAGGAGAAGAGAGAAGGAGGATTCTTTTACCTGATTCAAAAACTTTTAAAAGTCCCTGACTTCTCGTCCCATGGAAGAGTCTAAAATGGGATGTGACTGTGCCAATGCACTCCCTCTGGATCTTACCCTGCACATGGGTCATCAATAAAGTTGTATGGAACCTATAGATCCATTACATACACCACTGTCATTTATTAAGCAAATAGTGGTAGTAGGTTGTCATCCTGCACGTGACTAGCACTGGAGGGGGGAGGAAACATTTTGGCAATGGTTTTATAGATATCTGCTATGGCACAGGAATGCTGAGATTTGGGAAACCTTGGGTTTCATTGGAGGCTCTGGAAGAATTTGGGATCTACTGAGAATTTGGGCTCTACTGGCTCTACTGATTCTTCTGCCCATTCCCTCACAGCGTGGACTCCTTATTGTCCTCTCTAACATTCACCTATCTTGTTCCTGATTCCTCCTCCCAGCCCCATTCTTTTCATCTAGCCAGTTCCAATCTCTGTCCCTGAGTCTTCTCATCCCAGTTCCAGTTTTCTTGTCCAGCAAATCCAATCTCACCCCTTCAGATTCCTAGTCCAAACCTCCTTGCTTAATCATTCCCAGTCCTGTGTCTCTCCGTGACTCACAATCCCAGTCTTCCTGTGCAGCCAATGCCAGCCCTGCCTTCTCTAACAAATAACAAATGCTTGCTCTTTACCATCAGCCTCTCGTCCCTATTACAAATCATGGAGGAAGACGGAATTAGACATCCTCTAATAAAAAGGCAGAATATATGTGTGTTTTTAATATGGGCAAATGATGCATTTTTGCTTAGCTTTCTCCCTTAGATGGACTATTCTGGCCATAATTTTCCAAAGTACTTCTGCCTCTGGCAGGCACCTGCCATTAATAATTTCAGCTCCAGTTAAAATCTGCAAATTTATAACTAATTACAAACAGAATCATAGGTAGTATTTAGCAAGCTTAATGAGAGGCAGAGCTACCAGTCTTCCCTAAAATAGTGCCTAATTCTGCTACCTAGAGAGGGTATAAGATCATTGCCATAGATATTATATGCACATATACATGGACACATGTATAGAATTCAAGAAAAAACAAATATCATATTTACTTAATTACAGGATGAAGCTTTTTCTGCAATCAGCATAGGGAAAAAAGCCTCTCATCTTACGTTCACATTCAAGGAATCTTCATTCAATGCACTCTCTATCATTAAACTGCTGCCAAAAGTACCATATGCTCAGTAATAGAGATGGACTACGTAGTTGATTAAATACAGCCAATACTGAATTGACTATAATTCCAATATATAATAAATATAAATTATTATATTATTATTATTAATATAATTATTATTATATAAATATAATAATGACCAATACATCATGACTATAAAACACATGGCCCACATTGGGCAAACATAGTGTGGAGCACCTTTCCTTTTTTTTTTAAAGAATTTTTTTTTGTTTCTAGCCAAATCAAGTCCAAAACCATGAGTCAGTCCAGAACAATAAGTGGCCCTACAACCAGCAAACATCCTCCACCCCCACCAGGGGCTTCAGATATTTCCAACATCTTTTGGCAGGCATCCTACGTGCAGGCCCAAGCCCGGAGGCTTGGGGCTCAGATGCCCCCAAGTTTTGCCTACCCTACCACAAGGATAGATTAGTTCAGCTCCTCTGAATATGATATATGCAAGTGCCCATTGCATTCAGTCTGCCTCAGTGCCAATTCTTATTCAAGTCATGATGAACCACTACACCAAATGCATTTTATTTCCTCTTCATTTCCTCATCTGAGCTGCAATTTTCTATCCCATTTCTAATGATTTATTTTTATTCACCAGCCTTAAATGACTGGCAAACATCACTACATGGGAACTCAAACAGTTCACCCAAAATCCCTCTGTCGCTTCTTCTCTCAGCCTATCACACATGATTAGTGTGGCCCTGCCTTCTATGTGGTGGAGCTGGCCCAGGTTGCCCTGCACCTAATCTACATATACATTCTTGGAGAATCCGACGACCTGTAACAAGAACACCCTGTTCAGGCATGAGTTGGGGTATAATTGGCATATGGATTCTTTGTGGTGGGTACCTAGAGTACACACACACACACACCTACTGAGCAGTACTGAGCTATGTGGTCACAATGGCTTGAAACACTGTTGACTGCTGGGGTCCAGCAAATGAACTATATGATAAATCAAGAACCTTTTGGATTTGGACTAATATCATGCATAGTTTGTACTATATATAAGTAGATACAAAAATGCTGCTTGAAAGTTTATGGTGTACCTGTGCTAAAACTTGTAGCAGTTTCAAAAAGGCAAAATGGAAACAAGTCTCTGGCTACCTGTAGTAATATTATGCAAATGACTACAGGTATGTTTATTTCAAGGTCAGTGTTTTCAAATATGCCCCTCACTTCAATGGGCTTAGGGAGATCAGGGTCTGAGCATGACCCTGTAGGAAAGGAACTGCAGGGGGAAGAAGTAGAGGGCAGAGAGTAAGGAGGCTATCTGACCCCCTAGATTTATTTCCCCTGATATATCAGTGGGAGGGAGAAAAATTCAGGGCAATCCTCCAATAATTAGGTTGTATACCTGGAAAATTATAACAAATTTATAATTTTGCATTAGTAGAATCTAATTATTAGGGGGTCATCTTCTATTCAGGGTCATCATGTATTTGAGTAAATACTATGCTATACATAAACCAAAATATTTCTCTATTTAAACTCTTTCTTCCTTAGAATTCATGCATATTTTTCATCAAGGGAAAATAATCAGCAAAGAAGAATGCATCCTTCTTTTATAGACTTAAGTTATCTATTAGCCTGTTCTTGGCAGCCTAGAAAAATTACTGATAGAAACGTGCCAGGCAGTCTGAAATTGGATCATATTTCCATAGACAGAAAGCATTTGATGACAAGAGAGATAGGATCTTCAGAAATCTCAGTAACTGGAAAATATTTTAGGATTGTGGGATCTGGAACTGAGAGAAGTACAGTCCCTTTTTTTTTTTTTTTTTTTTTGATGCTGCACTACTGAACATTTCCTGTGTTCATTGATTCCATTGATTCATTGATGGAAAAATAACTGCCACTTACCACATCCAGGTTCAATTACATGTTGTATTCCACAATGAATAAATATCTCACCACTCCACATTTTACCTGGAATCAAGAAAATGTTTCAATATATACCGATTGGGGTGGGGAGGGTTTCCTTATGAAGATGTTAGGTAAATCTGCTTTATGCAAGTCACAAGAAGTTATATAGCTGTAAGTTACTGTGGTAATTTTGTGTAATTCTAGAATGGAATTGAACTGTGAATTTGAATGCCAAGCATTATGACATGAAACTATGTTGTGAATGAAAAGGCTAACAATTCATAGATTCATAGATGTTTGGGTTGGAAGGGACAATAGTAGATCATTGAGTCCAACCCCCTACCCTTGGCAGGAAAGAGCACTGGGATCAGATGACACCAGCCAGGTGCCTGTCTAGCCTCCTCTTAAAGACCCCCAAGGTAGGGAAGAGCACCACCTCCCTTGGAAGCCCATTTCAGATTTTGGCAACCCTTACCATAAATAAGTTCTTCCTGATGTCTAACCTAAATCTGCTCTCCATCACTTTGTGGCCATTCTTCCTAGTTACTCCAAGGGGTGCCCTGGTAAACAGGGCATCTCCTATTCCTTGCTGTGTGGTATGAATATTTGCGTATTAGGTTTTTTTTGTGTTTTATGAACAACTAAAACTCCATTTTGTGCTTGTTCCCTGCTTGACATGAGTAAATGAACTTTGAATGCCGTGTGTACTTGAGAGTCTGTGAGAGAGAGTGAATGGTGAAAGAATGGGAATTTTTGCATGAAAGCAAAAGAAAGATTTAACTGTTTATGTAAGAAACAAGACGCCAATGTATGAGTAACCAGACAGGAAACTAATTAATGGATGACTGAAAAACTCATCTGTGATCACGTGCAAAAGGAGATAATGAGAAGAAGGAATTTTGCATATCCTGCCATTTGATCTACACGATGCCTCAAGGCTGAGATACCAACTCTAAGATACCAACTTTACTGGAATGACCTCAGGTTGAGATAACCAGAAGATGGATAAGAAACAACTTCTAATTAAAATCTGAGCATGAAAAACCCCAATGTCGAACAAAGATTTGAAATCCATATGAAAGTGAGATGCAGACAAGCCATGATGGGGAATCTCATGCTCTCACACTCATGATGGGCAATCTCATGCTTGCTCATGCTCATGAATTTTTGCATCAAGAATTCTCTGCAACCTCCTGGAGCACAAGCACATCTGTTCACCCCTGCTCCCATCACCCTCAATGAGCCTGGGCTGGCCACCCAGTCCTAACACTGAGCAACCTCTGCTGGTAACTATAACACCTTACTGGTATGGTTTTGTCTGTATGTCTGTCTGTGTCTGCTTGTATGTATGCTTGTGTGTATCTGTTCATATGACTGGTGTGTCCAAGCTTATTTCATGCTGTTCATGACTGGTGTGTCCAAGCTGTTTCATGTAATCAATAAACGCAGCATTTTGCCTTATCCCCCTTTATAAGGTCTCGCTCTTGATTTGATTAATTGGCAATTTAAAGTAAAGGGGTAAACAGGGCATCTCCTATTCCTTGCTGTCCCCCCCTGATGAATTGGTAGGTGTCCACAAGATCCCCTCTCAGCCTTCTCTTGTGGAGGCAGAAGAGATCCTGAACCCTCAATCTCTCTGTGTAGGGTTTTGCCTGCAGGCCCCTAACCACACGAGTGGTCTTCCTCTGAACCCTCTCGAGATTATCCACATCCCTCTTGAAGTGTGGCACCCAAAATTGGATGCAGTCCTCCAACTGTGGCCTGACCAATGCTGCATAAAGGAGAAGTATCACCTCCTTGGACCTGCTAATGCATGATAAAGTATGGTTACATGACAAACAGGAAAGGTATTTCTGTTTGGAAAGATATTTCTGGAAATGGAAAGATATTTCTAACAAACAAGATATTAGGGCTGAATTATGGCTCTATCTTCATAGGAATCCTAAAAGGGGGAGGTGGGCTTTTGAACCCACCTTCAGGGTTCCTCAGGGAGAAAACATGTTAAAATCCCCTAGAACCCTGGTATATTGGCAAAGTGGCACTGGCTAATTGAGAGCAGAGTGAAAGTAGGGTCTCATCCTTCACTTTAGTCCACACCCTGGCAAAGCTTAGTAAAGTGACAGAGATGAGGTAAATCTCTTCTACACAACATTATCCTGAGTGCCCTGGAAAAATTATGACCAGGAGCTATTGCTTCATAGATTCATAGATGTAGGGTCAGAGGGGACCTGAGCAGTTTCATAGTTTCACAGTAGCTAGGGTCAGGAGGGATCTGAATAGATCATCTAACCTGACCCCATCAAGTCATCAAGTTCATCAAGTCTGAGCCCCTGCCCTGGGGAGGAATGGGTACTGGGCTCATATGACCCCCACTAAGATAAGCTAATATGACCCCAGTTAGGTACTTATCGAGCCTCCTTTTAAAGATCCCTAAGGTAGGAGCCAGCACCACTTTCCTTGGAAGCTGGTTCCAGATAATTTCCTTGCTGATTAATTTCTCTCTCTTTCTCTGTAAAACTCAGACTTAAATGAGCCAAAATTGAGCTCTTTGAATGTCCATACTGCTCCCTTTGGCCCTTCCTAGGTCTAGCCTCTAGCCACATTATAAACCCTGTCACTTGCCAAGCCAGTAGCTGTCCAACTTAAACCCCAGAAGCTCTTCTGACCACCCAGGCCCAAGATCAAGCTTTCCTTTGGAACTTGCTGTCCTTCAGAACTCACCCAGAACAAAGGCCAAACGCACAGGACATCTACCAGCAACTGATTGCCAGCCCTTCTATCAGATACTCTCTTTAACTAGAATCAAACACAGAAGGAAGGGAAAGTAGTGGAAAGACTGGTTCTAAAGGGACTTTACTAAAGCCTTTCTAAGAATGAGGCTGCCCACTACAGGCATGTCTAGACAAGTGCATATGTGTGATCTATAGCACTACACATCACATGCCCCATACATGCTTGCAATCTCTGCACTGCTAATTTGCAGTATGGAGTGGGGCTTGACACTGGGAGATCCCAGTATCAAAAACTCCACTCCTAAAAATGTGGGGTGGTACAAGTGGCAGCAGTGTATGCTGCCTGAAACCAGAGCCTGGCCAGCCAGCTAGAACCACATTCTGACAGCCAGCCAGGCCCCTTGCTGCACAATTACCATGGCTGCAACTTTTGGAGGACCCCAGGGCCCCAGGTAAGGCTACTGGTGCCAGCCTCCCCTATCCTGCTTAGGCAGCCTGCCCTGCACCAGAGCACACGTGCATAGGGGTTCCCTGGGGACAAGCAGCAACAGCATTTATTGTGCCACTGTTGTTTGTCCCCAGGGAAATGCACATTCCATTCCCACTCATGGGGATGTGCCCTACTTGTCTCTCCAGTGCTTGGTATGCAGCTGTGGCAAGTTAATATAAGCACAGCAGGGCAACCTGTGTGGGTCAGGCAACCTTCAGGCCTAAGGGCAGCTCTCAAGGGTGTCCCTAAATAACAATATTGACATACTTTTGGTCTGTACTATGAACATAAAACATAATACTTAAAAAAATGGAACAGGGGTTAATACTGGTGGTTCCCAGCAACAAAGTGAAGTGGTAGAACATTTGGGAAAGAATATGACATCACTTTTATATAAAGGAAATAACAGAATCCAGGTAATTGCAAAATAAGTGTTTCAGTGTTGTCACTAGGGTTGCTGGTTGTAGTCGTGTTGGTTTAAGGACATAGTCAGACAAGGTTCTTTGGGTAGATGTGATATCTTTTTTAGACCAATTAAGTAGTTGGAAAAATTGTTCTTTGCAAGCTAAACTCTCCCTATGCCTGAAGAAGGGTGTTTGTGCCCAAAAGGTTGCAAAAAACAATTTTTCCAACTATTTAATTGATCTAATAAAAGATATCACATCTACCCAAAGAACCTTGTCTGTCAATGTTGTCACTGCTTTTTTGAACAGAGCAGTGGTGCTCAACCTTGTGCCTCTCTGGGCCAGATGTGTGGCACAGGCCTGGTCACTGGGTCACATCCCACCTGAAGTTAGCAAATGAGGTTAGGCTCTTGTCATGAGAATAGAGAGCCAGCGGCGGAGCAACT
>NW_005841955.1:2856954-2860704 GCF_000455745.1 Alligator sinensis
GACAGATGATGGAAGGAAGATGCACTTCCAGAGTAGCTGCTTGATGCAGCTAGAACATTACCAAAAGCAGAGGGAAGGGAAGAGATGCCTGGATGCCAAGGAGAGTAGAGACGTGCCGGAGGGAGCCAAGAAGCGAGTGGATTGGAGAAGGGAGGACAGGGAGCAGTCAGCTGTTGGCTGCCAAGAGGAGTTGGCTGTTGTTGCATTGGAGAGGATGGGAGACAGCATCTGCCTCGAGGAGGTAGAATAAAAAATAAATAAATAAAAGAAAGCGATTCTGCTGGAGTATGGTCCCGAACTTGGTAATGGTGGAGACCTATGCTAACAAGTAAATTTTTCTTGAATCCTTGATTGTAAAAGAAAAAAAAAAAAACCCTGAAAGTTACAACAAGCCCAGCTTCATTTAAAGCATTTAAAAGTAAAGTCAACCTATTTTTCTTTGAGATGTTCATATTTTAAAAGAAAAGACAAAACCTTACTCATATTTATGCTGTTTGAGTTTATGTTTGATGTTTAAAGATTATAAGAGATATTATACTCACCTCTACTGGAGAAGACATCAAGCAGTCACCTGAAAAATACGTTTCTGTCGATCCAGCCAGTTCAGGAGATGCTGAGACCTAAAAATCAAGATGTAAAAATTAGATAGATACCTAATAAAAGAATCTTAGTTAAAAGAACACCCTGTGAGTCTACTTTCTTTCTTTCTTTTTTTGGTTTAAAGTAAAATAAATATAAACAAATAAATAAATATCTGTGTGTTATGAGAAAAGGTCAAAACCTCAATAATAGATCAATATTTCATTACTTGGTGGTGTTTACGTTACATCCTCCCAAATAAATCTTTTTACAAGACATGGCAGGAAGGACTCAGGATCACCACTGAAAGAAGGAAACAAGGAATATTCAAGCTAGTTGGTACCTAATCTATTCAACTGAGGTTTACATACACCACAAGATTAGTGTGAACACTCCACAGCCCTGCATACCTCATGCCACCCAGATTGGTCTCCACATCACCTGGATCAGGATCAGGTTCTGCACACTACTCAGATCAGACTCTAATACATAGGCTGACAATATGGAAATCCCAGAAATCCAGGATATCATCTGGAAAATCTTAGTGCTTGCCTGCCTGCCTGCCTGCCTGTCTGCAAAGGCCCCTGCATTTCCAGGATGCCTGTTATAATACTCAACAGCCAGCTGGGACCAGCCTCTGAAATCTGGGACTATCCCAGCTAAAATAGGACATATGGTCACCCTACCTATGTGCCTGGGTCCTGCCTAATGCCACCCAGATTGGGCCCTGCACAGCCCCAATCCTGTGCGCTCAGATCAGCCCCTGCACCACCCCAGTGCCTGTACTGCCCCAGCCCTGCATGCCTGATCTACCCCAAAGTCTGCTGCTTCCCAGGACCCCACATCCGAGACATTGCAGAGAAGATCCCTAAGCTTCTCCAGCCCACAGACCACTATCCCATGCTCCTTATTCATGTGGGCACCAATGACATAGCTCAGAGTGCTCCCAGCTGGGTCATGAGGCACTACAGGGATTTGGGAGCAAGGCTAAAGGGTCTGGGGGTGCAGGTGGTGTTCTCTTTGATCCTCCCAGTCTTGGGGTATGGGCTGAGGAGAGAGAGGAGGATCCAGGTAGTGAACCAAAGACTGTGGCGCTGGTGTCATCAGGAAGGCTTTGGCTTCCACGACTACAGCCCACTCTTTGGTGAGAGAGGCAGCGAGCTGCTGGGAAGAGATGGATTGCACCTCTCTCCGCTGGGGAGGAGGCTCTTCTCAGTCAGACTGGCTGACCTGCTCCACCGGGCTTTAAATTAAGCCCGTGGGGGATGGTGGGGACTGCCGCCACTGCTGGCCCACTGAGCAAACCTTGCAAAGCCAGCAATCCAAGGCACTTAAGGGAGCCCACCCCTGCCCCAGCCCTGGTACAATCTGTTTGCAAGGCAAGAGCCCCCAAGGGGACACTTGCCTGCCTGTACACAAATGCCAGGAACATATAATTAAGATGTCATAGGGATAACGGAGACCTGGAAGGACTCCAACCATGACTGGACTACGGGTATAGATGACTATACTTTGTACAGGAGAGATCGAGTAGATGAAAGGGGTGGGGGTGTAGCTCTCTATGTCAAGGAGAGCTACGTGTCCCTGAAAGCTGATGTTGGTAACCAAGGTGGACAACTGGAGACCCTCTGGGTTAAAATCTGTGTGGAACACAGCACAGGGGACACAATAGTGGGAGTCTACTACAGACCTCCCACCCAAAGTCAAGAGCTTGACCAGGAGTTCGCCTGGGAACTGTCTGAGGCCGCATGCTCCAGGACCATGATTGTCATGGGTGACTTCAATTACCCAGACATCTCATGGGAGGATCACTCAGCATTCAGCAAAATTCAAGCGGTCGCAAACCTTCCTATCATGCGTGAATGACCTCTACTTGACTCAAGAAGTCTACGGGCCAACTAGAGGTAAAGCGCTGCTCAACCTGGTACTGGCTACTGGGGATGACCTAATCGGCAACCTAGTGATTGATGGGAAGCTGGGTGACAGTGACCACAAGCTGATCACCTTCACCATCCACCGTAAAGCTGGAAAATCAGTCAGCAACACTGAAGTCCTTGACTTCAGGAAAGCCGACTTTGACAAGCTCAGGAGGCTTGTCAGTGAGGCCCTAAGGGACCATGACCCCAGGGGGATGGGAGTCCAGGAAGAGTGGTTGCTCCTCAAGGGAGCAATCCTCAATGCACAAGCTAATTCTATTCCATCTCAGAGGAAAAGCAGCAAGAGGGCACAGCAGCCCCCCTGGCTCTCCAGGGACCTAGCAGACTTCCTGAGGCTAAAAAGAAAGGCCTACAAAGAATGGAGGATGGGATTTACCTCCAAGGAAGAATATTCTGCACTGGTCCAGTCTTGCAGGGAGCAAACCAGGAAAGCCAAGCCTGCAACTGAACGCCAACTAGCTTCGAACATCAAGGACAATAAAAAGTCCTTTTTCAGATATGTGGGGAGCCAGAGGAAAAGTGAGGGCAACACTGGATCCCTGCTGAATCAGATGGGACAACTGACAACTGACACCCAGGAAAAAGCCAACCTATTAAATGGGTACTTTGCAGTGGTCTTTCATCAGTCCCATGGGACACCCATGCCTACTACAGGACAGGGAAGCCTGGGTGAGGGAGATCCCTTGCCCTCCATCAACGCTGACCTCATAAAGGAACACCTTGAGACGCTGGCTACCTTCAAGTCAGCTGGCCCTGACAATCTACACCCCAGGGTACTCAAGGAGCTGGTGAGCATCATAGCCCAGCCTCTGGCATGGATCTTTGAGAACTCCTGGTGCTCTGGTGTAGTGCCCAAAAACTGGAAGGCCAATGTGGTGCCTATCATCAAGAAAGAGAGGAAAGTAGGTGTGGCAAACTATAGGCCCATCAGCCTGACTTCTATCCCGGGGAAGATCTTAGAAAAGTTTTTTAAAGAGGCCATCCTTAATGGACTGGCCGATGCCAACATCCTGAGGGATAGCCAGCATGGGTTTGTTGCGGGTAGGTCTTGCTTGACCAATCTCATTTCCTTTTACGACCAGGTGACCTATCACCTGGACAAGGGAGAAGAGATTGATGTCATATATCTTGACTTCAAAAAAGCCTTCTATCTGGTATCCCAGAAACTGGCCAATTGTGGACTTGGGCCCACCATGATCTGCTGGCTGGGAAATTGGCTCCGTGGTCAGACCCC
>NW_005841955.1:2861035-2865595 GCF_000455745.1 Alligator sinensis
CCTGCAGCTAGTAAAGTGACCAAACGCTGGCTTGCATCCATAGATGCTTCTCAGGCAAATCCTGGGACGTTATTCTCCCCTTGTACTGGGCCTTGATGAGGCCACAGCTGGAGTACTGTGCCCAGTTTTGGGCGCCACAGTTCAAAAAGGATGTGGAGAAGCTTGAGAGAGTCCAGAGAAGAGGCACATGCATGTTCAGAGGTCAGGAAAACAGACCTTACGATGACAGGCTGAGATCTATGAGCTCTTTAGCCTGGAAAAGCACAGGCTCAGGGGTGATCTGATGGCCACCTATAAGTTTATCTGGGGGAATGTTTGTTCACCAGAGCACCCCAAGGGATGATGAGGTCAAACAGTTATAAACTACTGCAAGACCATTTCAGGTTGGACTTAAGGAAGAATTTCTTTACTGTCCGAGCCCCCAAGGTCTGGAATAGCCTGCCATTGGAGGTGGTTCAAGCACCTACATTGAACACCTTCAAGAGTAAATTGGATGCTTATCTTGCTGGGATCCTATGATCCCAGCTGACTTCCTGCCCTTTGGGCGGGGGGCTGGACTCGATGATCTTCCGAGGTCCCTTCCAGCCCTAATGTCTGTGAAATCTATGAAGGGTCTATGCTATCTTTCCACAAAGCCCCCTATGGGTCCAAGAATTTGGCAGCTGGGGAGTGGCGGTCAATACTGCCACCTCCCCCATCACCACATTTTTGGACCTGTGGGTAGCTCTATAGGCCAGATGAAACAGCTCTGCAGGCCAGGATTGACCACCTTAGACTGGAATTAGTACAAGTCACTTCACAGCAATTAAAACCAAACCTAGAAGTCCTTTTCTTATGGCTTAGAAAAGTGTAGGTTTTTATAGAAAGTATTAAGCTCATCCTTTTAATATTAATTCACTTTCATGAAGCACACTATCCTTCTGAGATTCATTTAACTGTTTATAAAAATATTTGGCAGCTATTACTTTGCAATATAATAAGCAACTTAAGGTTATAGATGGGAAGGCAGAGTGGTAAGGTAAAAACTGACTTGTCATAGTATGTTTTCATACCATTTCCTCTCTGTTTGTATGCTGGAAAATTAGTCTTCAATCCTGTCTTGCCAAATTAGAACATTTTTTTCAAATTTACTCATCATGACTAGGAATACAGAATCAGTTTATATGAACTGCAAATATTGCAGGGAGAGTTCAGCAAGGTAACAATTCACTACTTAGACCAGAGCTTTCCAAACTTTTCATGTTGGTGACACACTTTTTAGACATGCATCATTTCGTGACACAGTAATTCAGTTCCGGGGGAGGGGCCAAGGGAAGCAGATGCGAGTAAGGGAGCTCCGCGGTGCCCTTCCGCAAAATTTTCTGCATTTCACGCGACACACCTACACACTGCCGCGACACACTAATGTGTCGCGGCACACAGTTTGGAAAGCTAAGACTTAGACATTGTAGTTATAGAATATTAGCCCAGTTGTTAAATGTTCTTGAAATAAAACCAAACTATTTGTGTTGATTAAAGAGAGCAGGACCACTATTGCAGCATATTCTTATTAGGCTCTAAGAGTTATCAGGAAGCAGCAGACAATAATGCCCCCCTGGTGTAACTTCAACTAAGCCAATCCATTTACTCTGGGGATAATTTTGGTCCCTTCTGACAAGCGTTCTCAATAAGGAAGTTTCATCTGTTTGGGGTATATGAAAATATTAGATTTCTGAGAATACAAGCTAATGTTTAGAGATTCCAGTACTTTGATACTTTATAACATATCATGCACTCTGCCTTTTCTGGAAGCTTCAGAGGAAAAAAGCAGCATGATAGTTTGGATGGTATTTCTTTGGTGAGTTTTGCTACATAGTAAATAAAGTCTGTAAAGAACTTCCCTAAGTATTTCTGATAATATCTGTAAATGCAAACCTAAAAAATATGTGAAACTAAACTTGAGTTACCTTTCATCTTTTCACAATTTAATTTGTTAAAAGCTATGTAGATTTCATAGATTTCATAGACATTAGGGCTGAAAGGGACCTTGGAAGATCTTTGAGTACAGCCCCCTGCCCCAGGGGCAGGAAGTCAGCAGGGGTCATAGGATCCCAACAAGATAAAAATCCAAATTTCTCTTGAAGGCGTTCAAAGTAGGTGCTTGAACCACAGTCTATTCCAGACCTTGGGGGCTCGGACAATAGAGAAGTTCTTCCTTATGTCCAGCCTGATACAGTCATGGAGGAGTTTGTGACCATTTGACCTTGTCATCCCTTGGGGCCCACTGGTGAACAGACATTCCCTCACATCCTGGTGAGCACCCCTTATAAACTTATAGGCAGAGTTTACTTTAGCAGGACATTTTAAATTAATCTTTAAATCACCGTAGATGATCTAATAGACCCCTTCCAACCCTAATATCTATGAAACTATGAGTTTTTATACTACTTTCTGTCTCAATTTACCAGTTTCTAAGATTCAATTAATCTTAATGGGTGAAACTCCTAAGAAAGGCAAGATTGTGACTTATCTTTCTGGATATACTGGCTAAGGAGAGATACACCTACTTGTTTACCACATTGTTCAGATTGACAGTTGTAGCAAGTGAGAATGGGTATCATGAGAATAGGCCCCATGAACCATGAGCCAGGATGCAGGCAAACAGGATAGACAATGTCTTTGTTCTTCATGGTATATCTACAAATACTGTTGAGCTAGCCCAGATAGGGAGTAACCTCCTGTTGGCAAAGTACATTCATTTACTTACCCCCAGACAAAGGGAAGAATTGTGGGAGCAAAGGAAGAACTGTGACACCAAGTCTCAATTAATTCCTTGGTCTAGCATGACTGCACTATCTGCTGCACCTAGGATCATTAGATGCCTCCATTTTAGCCTAAAATGATACCCAGGCATCTAGATTTTGGCTATTATGCATGCTCAGCAGTGATCCGTATCAGCCATGCAGATATTTAACTCATACTTCAGATCTACTGAAATTCAGGTGAGTGCTGGGGAGGCATCTCAGTCCATTCAGACCTCCCATTCCTTAGGCATGGGGTTCTCAAACTGTTTCTTCCTGAAGCTCCCCCCGCCCCCCACCCTCCTGCTATAAAAACCCCATGACTCAGGAGAGGACAGGCCCAGCTCCCCAGCCCTGCCCACACAGCCCTGGGTGCAGTGGGTGGGGCTCTGTGACAGGGAGTCCAAGGGCCCCACTTTCCTGAACAGCAGCAGTGCAGAGCCTCGCTCACCCACCCACAGTGCCACCCAGAAGACGGAGGCATGATATCGGGGTAGGCCAGATATGCTGATACTGCCAAGGGAGGACCCCAAGAGGCATGCTGGGTCACTTGTGATGAATGACTTTAAGCCCAGTAAGGAAAGGAGATAGATTCCCTTTACCCACAGGTGTGGAGGTGCCAATGGCAAAACCAGATGCACAGCAGCAGCCCCACTTTAGAAACTTGTGCTCTCTATGGGTAGGTATGTGCACTGGGACTGATGTCATGAGTCAGCACCCTAGTCAGCCAAATGGGCAGTCACGGGGCAGTGCAGAGGCAGCTGCAGGAGCTCCACAGCACTGAGATCCCAGCCATCTTGAAGCAGGAAGGGGATGGGATTGACTCCACTGACTGAAAGTCCAGAGGGGCTTTTGGATACTTAGCAAGCCCAGACCTCTAAAAGCAGGAAAGCAGGAGCAAGAAAGAAGAAAATTCCACATGGGCATTGACAACGGACACGCAGAAGGCACAATGACATGTGAGTCAGGAGGTGTGACTGTCTCATGGATCCGGGAATGTTAGTGATGCAACAGCACTGGATAGTGAAGGAAGAGATATTTATTTAGAGGGTGTATGGTCTTAGCTTTGTCTTCCTTTATATGGGTCATTAATTTCAAGGTTAGTACTATGTGTAATTGTGTTACATAGTACTAAACCCACTTCATCACATTCTAAATCAGTTCCTTATTATGGAGACCTTCGAATGAATGACTGTAACAGGGAACCCTAACCCTGTTACTAGGAGGCAGGGTGGCCCCTCTAAGTCCCTAACCTTCCAATCATGGCCGGCCAGTCAAGTAGGGGTTAAGGATCAAGCCCTGCCAGCTGGTCAGATGACAAGAAGAGGAAGGTCAAAACCTAACAAATGGCGAGCAGAGAAGGACAGAGAAGCGGCAGAGAGGCGGACTCCCAATGACTAGGGTACCGCGCCTGCCTGCACTTTCAGTCAGAAGAATACACCATGCCCGGGGCCATCCTCATGATCGTTTAAAGGCTGTAGAGAAAAGACAGGCCTAAGTGGCACCCTACCAAGGCTGGCTAATGTAGAGGGGATTACCTGTGATGGGGTAACTCCCAGAAAATCCCACATGGTGCGACCTTGGGGAAAAGGCGAGTAGGAGGCACCTGAAAAACTCTGCCTCCTGTTCCTGAATTGCCGGGTGACCAAAGAAAGGCCTAGAGAAGCCCAGGACGTATGCAACACCTGAAAATGTGAGGACCCACTCGGGTGAGTGAGAGTTTTAAGGTGGGGGTGTGTGTCGCAGGGCACTTAGGTGCCCAGCTCCTATACAGAGTGGA
>NW_005841955.1:2865606-2875951 GCF_000455745.1 Alligator sinensis
GTTGAAACTGCTAGGGAAACAGCCCTAGCAGTGAGTAGGGAGCCCCAGCTGTTGGTTACCAGGGCAATCAGAGTGGGCTAGCGGTCCACACCTGACAGCAGTCAGCTGACTGAAAGGGGCAGGGCCTGGATCCCATATAAATCCCAGGCCTGAGGCCAGAAGGGCAGTTCCCTGCTGGCAGCCAAGGAGGAAGGAGCTCTGCCTGAGCGAGCAAAGGGGAGAGCCCTGACTGCATGAACAGCTCCTGATACTGGTGAGAGATGGAGCAACCCTGGGGTGGGTTGAATGATGTTTTAGCCAGGTGGCTTGAATTTATGTTATAGCCCAGGGACTTGTGTTTTGTTTGCTTTTTAAAACTGGTGGCTTGGGTGAGGCTATTAGGGGATGGAGGAGGCCTCATAGGGGCCCACAGTAGCGTGAGGAACCCCGTTGCCAGGAATGGTGCAGCATTTTGGGGTGTACCTACCCCAGGACCAGTGAGGGTGCAGCACTTCGCAGGGCTGTGGAGAGCCCAAGCGTCAGTGAGGAGGCAGAGAAAGACAGGGCTGTGGAGAGCCCAGGTACCAGAGAGGACACAGAGTGACCAGGGCTGTGGAGAGCCTGAGCACCAGGAAGGTATGGTGTGAGACAAGGTCATGGAGAACCCAGGGTGGACAAGGGGGCCAAATTATAATGAGGCCCAGACCAAACAACATCAGTATCATCAGTGAGGCTTGGGCTGCAGTGTAGGGGAGGAAAAGGAGCTGCAGATAGCGCCCCCTGGCATTGGGGCAGAAAATGGGCAGCCTCCCGCTTAATTACCATCTATTAAATAATTAACAACAAGGCATGGCAGAAGAAAAGGTGGGCAGTTAGCCCATAACAGGTGGGCGGGACCACCAGTAGACAGACCCTGAAGAGGTGCTCCTGTTACAATGACCCATATAAAGGAAGACAAAGCTGAGACCATACATCCTCTAAATAAATATCTCCTCCTTTACTTTCTAGTACTGTTGCTACTACTACTGAGATGGGATTTTTGTCTCTGTATGTTGACACAGTAGATACTGCTTTTTTTCTCTTTGGGACGTGATTTATTATGTCAAAGAATGTGACACTGGAGAAAGTCAACATCCTGCACACATAACTGGCAGCTTTATTGATAAGAGCACAGTTTTTTTTTTTTTCTTTTTCAGTCATATTTATAAGGCCACAGTCTCTGCCAGCCTTGGCATAATTTTTAAAGCAGTGTGAGCCACAGTTTCTTTTAACTCGTCCCTACAAGGATCTAGTATTCTGCTATCCTGTCATGGTAAAAGTAGATAGCCCTTAGACTAATGAGAGTACTTTCTGTACTGCACTCTCAGATTAGGCAACATTTTAATTACCAGTCTGTTCAAGAAAAAAAATCACTAAATGACAGTTGTTCTCTTAAGATGTATATTATAACTTGTCAGCATAAAATATTACAATAATACAATATTTCTCCATGTTTCTTACATGAAAGCACTAGACTGTGTCAGCTCTTCAGTGAAGTGTCACTGCTCCTGGAAGAATAAAGCTCTAGCTCTGGCTCCCATTTTCAGTGCTGTTTATCCATTTTATCTAATGATTAGTCAATGTAAAATAGATAAACAGAATAGGGCAGAACACAGGGCTCCCTCCCTCTTAGGATGGTATCCTCTGCAGTGAGCGACAAAGCCAGCTCCCTCTTGATTTTCCTCCATCTGGTCCCCTGAATTTTTCACTCCTGGCTATCAAGTGACCCAGGAGGAATGGCAAACACCCTACAGCCCTACCTAGCCCATGAGATGGCAATTATAGCACTATTCTGGAAATTGGGAAGTCTGGGTTCAAATTTCCTCAGAATGAAGGAAAAGAGAATCCAGGTCTTCTGTGTCCTGGGAAGGAGGCTAAATCACTACACTTTAGGGAAACGGGTACCGCCACTGTTTCTTGCTCCTCCTCCTTCAAACAATAGATATTCAATTTTTTTTTCTGATTAAGGATTTGGGGGTTTACACAAAATTTAATCAATATCCCAGATGTGTGGGGTATCAAAAGACTGTTGTCTAGAGTGCAATATTACTACATTTAGGGCATGTCTACACATGAATTTAAAATGGATTAAATTTAATGTTCATTAAACTAATGCAGATTAAGTGGGTTTTGGCAGGTGTCTACACATGGTGGAATTTGGGATTAACTTTAGTCCAGGTCACTTCAGACCTGCCATGTGGCCACATGGGAGAGCTCCAGCCTCCAGACACATGGCTACCAGCACTTGGCAGCCATGCTAAAGCCAGAGTTAGTTGCCAGCATTTGGCAGCCATCTTGGAAACACACCCCTCCCCTCTGATCCCTGGCCCTTCCCTGCCCAGGAGCCACATGCCCACCACAGAGGCAGTACACACCAGCTCGCTCCTTGCCCACCCTGCCTCTGTGTACCAGGGCTACCCCTGCCCCTGACAGTAATGCCCAGCACCCCACTGCTTCAGCCTCGCCCCTGCCAGTGATGACCAATGTCCCACACTCCTGCTGGACATGGTGCTGGCCCTGCTGGCCCCATAGGCACCCTGCCACCCAGGCCCCAGGAGATCCTTAACCTGACAGTTGGGATCAGGGCCCCGGCACCCACCAGTGAGGACTGGCTGTGGGAGGCCCTTGCTGACCTCCTCCCCCTGCACTCCCCACTCCAACCCATCTGCCCTACTGCTCACAGACCTCCTACTCCTTTCCCATCCCCAGCATCCCTCTTAGGATGCACATATTTGAAACAAAAAAATGTATTACCCTTACAAGACCCACCCCATCTCTCCTCTCTTAACAAACAGTGTCCCTCTACCATCCTCCCCACTCACCAACAATAAAAAGCCCTCTTACAAGTGGCAAACCATATAGTAAGCAGTCCAGCCTTGTGGGGGGCGGGGGGGAAGACACCAGCCAGGAACCCTGGGGCTGGGCTCTGGCCAGCCCTCTAGTTGCTTGGCAGACCCAGAACTTAATTCCCTGCATTAATGCAGAGTAATGCATTGTGGCAGTGAACTGTTTCTGCCTGCCACTTTAAGAATATCATTCAGGCTGTGGAGTAGCTGTCAGGTCAGTTCAGGTCCAATTAGGTGGTCACCTGACAGCAGGTGGCTGCCTGATTGGAGAAGGGCTGGGCAGGGAGTGTATAACCCCAGACCCTGGGAGCAGGGCTGGCAGTTACATTTGGGGACCCAGAGGAGCAACATCTCCCAGACAAAAGACTGTGGCTCCTGAAACATCTGGAAGTTAGGGTAGGAACTATGGGGGTGGAGGAGGTTCCTGTTGGTCCTGGGTAAGTCCTGAAACTGCACCCTGCTGTGTGGTGGGACAGCCTATGGCTGGGTAGTCCTCAGGAAATGCCATGCCTGCACCTTCCCAGTGAAAGGTGAGGATGAAGTGCTAAAAAACCTCAGCCCCTGCTGCCTTGTGGGTACCCCATGGAGGGGAAAGGCAAGGAGAGCACACACTGACAGAAAAGCACAGGGTCCAGGTTCATGGACTGGGGCCTGATACAAAGCCAAGGGCCACTGAAGGGGACCAGAGGCCCAAGATAAGAATGGGCCCAGAGAGAGGCCAGGCCAAGATTCTCAGTGTGGAGCCTGTGGCCAATTGTGAGCAGAGATGGTCTGAAGAGCTGTGTAGAGTAGGACCCAAGTGAAGTCAACTTGGCCCAAAGGACTGCACAGAGTAAGACCTAAGTTAGAGAAGTCCAGGGGGGCCAGGATGGCCAAGGTACACAGAGTGGGGCCTAAGGCCATGTTTGGGCCAGAGGCTGAGTGTGGCCCAGCAAAGGGGCTGGGGGAGTTGTAGACAATTTTAGATGCCATCTACAAGGCATGGGACATGGTGTAGGAGTGGTTTGGAGCCATGTATTTGGCAGTACACCAGGGCTGGAATTAGCGCAGTCTCCCACATTTTCATCAGTTTACATCGAGGCATAGCTAGCAGTGAGGGCAGACTGCCCTAGAGCTGCGGGGGCGTTGATTTTTTTTCAGGTGTCCAAGGACCCCTCTGTTACATGCGTCTGCACATGCGTTAATCCACATTAACTAATCCCACTTAAATTTGATACTTGGTTTGGGCAGGTCTCAAATTTAGGCTCACATAGCCTAAAATCACCATTTTAAAGCTGCATTAAGGGCACGCACATGTAGACAAATGCCCTTAAACTGCCTTAAATTAGGCCTTAAATGACCATGTGTAGACACGCCCTTAGACACCTAAATACCATGCAGGAACATTTAGAGGAAGAATAGGACCTGGGGCCCTAACATCTAAAATATAGAATACAAAAGATGTTGTATGTTTGAAACTATTAAATGGTTTACAACTATACTATATATATTGTTTGTATTGTGCTTTGTACTCTAAACCAAGTACTTACACCTACATTAGCTGAATCCAGCAAATCTGTGTGTGTCTGGAAAAATAACAGCATGAGATGTGTAAAGGAATTCTATCAACTGCCAAAATCATTTGTGCATAAAATAGGTGTGTGTAGGAGGAGGAGGTTGGGGGAGGAAGAGGTAGGTATCTAGATGCATAGCGAAAAGAAATGGGAACAAAAGCTGAGCTGTGCATGAAAATAAAGAAGCTAGATGTATATCCTACTGAAAACAGTCAATATTAAAAATTCAGCTTTAGGTAGCAGTTATCACAAAACCTGAAGTAGCACATTGATATTTTAAGTGCAGAACTGTGTAAGGACAGTTAGCAAATGAAGCCCATGGGTTTACATTTACTTTCATTTACCCATGTGCTAGGTAAGCTTGAGTGTATCTGCTATTCCATCTGGGCCGCATAACAGCCAAGAGTTCATGGGATCAGAAAGAGAGTAAGCAAGAGAAAGCTGGCTAGGTTCACTGTCCTTCTTGGCCTGAATCTGTACCTGTTGCACTCCAGCTATTCCCAGCTGGGTTATGTCAGGGCCAAGACAAAGCTCAGCAAAGAGTGGGAGAATATCTGTCTACTGCAGAAAGCAGCCAATGTGAGTAGGATAACAATGTCCAGAGTGAAGAAGCTGATTCATGAATAGCAGCCACTAGACTGAGTCAGACAAAGATGAGAGAAGATGAGATCTATGTGAAACAAAATTACTGTATTTTTCCTGGATTTAATATATTATTCCATATTTTGGGAACCTGTTGAAGCAGTTATCTGTTGTGATAGTGGGGAAAAAAACCTCCCTCCCTCCCTCCCCTACCCTCTGCCTCCCACCCCCCCCCCCCCCCCCCCAGCCACACCCAAAACCCCCCTTAAATTAAATGAAGCCAAGCTTAAAACGCCTATTAAATTCAATGATCTTACATTTTATGTTAACTGGTCTTCCACTGTTGCCTGCATATCTTTTGGTAGTACCTAAACATGATGGTGTTTAGTACACTACCTTCTTACAGATAAAGAAAGCTTGTTTTTCATCTTCTGTTTAATTGCTTAAGAAATGTTTCTGTTCATCCTAAATGAATATATTCTGTCTGTGTTCCAAAAACAGAAATAATTTCTTTCCATTTTTTATGCAATATATGGTCAGTTTTACTTAGATGTGTTAAATCAGGTTACATCATATGAAACTCTATAACCTGACATAATCCAGCACAACCCAACATGTCTGAGTTGACATTTAAAGGAATATGGGTTTGGGGTTTTTTTTAATTGTGGGAGGACATGGATGGTATCCAGGAAAAGAGCATACAGTTCTTTGGCTTGCAGCTCACAGTAGTTATTCTAACTGCTCGTGCCAGTTAATTCCTTATTATTCTAATGAACTCATTTATAAAATGTAAATGTACAATAGTAAATGTTATGCCTTTTCCTAACATGATCTTCCTACAGCATTTCATGTCCCTATTTTCTGCTTTTATGCCCTATTGTGTTCTACCAAATATGTGTAATAAGACAAAGATTTCCAGCTTTCATCAAACTCAAGTTCATCATCACAAATGGGCCTTGTCTGTCTTGAAAGACAGAGCAGTCTAGAAAATGCAGAAGGCTTTATTTTTATAAAAATCATAAACTTGCTAGACAGATTTCTAACTTTTCAATAATTTACTTTTCTTTTCACATAATAGGACTGATTACCAGCTAGTATATTTCAACATTGCTCCTTTAAAATTGTTATACACACAGGGGATCTAGTCAATGATCATGTCTTTAATTGAATCTAGGCTGTGTGCATGTGTGTGTGTGTGTTATGGATACATCTAATAAAAGGAAATATGTCCTAGCCAGTAAATAACAGTACTCACTAACAGTTTAACAATTCAGTTTCCTTTCTTTACTGAGTTACAGTTGAATGAAGGATCAGAGGCAAATATATTTAAACTGGAAGACTGGAAACTGCATGAGGGATCCAAAATGTAAATCCCAAATTTAATAAATCATAGCAAGAATATTTTTGTTCTGTTTCTCTCCTAAAAGGAAGAGACTGTCAATATAATTAATAAAGTGTGACAATTCTTCTTTTATGAGGGCTGAACCGTAAGCTACTTTCTTAATTAACACAGGAAATACACAGAAAACTCATCTTAAGTAGACCCAGGTGTGTTCCAGTATTGTTTTGTTCTTGGATTTTAAATCCCTTCGGATATCAACAATGTCAAACTAAGAATGAAATTCAACTTGATTTACTGGGATGCAGTAGCTCAGTGCCTTCTCCACCACTCACACTTCACAGTGCGTGACAAATGCAGGAAGGCCAGCAGAACATGGAGATTCCAAACTCACTGCTTGTGGCTGAGGATCATGTCTCCAGACAGATTGGTTCATTGGAAGGCCAAGGGAGGAATCACGTGATTGATAGTTATATAGTTCCAGAAGCCAATGCCACAGAACAACAGCAACCACAGCTGCTTTTAAAATACCTGAACCAGGAAAGAGGCTGCATAGCCTTCCTGCAGCTTGGATCCTACTTAATACCCCACACATGGCCTGATTATTTAGTCTCTATGCCAAAGGAATGCATTTCATCCTGAACAAATAAGGAAATATGACAACAAACTGCCTACAAATTTCTTATTACAAGTGAACTCTATGGAAGAGATACATTATGGAATAGGCAACCATACATCCTCTGGATCATGGTATACGTGTAAGAGGTCTAGTCACCAAGACCTTCGCCATGTACACCTAGGCAAAAGCATGGAGAATTGGAGGCTGCCCAAGACCTACCATCCCTTCTTTAGACCATAGAGACAGTATCCTAAGGCCAGACTGAGTCCAGATATTCAGTGCCTCAATGATTGTAGTGTCTGCCAGAGAGCAACAGATAAGAACTGCTGCTGACTACCTAATAGGCCTATGTGAAGAAGCAACTATTCCATTAGGATTCAGATGTGGCTGATTTGAAGGACAGTGATTTGATTTGGTGATTCGAATCACTGCCCCAGTTTGATTTGGCTAATTCAGATTCAGAGATTTCGTTACTGAATCATCTACCAATGCTTCGGACAGCCCTAACAGATAGGGATATGTTCCCACGTGGTGAATGAGGCTGGGACTAGGGAAGGGGTGGGGGGAGGGGTGCTCTTCCCAGGGCTCCACCATGCTCCACCTGTCCCCCCCCACGCCTGGGCTCTGCCTGTCCCCACTTACCCCAGCTTCTGGGCTGTGCCATGCTGTGGGGCAGGCAGCTGGTGTTGGCTGCTCCTGAGGCCACTGCAGCAGGGGCTGGGGGGAATAGGTGCAAGTGGAGCCCTGAGCAGTGTGGGACATAGCACAGCTTGTATGCCCTCACCTTAGCCCCCGCTGCTGTGGCCTCAGGAGCAACCAGCACCAGCTGCAATGGAAAATGCCAGTGGGTGCAGAGGAGGTGGGCAGGGTGTGCCTCTTGCTGTTCCGTGCCCCCTGGGAGGGCTATGGACCGTGGGGCTGTGTTGGGCTCTTCCCAGGGGTGCGTGCCCCCGGATCTGGACACAGGATGACAGCAGCCTGCCGCTGCTGGCTGAGGCCAGTGGCGGCACCAGGCTGATTCTTCCCGGTGCTCAGGGTGGGCGCACCGAGTGCCAGGAACAGCCCAGTGCTACCAATAGCCCCACACTGCAGTAACAGCCTGCTGTCATCCTGCATCCAGATCTGGGGCACTAGGCTGTTCCTGGTGCTTCGGGCAAGCGTGCCGAGCACTGGGAAGAATCAGCCACTGGTGGGGGCATGCACCCCCAGAAAGAGCCCAACACAGTCCCCCAGCCCTCCCAGGGGGCATGGAACAACAAGAGGTGCACCCCACCTCTCCGCCCTGCACCCGCTGACAGTTCTCATTGCAGTTGGCACTGGTCATGCCTGGGGCCTCTGCAGCAGGCTCCTGGGGAAGTGGCAGGAAACAGAGCTCCAGGCAGCATGGAATGCGGCACAACTTGTCCACACTCACCCTAGACCCTGCTGCAGTGGGCCCAGGAACAACCAGGACCAGCTGCAATGGGAACTGTCAGTGCATTGTGGGGGCACACCTTGTTGTTCTTTGTCCCTCCAGGAGGGCTGCAGGCTGTGGGGATGTGTCAGGCTCTTCCCAGGGGTGTGTTCCCCTGGATGTGGATGCAGGATGACAGTGTGCTGCTGCTACAGGCTGAGATCAGTGGTGGCACCAGGCTGATTCTTCCCAGCACTCAGCGCACTTGCCCCAAGCACCAGGAACAGCCCAGTGCCCCCGGCCTGGATCTGGACATGGGATGACAACAAGCTGCCACTGCTGGCTGGGGCCAGTAACAGCACTGGGCTGTTCCTGGCACTTGGCACACCCACCCTGAGTGCCAGGAAGAATCAGCTTGGTGCTGCCACCAGCCCCAGCCTGCAATGGCAGCCTGCAATGGCAGCCTGCTATCATCCCACGTCCAGATCCAGGGTCACATACCCCCAGGAAGAGCCCAACACAGCCCCCCAGCCTGCAGCCCTCCCGGGGGGCACAGAGTAGCAAGAGGATTTCCCCCCCACACACACACCCACTGACAGTTCCCATTGCAGCTGGTACTGGTTGCTCCTGGGGCTGCTGCAGTGGAGGCTAGGGTGAGTGCGGACAAACTGCGCCACATCCCATGCCACCCAGGAATCAGCTTGCTGCCACCCCCCCTCAGCCTCTGCTGCAGCAGCCATGGAAACAGCTGACAGCAGCTGCCTGCATCATAGCATGGCTGAGTGGGGACAGATAGAGGCCAGGTACAGAGGGACAGGTGGAGCACAGTGCAGCCCTGGGAACAGCACCCTTCCCCTTTCCCTAGTTCCAGCCTCCCTCACCTCCTTTGGAACCTAACCTATCCCTATTTGTTACATATTAAAATGGGTTCACTTTATGCAAGGCCTGAGGGAAACCTGTATAGCCTATGACCAAATCTCCAAATCAGTGCCAAGTCTCTCCAAATCAATTCAGAGGCTTCTGATTTGATTCTGACCTCTTAATGAGTCTCCCAATTCAATTCAATTTGGATTTGGAAATTTGCCCACTGAATCAGGCCGAATCTCCTCTGAATCGAATCAGCTACCAAAGCTTCACACAGCCCTACTGCCTAACACCTCAGTGAGGGCATGTTTCTACTAGAGTGATGTCCCTTAGCAGTGGGGCTAGGGTTTTAAGGTAGCCCAAATGAGAAATCAGAGACATCTGTTTCTACCCTGACATTCTTCCTTGGCACTAAGAATACCCAGAAGTCTTCAGATGCTGAAGCCTAAAGCCAATGGTGCTATGAAGATAAGTCCCATGTTTCCTTGATGGCCAATTCCACACTAATAGTGCAGTCTAGCAGGATCCCACAAGTCTGCTTCTTTCCCTGTGTACAAGCTAGTCAGGGAAATAGAAGCATGCAACATTATTGTAACATAAATTTAACCCTAAAATATTATAAATCCCCACTGTCTGTCATAATATGTATACAGGCAGGAGCATCAGGAACATACATGGTAAAAGTCTGAAGACAACTATTCTTTTCCCAATATAACCAAGGAGCAAGAGTCTGTAAGACAAGACCTAACTTTATCATACCACCCAGCTTCAGATAAAGTGAAAATTGGAAATGATGTAAATAGGTATTTAGAGTGCAGACAAAAGTCATGATTTTCACCTGATCTGGCCCCTGAAACTGCTCTACAGCTGTGACTGACCACAAGTGCACAGCTGCAGAGTGCTTTAAAAGGACCTGAAACCAGAACAGCTCATTCTGGGGTTTGTCTGGCAGGTGTTAGAGGATGAGCTGGGTAAATTTGAGCCCCCTCACCCCCCCCCCCCCCCCCCTGCCGAGGTAGGGGACTCCAATCCACCCTTCCCCTACTCCAGCACAGGGTGGTGAAAACCCAAAATGAACCTCCCTGCCTTCTCACCCTGCCATCCTGAGACACCACCGGGGGCCAGTAGAGA
>NW_005841955.1:2875982-2876323 GCF_000455745.1 Alligator sinensis
AGAAGCTGCAGAGATGCAGCTTCTCTCTCTGAATCAGCTCCAAATTGGAGCTCAATCCCTCACCCTTCCAACCCGACAGCTAACATCTGTTGGGTCAGAGGGATTGGTGTAACTCATGGAGTTTTCCATGAAGCACCATGAGTTACACTGGGGAGCTGCACTTCTCTCTGAACCCCTACTTACTAGCAATCCTCATGAATAGTCAAAGGCAGAGCCGTTCCTTAGGTAGGGCAAATTGGGGAGACCACCCTGGCCCTGCGCTTTAGGGGGCCCCATGGAGCCAGGTGAACCACCCATGGCCCCTTCCACAGGGCCCACCTGGAGCTAGTATCTCAGCCCCA
>NW_005841955.1:2876354-2914004 GCF_000455745.1 Alligator sinensis
TGAAAAGCAGCTTGTCCAAGGCTCATGGGATCTGCTTGGCTCCAGGCACCAAATTTCATTGCTACAGCACTGCTGTGCCCTGCCTTTGTGAGGGTCCCACAGCCCCATTCAGTGTTAAAGGGGCCCTGCATAGGCTGATTTGCCCTGGGCCCCACACCTCGCTAAGGTCAGCTCTGGTTAAAGGTGAGGCCAGAAAAGCTAGCAGCCACAGAAGTCAGCTAAGGGTATAAAGAGCAACAAAAATAAGGGACTTCAAGGTACATGCAAGTGGAAGCACTGTCATTTTTCTTCATCATTTAAAATAGAAATGTATTACTGCATCCAGTTCTGGGCACCGCACTTCAGGAGGAATGTGGACAGCATTGTAGACTTCAAGGTACATGCAAGTGGAAGCACTATAATTTTTCCTCATCATTTAAAATAGAAATGTATTATTTTTATTAATAAAAGTATTCTGATTATTTTATAGGAACAGAGATGTTATGATCATGCACTACAGAAAAAAATACATAGGGCTGTATATATGTGGTCCATAGAAATAGAGATAGTCAGTAGAAAATGTGGCAGTACATAGAATTCCTGAACAGAGTGTTGCCCTGATTCTTAGTGCTTGCCTATGTTGAGACTTTACAGATTTATTTTCTATCACAGCTGAAATCAGTGATGCAAATCTGGGTATATTCCTAGAGACACCTGTTTTAGATACGCATTAAACCAGTCCTGGAACAGAGTCACAAACAGCACACAGATCCATCCTTCTTGAAGGGATCTAAGTCCAAAACGATAGCCCAGTTCTCAGGCAGAACTCTGACTCAATAATTAACTCTAGATAAAAAGACCCCACCAAATAGTAAATTTCTGTGGTGCCTGTCCCAGCTTCCCCAAACAATCAAAACACAAGACCAGCAGCAAAACAGTATTTTTTGCCAGACTAAAAAACTTATTTTTATGAAAAGAGAGAGAATCTGTAGGACTATATATAGGGAACCACAAGGTGATCCCTGCCATAGAAAAAGGCTTTGTAGGATCTAATTAATTTGTTTAGTGCACTACAAATGGCTTCCTGGAAGCAGTTTTCTACATGCAGTTTATAATACAGCTAAAGCATTATTATTTTAAAAGGGATAAATCTTGTTTAAACTCTTGCAGTATAATAAAACTTCCAATTCTATATTGAATCATAGCTGCATGCCTGTATCTATGTACTGTTTATCTAAATACACATTTTAATATCCTTAGAATTACCTGTTGTTTGTATGTCTCCCAAGCAAATTAATGTTGGGACTTATTTACTTGCATTTCAAGTCTTTTGTAGTAGGCAGGCCCTGTGACACATTCTTTAGAATGCAAGATTTATATTAAGTTTGAGTGGGGTAAAGAAAGTTAAAAGGTGAAAAACGAGGGAGGGAGGTTTTCCACTGCACTCAGGAAACTTAACTAAATTAATACCTTGAGTTAATAGTAACTGGACACATGTCTACAAGTGCAATTAATGTTATTTGGATTTACTGCTCAATAATTTACTGTGCAGTAAACCAGCCCTGGGTAGACGTCTACTTGTGCAGCCATTTGGGAGCAGATTTGCTGCTTATGGGAGTAGCCTGCTCCAAGCCTCCTCCAGCCCTGCTCCACCCACCTGCAGCAGCTAGGGGGAGCTGGAGGCTCTGGTCGCAGCTGCCCAGGTGCCAGGGGCACACTTTAAAAGGCAGCCCCACATGGTGCTCCTTGGCTTTTCTAGCCTAAAGCAGTCTGTATTGTGCTGGCACAACCCTCTGTCTGAAGAACCTGTGCCCACTGTGTAATGGCTGCCACACCCCAGGCTCCAGCAATGATGACCCATGGCCTGAGCTTCTGTTTGCCACCACAATTTCCATGCTTCGCTGCTGCTGTGACCACCACCTAGCCCAAGTCAATCTCAACTCTGTCTGTCCTCTTGCACCACTTGGCCATGTGGCGAAGCCCACCACTCTGTCTGAGGCTCCCTGCCCCCATGCTGATGTTGACCAGCCCCTGGGCTGCCACCCAGACCCCAGCAGGGATGCCAATGATATTCATATGGACAACACCAAGGGTACCTTCCATGAGCTCCTGGTGCCCCAGTCCCGCCATCTCTGGGCCCAGCCTGCCAGCCAAAACCAGTGGCTCCATGTTGTCCAGCACACCTGGGACAACAAGCAGCGGATGGCCTCAATCTGGATGAGCTGGGTCATATTCCAGGAACTTCTCAACCAGCTATGCCCACACCTGGAACAGCAGTCCACCACCATGCAGCTACTCCTCCCCACAGAGACCGGCTGGCCAACTCTCTGCTCAAGCTGTCCATACCCATCAGCCTGTGCTATGCTGGCCACCTCTTCAAGGTAGACAAGGCAATTGCCAGAGAGACCATCCTGGAAGTCTGCAGCACCCTCCAGGACACCTTGGGGCACACCGTACTCTGGGTCCACAACCCGCTAGACTTGATGGTGGGGTGCCAAGCTCTGGGCTTCCCACATACCTATCACCCCATGGCAACCACCCATACTACAGCCAGGGGGGATTTCATTTGGTCATGCTGCAGGCTGTCATGGACCACCAGGGTGCCACTATACCTCAGCCCAAGCCCACTGGAGGGCTTGTTGCTGGGCAGCAGGCAGCTGACAGGGGGCAGGCAGGGCCAGGGCTGGAAGCCGGGCATCAGGAGGCACAACAGAGACTGCCAGAGCCAGGATGGTGTCCAGCAACCAGTGGTCCTCCTCTGTGGCATCCACTACCCTGGCCCCAAAGTGGCCTGCCACTCCTGGGCCTCCAGCATACTCTTGAGGAGGGCAACGTGTGTCGCCTTGAGGACCAAGAGCCTCTTCTGGAATGCCTGGTCCTCCTAGACCCTGTCACACAGCCCTCTCCTGCTCACACACAGCCCTTGCCCACTCCCACATGGGCCTGCCCACTCACACATGAATTCCTCAGCATGCCAGACCCATTAGTTGACCAGCTGCTCCTCCACCATGGTGACTAGCTAGTCCGGCAGCAGGGTACAGTCTTGCATCACTGCTGTAAGGTGGTGCATATGGAGGGCCCTGGCTGAGGGTGGAAGTGACTCTGAGGATGCTTTCCCAGTGGCAGCTGGTGCCTCTTCCACACATGCAGCTCCTGGACCTGAAGAGCCAGGAGAAAGAGGCTGTTTATGGGAGTTTGCAACATTTCAGAGATAGCATGCACTATACCAGGGGCTGTATGCTGCCTGGCCTGAGATTGGAGGCTGTGCACACAAAGGTGCCCAGGGACCATGGTAAGTCAGCTGGGTAGGCCTTGTCACCAGCAGCTGCCAGCCAAGTCTTCCATCTCTGTTCCCTCCACAGGGGCAGGTGTCCCACTAGGTGCTTGCCACAGACAGTCTGCTTTCCCCACTCCCTTCCCAGGGGTTAGGGCTGGCTCCTGGCAGCAGCTGCCAAGCCTGCTCCAGATCCACTCTCCCCCTTCTCTTCCTGCAGGCCAGGCAGTCACCTCCCATGGTGCCAGGCCAACACCAGCTGGGGTCAGAGGTGGGAAGGTCCTGGGCAACTGGGACGCAGAGCTGATGATGCCTCTGCCCTCCCCACAGAGGCCTCTCCAGAGAGATGGCCTGGGTCAGAGTCCTCCCCTGCTCATGGTCTGCACCCCGAGCATGTCTCTGGTGAAAGTCCCCCGAGCATGCTGCAACAAGCTGTTCAAGCTCTCAGATCCTGGCCCACTATGCCCTGCTGATTTCATAGACATCATAGATTTCATAGACATTCAGGCTAGAAGGGACCCTGGAGGATCATCATGTCCAGCCCCCTACCCAGGGGCAGGAAGTCAGCAGGGATCATAGGATCCCAGCAAGATAAATATCCAAAAGTGTCTTGAAGGCATTCAAAGTGGGTGCTTGAACCACCTTTCAAAGGCAGGCTATTCCAAACCTTGGGGGCTCGGACAGTAAAGAAGTTCTTCCTTATGTCCAGCCTGAAATGGTCACAGAGGAGTTTGTGACCAATCAATCTTGTCATCCCTTGGGGCTCTCTGGTGAACATATGTTCCCCCAGACCCTGGTGAACACCCCTAATAAACATATAGGTGGCCATCGGATCGCCCCTGAGCCTGTGTTTTTCCAGGCTGAAAAGTCCCATGGCTCTCAGCCTCTCATCATAAGGTCTGTTATCCTGAACTCTGATCATGTGTGTGGCTGTCCTCTGCACTCTCTCAAGCTTCTCCACATCATTTTTTAATTGTGGAGCCCAAAACTGGATGCAGTACTCCAGCTGCGGCCTCACCAAGGCCAAGTACAACAAGGGAATGACGTCCCGGGATTTGCTTGAGAAGCATCTATGGATGCAAGCCAGTGTTTTGCTCGCTTTACGAGCTGCAGCATCACATTGAAGGCTCATGTTCATCTTGTGGTCAATCATGACCCCCAAGTCCCTTTCATCTGTAGTGTTAACCAGTGTAGCACTGCTGAGCCTATAAGCATGCTGCAAGTTTTTCCTCTCAAGGTGGAGAACCTTGCATTTTTCAGTGTTAAACACCATCAGGTTCTCATCTGCCAATTTCATGAGCCTGTCAAGATCTGCCTGGATCATCCTTCTTTCCTCAGGTATGGATGAGGAGTTTGGTGTCATCAGCAAACTTGGCCCACTTCTAACACCAATGTCTACATTGTTGATGAAGATGTTAAAAAGTAAAGGCTCTAGGACAGAGCCTTTATGGACCCCCACTGGTCACAGCGCATCATGATGATTGACTTTCATCAACCACTACCCTCTGGGTCCTGCCATGGAGCCAATTCCCCAGCCAGCGGATCGTGGTGAGATTAAGGCCACAATTAGTCAGTTTTGCAAAGAGGTGATCATAGGATACCAGATCGAAGGCTTTTTTAAAGTCAAGATATGACATCAGTCTCTTCCCCCTTGTCCAGGTGATAGGTCACCTGGTCATAATAGGAAATGAGATTGGTCAAGTAAGACCTACCTGCAACAAACCCGTGCTGGTTATCCCGCAGGATATTGCCGTCAGCTAGCCTGTATAGGATGGCTTCTTTTACAATCTTTTCCAAGACCTTCCCCAGGATAGAGGTCAGGCTCATGAGTCTGTAGTTTGCTGGATCTACTTTTCTCCCTTTCTTGAAGATAGGCACCACATTGGCCTTCTTCCAATCATCAGGCACTTCACCAGAGCATCAGGAGTTCTCAAAGATCCATGCCAGGGGCTGAGCTATGATGCCTGCCAGCTCTTTGAGTACCCTTGGATGTAAACCATCAGGTCCAGCTGACTTGAAGGTATCCAGCCTATCAAGGTGTTCCTTCACAAGGTCAGCTTTGATGGATGGTAAGGAATCTCCCTCACCCAGGCCTCCCTGTCCCACAGTGGGCAGGGTTGTCCCATGGGACTGGTGAAAAACTGACACAAAGTACCCATTTAGCAAGTTTGCTTTTTTTCTGGGCATCTGTTGTCAGTTGTCCCATCTGGTTTAAAAGGGGTCCAATGTTGCCCTTGCTTTTCCTCTGGCTCCCCACGTATCTAAAAAAGGACTTTTTTATTGTCCCTGATATTTGTAGCTAGCCTTGGCTTTCCTGGTTTGCTCTCTGCAGGTCTGGACCAGAGAAGAGTATTCCTCCTTGGTGGTGGTTCCAGTCCTCCATCCTTTGTAGGTCTTCCTTTTAAGACATAGGAGGTCTGCTAGTTCCCTGGAGAGCCAAGGGGGCTGCTGTGCCCTTTTGCTGCCTTTCCTCCGAGATGGGATAGACTTTGCTTGCGCATCCAGGATTGCTCCCTTAAGGAGCAACCACTCATCCTGAACTCCTCTCCCCTTTGGTTGTGGCCCTTTAGGGCCTCACTGACAAGCCTCCTGAGCTTGTCAAAGTCAGCTTTCCTGAAGTCAAGACTGACTTGCCAGCTTTACGGGGGATGGTGAAGGTGATCAGCTCATGGTAACTGTCACCCAGCTTCCCTTCAATCATTAGGTCACTGATTAGGTCGCCCGTGGTTGCTAGTACCAGGTCGAGCAGTGCTTTACCTCTCATTGGCCCATAGACTTCCTGCATCAGATAGAAGTCATCCATGCATGAGAGAAAGCTTTGTGCCCGCTCGGATTTGGCTGAGCACTCCTCCCATGAGATGTCTGGGTAGTTAAAGTATCCCATGACAACCATACACCAGGAGCGCATGGCCTTAGCCAATTCCCTGGCAAACTCCTGGTCAAGATCTTGACCCTGGGTAGGGGGTCTGTAGTAGACTCCCACCATAGTATCCCCAGTGCTGTGTTCTCCATGGATTTTAACCCAAAGGGTCTCAAGTCCACCGTGGGTGCTAATGTCAGCTTTCCTTAACAGACAGCTATGCCCCCGCCCCTTTTGTCCACTCGATCCCTCCTGTACAGGGTATAGCCATCTATACCTGTGGCCCAGTCATGGGTGGAGTCCCAGCAGGTCTCCGTTATCCCTATGACATCATAGTTATTTGTGTTTAGCAGTAGTACAATTCCTCCTGTTTGTTCCCCAAGCTCCTGGCATTCAGGTACAGGCACACAAGTGTCCCCTTGGGGGCCCTTGGCTTGCCTACACTTCATTCCAGGGCTACAGCAGGGGTGGGCTCCCTTAAGTGCTTTGGCCAGCTGGCTTTTCAAGGGTTGCTCAGCAGGCCAGCAGTGGCAGTAGTCCCCCCATCTCCCGGCAGGCTTAGTTTAAAGCCCGGTGGGGCAGGGCCGCCAATTTGGCTGAGAAGAGCCTCCTCCCCAGTGGAGAGAGGTAGAGGCCATCCCTTCCCAGCAGCTCACTGCTTCTCTCACCAAAGAGATCATAAAAGCCAAAGCCTTCCCAATGACACCAGCGCCACAGTCTTTGGTTCACTACCTGGATTCTCCTCTCCATCCTTAGCTTATGGCCCAAAACTAGGAGGATCGATGAGAACACCACCTGTACCCCCAGCCCCTTAAGCCCCACCCCCAAATCTCTGTAGCATTTCATGACCCAGCTGGGAGTGCTCTGAGCTGTGTCATTAGTGCCCACATGGATGAAGAGCATAGGGTGGTGGTCAGTGGGCTGGAGGAGTTCAGGGATCTTCACTGCAATGTCTCAGATCCAGGCTCTTGGGAAGCAACGGACTTCCCAGGCTAAGGGCTCAGGGTGGCAGATTGCATCCTCAGTCCCGCTCAGGATGGAGTCTCCCATGACAAACGCTTTGCATTTTGTCTTAAGGAGAGCGGGGGTGGTAGCTACAGTAGAGCCTGTGTTGCCTGCAGGAGCTAGCAACTTAGCAGGCTCTGCAGGAGCTGCAAGAGGTTCATACCTGTTGCAAAGCTCCAGTGGTGGGAGGCCTTAGTGTGGCGGGCCTTGGGACCCTTGACGACCTTGGGCCAACCCATGGGCTGGACAGCATGGGAGGTCCTCGAGTTCTCCCCAGTCCTGAAAGGTAACTGTGATCGACCCTTCATCTCCTGGGGGAGAAGAGCCTGGCAGTAGGAATCAATCTCCTGCTCACAGTCCCTGATGGCATGCAGTCTCTGGACTGCAGACTGAAGCTCCTCCAGCTGGCGCGCCAGAGACCTCAGTCGGGATCAGACCTCACAAGGGGAGGTGGCCATGCTCCTGGGCCCCAGAACCTGAAAAAGCAACAGGCAGCCTCTGCAGCTGAGCGCCAGAGGATCCGTCTGTGTGGAGCTCAGAACCATGGGCTCTGTCTGGGTGGAGGCCTCTGAGGCACCAGAGGGGGAGGCCACAGACCCCAAGGGGACCCTCGGGGTATGGTGTGTGCCCATCCATGTCATGCTGCTGGTGGGCTGGCTACGGATGTGACTGTCTACCCTAGGGAACTCACACAGGGCCTTGGGCCCTCCTGCTTGCCCTCCTGTGCAAACTCCCATGCTAACTCATGCACCAAGCCCAGGAGCATGCCTGTTTGTGTGGCCTGTTCACAAGGCACTGGTCGCGTGGCTCCATGGGGGCTGGGCGAAGTAGGAGCTGGGGCGGGGGTGACCCTCCTCAGCCCACTCGGCCCACTCCCAGCTGACTAGGTCCCTCCCTCCACAGGCCCCTGCTTACCTGCGGGCAGGCCAGGGCTCAACAGGGGTTCTGGGGTCTCTGCTGGGGTCTCTAGACTCACGGGGGTGCAGCGGGCTTACACCCATGCATCTTGCACTGGAGCCAGGACACGAATGAGGCTTCTGCCATTGCCAGTCCCTTTCTAAACTGTGCGCATGTGCAGAAGGGCCAGCCAGTGCCTTGCTGTTCTTGAGGGCTAAGGGGGTGTCCCTCCACTCCACCAAGGGAAGGAACAGGTGGGTAACCCCCACCCCAACCTGGCTCATGCGCTGGCAGCCAGGCCGTGTGGCTCCTGGGGGGCTAGGCCAAGTAGGAGTCAGAGGGGCATGACCCTCCTTGGCCCACTCAGCCCAGTCCTGGCTGACTAGGTCCCTCCCTCCATGGGCCCCTGCTTAACCGCGGGCAGGCCGGGGCTCATTGGGGATCAGGGGGTCTCTGCTGGGGTCCCTAGGCTCATGGGGGCACAGTGAGCTTACACCCGTGCATCTCAGATCAGAGCTGGGACACAAATGATCATCATCATGGTGCAGGTGTAGCAAACCTGGGGTGGGACCCTGAGCTTTGACAGTGTCCCAGGCAAGTCTGCACCTCCCCACAAAGGTGGACTACTAGCACTGTTTCTGGTATGAGCTATTCCTTAGAGAGAGGGCACAGAACATCTCTGCACTGTGCTGACTTGCACCACATGCCCTTGAATGCTACTTGTATGAATACCTCAAAGAGAAAACTATTTTGCTTGTCCTGGCAATATGGAGGTTTGAAATCTGTACTTCCTTGGCACATGTGATATCTTAAATTTACAGTAACATATAAGCTAGGTACAGACATTCAAAAAGCTTGAGGCAAAATTGATCTAAGTTATGTGGCTTTCTGTAAGCTGTGTAGTTTAGATTGGTATTGATTGGTTAGACTGTGTTCCATCATTTTTAAAACAGTCTGTGGGCTGAACTTCATTGCAAGAATAAAAGGTAGACTCACGCATAAGGTTTGTCTACATGAACAGACTAACATAGATGTGAGATTCTTGAGCATAACTACTTCAGATTAATCAGTATGATGAAGTAGACATATCTAAATTAACAACCAGCTTTTACTCTCTACAAGTCATTGCTCCCACACATTGTGGGGGATTTCCTCCAAAGTAAATACATGTAATAATATAAAATGTGTTTAATATTTCTAAATTGTAAAAGTGCTGTTTAATATTTCTAAATTGTAAAAGTGCTGTATGGTTTCATGTAGTAAACATTACTTGAACCAGATTGTGTGCCAGCATGGTAAACCTGGTGTAAATAGCCCTCCCTGATGCATACAAGAAACTATTTTGTTCATTGATGCAAGACTCTCCAGAAAAAGAAGGGAAGGGTAACCATATCCCTGCCTTAATCCTGAATCTTGTTAGGAGCAGATAGAGCCATCACTGTGAACTATGTCCCACACTCTCATAGACATTGCCAGATTTGGGTGCTGCATCCCAGGGTGCTGAGGGAATTGGCAGAGGTCAAGCCAGGTGCCAGAGGACTGGAAAAGGGCCAATGTGGTCCCCATTTTCAAAAAGGGGAGGAAGGAGGACCCAGGTAACTATAGGCCCATTAGTCTTACCTCGGTCCTGGGGAAGCTCTTTCAGAAAATTATCCAGGAACACATCTGCGAGGGACCAGCAGGGGAGATTATGCTTAGGGGCAACCAACATGGGTTCATTAGGGGCAGGTCCTGTCAGACCAACCTGGTTGTCTTCTACGACCAGGTCACAAAATTCTTAGATGCAGGTGTCACGGTGGACATAGTTTTTCTGGACTTTAGGAAGACCTTCAACACTGTCTTTCACCCCATCCTCATTAAAAAAATAGGTGTCTGTGGTGTCAATGCCTACACAGTCAGATGGGTTGCAAATTGGCTGGAGGGCTACACCCAGAGAGTGGTGGTGGACGGGTCATTTTCTACCTGGAGGGACGTGGGCAGTGGGATCCCCCAGGGCTCAGTCTTCAGGCCCACACTGGTTAATATCTTCATCAGTGACTTGGACGTGGGGGGTGAAAAGCACCTCATTCCAATTCATGGATGACACTAAGATGTGGGGAGAGGGGGGCACACTACAGGAGAGGGACAGGATACAACTAGATCTGGACAGGTTACAGGGGTGGGTGGATGAGAACAAGATGGGATTCTATACTGAGAAGTGCAAGGTACTGCACCTGGGGAGGAAGAACCAGCAGCATACCTATAGGTTGGGGAACTCCCTTCTCATCAGCACAGAGGCAGAAAGGGATCTTGGAGTCATTATTGATTCCAAGATGAACATGGGCCACCAATGTGAGGATGCGGCCAGGAAGGCTAACTGCACCTTGTCATGCATCCACAGATGCATTCTGAGCAGGTCCAAGGAGGTGATCCTCCCCCTCTATGCAACACTAGTCAGGCCACAGTTTGAGTACTGCATCCAGTTCTGGGTGCCGCACTTCAGGAGGAATGTGGACAGCATTGAGAGGATCCAGAGGAGAGCCACTCACATGGTCAGGGGCCAGCAGGGCAGGCCCTACAAGAAGAGGCTACGGGACCTGAACCTGTTCAGCCTCCACAAGAGAAGGCTGACAGGGAACCTGGTGGCCATCTATAAACTTACCAGGGGGGACCAGCGGGGAACGGGAGAATCCCTGTTCCCCCGAGCACTACCAGGAGTAACTAGGAATAACGGCCACAAGCTGACTGAGAATAGGTTCAGGCTAGACATCAGAAAGCACTACTTCACAGTCAGGGCAGCTAGGATCTGGAACCAACTTCCAAGGGAAGTCATGCTTGCTCCTACCCTGGGGGTTTTCAAAAGGAGGCTAGATAACACCTAGCCAGGGTAATATGACCCCAACATTCTTTCCTGCCTATGGCAGGGGCTCGGACTTGATGATCTGCTTAGGTCCCTTCTGACCCTACCAACTATGAAACTATGACTTCCTGGGGCTCCTGTCAAACTGTCTAAGGCTCCTGCTGCTGTTTTGTGGCTCCACCGTATTGATTACTAGTAATGCTACACAGTGAGCCCACCTAGCCAGGGTAATATGACCCCAACATTCTTTCCTGCCTATGGCAGGGGCTCGGACTTGATGATCTGCTTAGGTCCCTTCTGACCCTACCAACTATGAAACTATGACTTCCTGGGGCTCCTGTCAAACTGTCTAAGGCTCCTGCTGCTGTTTTGTGGCTCCACCGTATTGATTACTAGTAATGCTACACAGTGAGCCTTACCTTTGCAGTGTAATTAGATTTAAAATGCACATTAACAGGAGAAAATGTAGGAACTCAGGATATTGGGTTACACCTGAGGGACATCTAGTCCCTGTCTCTGAGCTTGTCCAACACCTTGTGCCTTAGAGGAAGTTGTCAGAGTCCTCCAGTAGATAGGTGTTGGATAATCTGACCCAAACACATGGTATCACACAAATCCCTATCAGAGACTGGCTTAAATCTGAACCTTGAGGTTTGATATTGCTTCCACAGTACTTTTAGGCTATTATAATTTGAGATGTTAAAGAAATAAGAAAATGAACTTTTATTATAAGTTAACTAATAGCAGATGACCTCTGGGCCAAGGTGTGATTTCAAGTCCCACACACTGGGTGCATCTACAAGTGAACATGAATGTAATGCTACTCCCCTTTTCACCTTGCAACTCAAAACTATCATCAAATCATTTCCATCAGAACTTCAAGAAAAACAACAGATATTGATCCCCTCACTGTCTAACCCAGGGACTTTTTACATGCTACCTAAAATACACAAACAAGGGAACCCTGGCAGACCTGTCATATTCAACCATGGAACCCTCACTGAGGAAATATCAGGTTTCATCAAATCAATCCTAAAACCTCTTGTCACCCTAAGAGTGAGTTTTGTCCAAGACACAGCAGACTTTCTGTGAAAACTTAAAAACACAGACCACCTTCCCAGCAACACCCTCCTAGCCACCATGGATGTCACCAGCTTATATACCAACATCCCACACCAGGATGGCATCCAAGCCTGCCTTACATATCTACAAGAGCAAGATTACAACTCAGAGTACAGACCCCAAGATATTACTGAACTTACACACTTCATCCTCACACACTACAAATTCATCTTCAAAAAACAACACTTTTTCCAAACCATGGGCACAGCTAAGGACACAAAAATGGCCACATGGTATGCCAATCTTTTTATGAGCCACCAGGAAAAAGAATTCCTCAAAGTTTGCACCATCAAACCCTTTCTGTACTTAAGATATTGATAACATCATCATTTGGACTGAAAACCTGCAATCTATACTTGATTTCCATCAGAAATTCATCATCACCCCTCCATCAGAATCTCTCTTGAATACTCCAGCACCAACATTTCCTTTTTTAGACATGAGGATCACTATCTAGAATGGTAAAATACCACCATCTACAAGACCACCATACCACCATCTACTAGAAATCCATGGACCAACATACATATCTGCACAGAACCACCAATCACCCTAAACACACCAAGAAAGCTGTAATATACAGCCAAATCCTCTGATACCACTGAATTTGCACTGAGAAGAACACCCACGATCATCACCTCACAAATCTCAAAAGGGCTTTCACACAACAAGGACAGTCCTTCTAGACTGCACTTTTGAAAGTGCCACCTGGATACCATGTGAAGAACTGCTGCAGTAAAGAAGGAAACCCCCCATGAATAGCACACCGCTGTTTATGATATGTCATCCTTCCCTGGAACCTATATGGAAAATCCTCAAAAAATTGCAACCCATACCAGAAGAATACCCAGTTCTTAAAGAGATCTTCTCAGAACCACCCATTCTAGTCTTTAAACAAGTACTGAACCTCACCAACTTCATCACCAGAAGCAAACTTCCTACAGCCCAAAACACACCAAATGCATCCAGACCATGCCAGGACAAGAAATGTGAAACCTGCCAACATATCTCCACTATCCCCACAATTACTATGCCCCACAACAGAACCAACAATATCCCTGGATCCTACACCTGCACCTCCAGAAATTTAATATATCTCATCTAATACACCAAATGCCCTGATAGAAAATATGTAGGAGAAACCCAACAACACCTGCTTACAAGAATGAACGCACACTGAAAATCTATCAAAGATAAGAATAACCAATTAACTGTGCGGGCACATTTCTCCCAAGAAAACCACTCTCTCTCCAATCTCTCAGTTCTAATCCTCAAAGGGAATTTACAAAACACCTTTCACAGATGAGCCTACAAACTTCACTTCATCAACCTACTGGATACAAAAAATCATGGACTAAATATAGACATTGGATTCATGACACATTATAACCTGCCTGACATCTGACTCCCTAGGCACCTCTCTACTACTTACTAGCAACATTCATTCCCCTTTCCAGCCCACTTCCCACACCTGTCTCTCACCCATTGACTACATCAATTTACATTTTCACTGACTGGCTTTCTCACATGCATACCAGCCACTGGCTTCTTTATTATTCCATCCAGGGAGAGCACAGACCAACTGCTGATACTTTCTCAGCCTGATAAAGGGTACTTGAGCTCGTGTTACAGAGGCTACTATTGTTCAAGTTAGGTGGATGCTATATTGTTAACGCTTGTGACAGGCACAATGTAATAACTGTAACAGATAAGACATGGTAAAATAGGCCCTGTTTTAGAGTGTAAACTCAGTTTCTCCATGTGTATCTCTTGTTACTATCCAAGTTACTATTTGGAAAAATCCCAGGTTACTACTTCCCTTAAAATACTGAGGACTATGCAAGTAAGGAATTCCTTTGTAGACAATGGCTTTCATGCTTGGCATAGAGTGCATTGACTCATACCAGGTTAAATGCATTGAAATAACTAATATATTAGAGTAGCTTCATTACACTGAATTTTAACCCAGCAAGAAGAATAAATCTTCACTGATATATTGCATGTCAATATATAAAAAGGGGTGACAGAAATAACTAAACTACAACAATAATAATAAACACACAATCAAAATAATAAAAAGTTGTGATGCTGTCATTATAACAATGATAACAATGAGACCATCACTCCTTGGGCTGAAAGCAGAAACAGATATCTGACCTGTTAGAATGCATCCTTGCAATACCAAAGCACAGTTAATAATGGCAGTTTGGCAGTACCCTTTCCCCCGCTGAGACTTTAGAAATGGAGTGGAATTCAGTGAATGATGCGGAAAATTAATTACAAACAGGTTCACAAAACCTAAATCATGATTTAGTTTTGCACTTTGTAAACCTTTTGTTCACTTTCCTGTGGATATTTTGTATCTGTGAGCATCTTTTGGATTTGAATTTTAATTACAAGAATAAAATATCAGGAAATTAACTGAGAATAAATCTTCTTGGATCCCAGTGACTTTATTCCTGTAATACTCTAGCCAGACAATTACATTGACTGTTTATCTGAGACTGAAGATGTTAGGGTTCAAGATGAGATTTGTAAAGAAAGTTAGGAGTAACAGTGAACAGGTAAAGGAAGGAAAAAATGATGAGCACAAGGAAGAAAAGTACCCTCCAATATTTTCATGAATGACTTGATGAAGGAATAGACATACATTGCCTGATTAAACTTTAGGACATTATTAAACTGGAAAGGTTTGTAAGCATTTTGTAGAATGGGACTGGGATTGAAAATGATCATTGCAACTAAAAAATATCTGAAATAAGTCATTCAATTCAAGAAGGGCAAACACATATTACTACATTTAGGTATGACTTATCAACAATATAAACACAGACTTGATGAATGACTGGCTGGGAAGTAGTTCTGTAGTAAAAGGTCTTGGGGTATAACAAGTGTCATACTGACATGAAACAACTGTCATACTGGCATGAAAAAAGCAAACACCACATCATATGTGGTACACATGATGCAATCTTTTAACCATGTTCAGCATTGGTAACGCCTCAGGTGACGTAGTGTTTCCAGCTTTGGACATAGAAAGGAGAGTCCAGAAAAAACAAGAAAAATGATCAAAGGTTTGCATAACAAGAGCCATGAGAAAAGCTTGAAAGAATTAGGTTTGTTTAGTCTAGAGAAAAAAAGGTTTAGTGGAAACATGATAAGAGTCTTCAAATACATAAAATGTCACTGTACAGAGGAAGTTAATAAGTTGTTCTCATGTCCACAAGGGGATAAGATGAGAAGTAGTACACCTAAACTGAAATGAGGGAGATTCAAGTTAGACATTAGGAAAAACTTTTTAGCTGTAAGGATTTTTAAGGATAATTAAGCTTGTAATATCTTAATGATCTCTCAGAATGGTTTTGGTATAGTTCATCTTGCCTTATAACAGGGGAATGGACTAAATGATTTCTAAAAACCTCTTCCAACCCTGTATTTTATGATGCTATGCTATTCAAGGAAAAGACAGGCCTTGACACAGAAACACCAGTCATGGCCTAGCCCTGAAACATGGAGTGAAGTGTCTGCACTTTGACCATACATTGGGTTCAAAACAATCTCTATGGACAACTGGCATGAAAAAAGCACCATTACTCAAAGCAAAGGACCGTTGTAGGGCCTGATATGCTTCCTTCCTTCTCCAAAGTGCTCTCAACCTTTCCTGAGGTTTTGAACACTTAAATGAGGGTGTATGGTTCAGGAACATTGACTCAGACTCACCAGATGTGAATAATTTTCCTAGCTCTGACAAAGACTTCCTGCACAATCTTTGGGAAATCCTTCAATCATTCTACATCCCAATTCCCTATACAGAATGTGAAGATACTGCTCGTTTTACCTCAAACAGGTGTTTTAATTTTTTATGCAGAAAATATGAATGGATAAATAAATCAAGACTGACTTCTTATTTTTTATATTTATCTTGTTTACAAACATAAAGTTACCCCATCAAGGAACACCTGGCATATGACTGGTCACATAGGCTAAGTACAGATGTTCAAAAAGCCCCTGAAATAAGTGTTCTAACTATCATACTTTATTTAAAGTACTATAAGTTAGAGTGGGAGCAAATCAAACAGATGTTTACAGTTTGGGGGAGGCGGAGCTCAGAACTTGCCTGGTCAAGGCCAGCAGGTGAGGGACACTCACACATGATTCTCAGGAGGCTGCCCTCTCCCAAGCCTCACCATTATGGTGCACTCAGAATGGAGGAGTGGTGGTCCACCAGCCCCCACACCCAAGCTACTCCAAGCCTGGGTCCTGCTGCAGAGAAGCAATGCAGCCTCTGTGGTGATAGCTAGGCCCCTGTGCTCAAATCCAAGTTCTGGAGGGAGTGGGCAACATTCCAGTTTTTCTTTATGATGCACATGAAACGTTTGGCAGTTGCAAAATTTAATTAAACTGAGGGGTGTCATTTTTGCATGCAGCATTCCCCCTGCCTCCCCAAGGAAGGTTTTGTGTTTGTTGAGTTGAGCCCCAGCAGCTTCTCATCCCTCCTCCCCAACATCATAACTGTCCAGTGCAGCCAGAGTCTTTCCCCACTATCCCAATGTTAACTGAGAAGGTGGTTTCAAGTTCCAGAGTGGGTAACTTTGTATGGTTTTTCTTTAATAAACACACTAACATTTTGGCAGTTTCAACATTTTATTAAAATGAAGCAAGTCTCTTCTTTGGGCCACATTCCCCCACACCCAGTGTGCTCCCCTTGTGAGGGTTGGAGAGAGAGAGGGAAAAGGGAATACTGCCCAACCCACCTGTGTTGTAGGCAGTGCTGCCTGGGAGCTACAGGAACCTGGGGCTGGAGACTCATGGCCTGGTGCCAGGGCAGCTGTACTGAAAGCCCACCACCCCTTCTTATCCAGGGAGGGCTCCCAGTCCATGTGGGTGGGGAGGTAGTCAGCCAGGGCTTCAGAGATCCAGACAGCCTGAGACTGGGCAGGGCCAGGACCACAAATATCAGCAGGGGGCTTGCCCTCTCCCCCATCTTTGCATCATGTGTGCTCACAGTGCCAGCCCCTGTCAGTAGTTGAAGTTCTCTTTCTGGTGGTCCAGCTATCCCACATAAAGTCTCATGAGCCAGGGCAGAAAGGGGTAAGCTGGGCCCCTGACAAGGACTGGGGGGGACAATGACATCACTAACGATGAAATCAGGGACTCCAGGAGCACAGTGTCCACTCTTCATTATCCCAGGGAATGGGGAGTTGAGCAAGGCACAGGCATCATCCTCATCAGTCGCGTGAAAGTTGGTGGCTCAGTCATGCCCTGGATGTCTGTGGTGTGCTTATGTGCGTGTGCGCATGCCCATGCATCCCATATATACACACATACATAGAACCCAGGCATTCTGGACATGCACATGTGCACACACACACGCACGCACACACACAGGACCCAGGTGTCTGAGACACTCACACACACTTGGCAGGCACAGGGTGTACTGGGCAACCATGTGTGGAACAGCCAGCTGGTGGCTTGTGGCCATGAGGGTGCTTGCCATGATGAGCTACTGCTGCATCAGGTCCAAGTGAGAGGCCATGACGTCCCACAGCCTCCAGTGAAACTTACGCAGGGCAACCAGCAGGACCTACCACAGCTCCTGGGTCTCCCTACTTGGGTGCACAGGCCAGGAAAAGAAGGCACGTGCAAGTCACAATGGCAGGGGGCTGGGGATGTGGTTGCCTATTACCAGCAGCCTATCAGGGGTGGCTCAGTCATTCAGCTCTGTTTGGGAGTCTTTGGCAGCCCAGAGAGCCTGCTGGGAGGCATGTGAAAGCCTCCTCTACCTGCTGGGCTCAACCTGTGGAGGCAGGCTCCAAGCCCCACCCTGCAGAAAGGCTAATGTGTTCTGTTTGATCCAAATGTAATTTTGGACACTTAAAAGTTTGAAAATTAAAGAGCTTCCACCCCGGGCTTCTTGAATGCCTGTACTTAACCTAAGGTGCTATCCTGCTCTAGCTTCTGACAAACCTCAAATTAACAGGGCTAGTCACCTCTATCAGTCAGTACAGGCCCAGGTCTCTCTCCCATTTAGCATCCCCATCTGTAATCCACTTGGATTGTTCTTGTTGGGGTTTTTTTTTTTTTTTCAATTAATTTCATTTTGACCTTTCCTTTTGTAAAATTAAATACCATCTGACACTTTCCATGCATATCCTGCTTTATTCAAACTTCCCTGTTTGTCCTCTGCTATACAGTACCTTCTTTTCCTCCTACCCTAGTATCATCAATGACACATACAACCATGACGTTTTTCCTAATATGAAGTAATTTAAATGAACCATAAAATACAGTGGGTCCCAACACCCCCTTTATTGCTTTATTCCAAACCGATTTCTTTTAATCTACTACTACTGTCTACAGTCTTCTACCCAAAGAATTTTCTATCCATGTTATTGTTCAGTGACAGACTGGAATGGAGAGAATTACCATTTACTTATTATCTTGTTGATCTTTATGAAAAGCCTGTCTAAGATCCAGGTAAACTTCCATTGCCATCTTCAATTATTTAAATACTTAAATCCCATTGAAATAATAATTCTGTCAGATTTGCTTGAGGAGGTACAGCATGATTCTTATAAACTAATGTTAACTATTGTTTAATCTCCTTTTGGCTAACTTTGCACTACCAAGGACTAAAGGAAATTCCATAAGAGCTTTAAACTGGCACTTCATTACAAACAGAATTTTCAGATTGGTAGACTATAATTAAATGTTTCATTACTGGAAGGCTTGATACTTTTCAAGATGCAGATATATGGGAAAAGTTACTTAATCTGTAGCATGCTTTCATGTGTAAATAAACTTAATGATGTTTCTTGATCCAAAAGCTTAGCCAGAAGCCATCATCTTTCCATTAGAAGGGGAATTTGATTATACAATCCAAATATTTCTTATACTAAAACATAACCAAAGTTAGTCTTGGTTCCCTGAATGCAATGGGAATGCACAATAGTGTGAAGTTCTACATCTGATATTCCAGACAGTCCTTTGCCTTGGGGACTCCCCACTCCCATGCCTCTCAGCTGCTTCTTCTTTGGCTTCTGCATCTGCAACCAATCAAAGCCTTTGGCCTTTACATTGGCAAGTATTCCCATGAGAAATTCCTCAGCTTCTTCCCATGGGCTTACCAGTTTGGACAGTCCCTGGCACACTAGATTGTTTTATTTCAGTCATCACTGCCCAAAAAGGGAATTCAACTGGTTTCTCATTTAGACAAGTGAAGGGTGTTTAGCATAACGGGTTGAAAAATAGGATCCCTGATCTCCACAAATTTCCAATTTTTTAAAATACCTCATTCCAAAATAGAACAAAAAAAATCAGTAATGTTTCAAAGAGAGTGGAATTTTGGAAGTTATTCTTGGAAAATAAATATATATTAATTCTGGCCTCTCTGAAACCTTTTCAGGGCTCCTTGGAAAGCAGGTAGCTTGAAGACCTGGTAACCAGCAGCTTAAGAAACCTGGGAAATAGGGTTCCCAAAGCATTCAAAACCTAGACGAGCCAGGAGGTCATGGCTTCAAGGCAGCCCACCTGGCAGAATGTTGTAAAACTGGGAACCCTAGAATCTGAGGACATCTCAGTTCTAGGGCAGACCCTCAGTCAGCTTGCCTCAATGCCAGAGGTCTTGAAAAATCCTAGGTTCAAAGGTTATCATCCTCTCACTTTACTCAGCCTTGGTGAGGCTGCAGCTGGAATACTGTATCCAATTCTGAGCTCCACAATTCAGAAAGGATTTGGAGAAGCTTGAGAGCTTCAATACGGACAAGTGCAGGGTGCTGCACTTGGGTAGTAGGAACCAGCAGCACACTTATACGATGGGGAACTCCCTTCTTGAGAGCACGGAGGCAGAAAGGGATCTTGGTGTCATTATTGACTCCAAGATGAACATGGGCCGACAATGCGAGGTCATGGTTGGCAGGGCTAACTGGACCTTGTCGTGCATCCACAGGTGCATCTCGAGTAGAGCCAGGGAGGTGATCCTCCCCCTCTATGCGACGCTGGTCAGACCGCAGCTGGAGTATTGTGTCCAGTTCTGTGCGCCCCATTTCAGGAGGGATGTGGACAACATGGAGAGGGTCCAGAGGAGGGCCACCCGCATGATCCGGGGACAACAGGGCAGACCCTACAGTGAGAGACTGCGGGACCTGAACCTATTCAGCCTCCACAAGAGAAGGCTGAGGGGGGACCTGGTGACCGTCTATAAACTCACTAGGGGGAACCAGAAGGGTTGGGGGGAGACGCTGTTTCCCCTAGCCCCCGCTGGCATAACAAGGAGTAATGGGCACAAGTTGATGGAGAGGAGGTACAGATTGGACATCCGAAAAAACTACTTCACAGTTAGGGCGGCTAGGAGCTGGAACCAACTTCCAAGGGAGGTGGTGCTGGCCCCTACCCTGGGGATCTTTAAGAAGAGGCTGGATACTTACCTGGCTGGACTCATTTGAGTCCCGTTTTTGTTTTTAGGGTTTGCGTTTTTTTGGGTTGTTCTCCCGCCCTGGCGGGGGGGTCGGGCTAGAAGATCTATTAGGTCCCTTCCGGCCCTAAAACTATGAAACTATGAAACTATGAGAGGGTCCAGAGGAGAGCCACGCGCATGATCAGAGGACAAGAGAGCAGGCCTTATGAGGATAGGCTAAGAGCCATGAGACTCTTCAGCCTGGAAAAGCGTAGGCTCAGGGGTGACTTGGTGGTCACCTATCAGTACATAAGGGGTGTTCATCAGCAACTGGGACAATGTCTGTTCACCAAAGCACCCCAAGGGAAGACAAGGTCCAACAGTCACAAACTCCTAGAAGATTGTTTTAGGCTGGACATAAGGAAAAACTTCTTTACTGACCAAGTCCCCAGGGCCTGGGATAAACTCTCCCCAGAGGTGGTGCGAGCACCTGCTCTGTACACTTTCAAGAAACACTTGGATGCCTATCTTGCTGGGATCGTTTGACCACAGTCAACTTCCTGCCCCCTGGATAGACGGCTGGACCCAATGATCTTGCGAGGTCCCTTCCAGCCCTATCGTCTATGAAATCTACTAAGAAGCTAGGAGTCTCGGAGCTTGGAAGCCATAGCAGGAAACTAGATGGGCTGCCAAGGAGCTGAGCAAACAAGTGAGCTGACAGGACCAGATGGAAGCTTGGGCTTCAAAACAAACTTTCCTGAATACTGTTGTTTATTTGCCAAAATTATCTTGCTGCCATTGAAGAGTATAGTTATGATGAATTAGCATTTTCTAATTAAAAAAATCAGCTGCTGTGTATTTTTACCCATAAACTTTAATCAAGTCTGTAATTAATGACAAACAATCAACACAACTTCTGGCTTTTACAATACTATTTTTTTTTCTTTTTTTCTTTATTGTAAGATATTCTGAGATTTTTGGGAAGGGCAGCATGAATATACAATAAATAAACAAATATTTTCAGGGATTTCTTCCTATTAATATCCTGAAAATATATTGTCCTAATTTGGTTTTTATGTAGAGATGCAAGAAAGTAGGCCCATTTGCTTTACTAAAGGTAGTCATGTCCTTAATGTTATACATGGATTTACAGGCTTTGCTATTTGAAAGGTTTGAGCAGTAAGATTGCCGAATAAATAATTAGCTCTTTTGTGTGTGTGTGTGGGTGGGTGGGTGGGTGGGTGGGTGGGTGTGTGGATGCACATGTGCACAAAGGCCAGTGACAAAATTACTTCAGATTTTCATGGGTCTGTGTTTGGTATTCAATAGACCTCCTAAGGGCAAGATACTTTCCTGGGAAAATAAATTAACTTGTTGATGCATTATCTTATTTCCTGTGGCAAAGATTTTGCTTCCTGGCTCTGGATACAGACAAGTCCTCATAGTCAGCTCTTAACTCCTCGTGGAATCTTGGCAGCCAATTGCACTGGCTCTATTGCAGCACTCTGTCATACAGAGCACTTCTAGGGCATATGTGAATCTTTTAAAAGGATTTTAGGTCTAAGGAACTGGCTGAATCTCCTGAGTGATGGTACAAGAAAGATACATCATACTATTTTGACAAGGTAGAAATAGGGCCTCAGTTGCCAAGAAAATATGAGCTTTGCTAGAATTTGAAGACATTGAAGAAGCCAGCTGGACATTGCCCAAACAAACTATGTAGGATTCATATTTACCAATAATCATTCAATTACTAAAGACAGTATTATGGCTTTTGCAAGACTGCTAATCTGAAGAGTGTGAGGTGGCAATGCTGTATTTTACATCATTGTAAAACATGTACACCCCTGCTTTTCAAGATATTAAACGAAGGCTGTATAAACAGCTCCTGCATCCACTTAGAAAATGGGAATCAAATAGGGTTCAGATACAAGTATCTAGCAAGTTGCTGTGCTCAATCCTAATCAGAGTAGCTGAAGAAAGATGCTAGTATCAGAAATATAAGAAATGATTAAAATGTGGGAATGAAGGTTCATTAACTGATGCTCAGACTGGATAATGATTGATTTCTGTGTATTGATTTCTGTGTGATGTAATAGGCCACAAACTATAACTGTATTTAACTTGGGAGAAAATCAGTGCTTTCTGCATTAAGATCAGAGCTACAATGGAGCCAAGAAATTAGTTTTTAGTTTAATTTAGCCTATTTTTAGGGGCTCCAATAGCAATGAATAGCCTAGGATAGCATCAAATGTATTGAATATTATTCAGTGAACATTTTACATCTATTCTATTTGGATTGACTGTGATTTTCTTTAGGAAATCACCACATGAGATGTATTGGTTTGCTGTAATTGGAAAGATACATCTTGTGGTCTGATTTCAATTTTCTGATTGATTGAGGAAACACCTTTTATAAAAGCAAATCTGTACAGAACATTAGAATATTACACAACTGAACCAGCTGGTAGAATCTACCCTAGTACTATACTGTAATTTCATACAAGTCTTCTCTATGTGCTCTATATTTTACAAAGCCAAACCAGTTATTTCTTCTAATGAAGGCCCATTCTTAATCAAGACCTAAAGCCTTTACTGGGTTCAAGATATCCTATTGGTTATATGCTTGGGTTATGTTTCTGAAGTCATTAAATTAAAAATTTAGGATATTATATACTATACATGTCTTAGGATATTATATACTATACATGTCTTATTCAAGGTCTGCTCCAAGGGGATTCCTCCTATAAGAAAAACTAGAAATAACCCCTCTATCTAGACTATAGTCACTACAGAAACAGTTCCTGGATATTCTGCTTCCAAATATCACCTATTCTATCTGCAAACCTTAGGGAAAGTGATGTAGTACATTTATGTTTATTTGCTGAAAATATATTTAACATCATTAATCATTATTGTTCTTTGAAAGTAGAGTACCTCTCTAGAGCCACAGAGCATATTACCCTACAATTATTTTTTATTGTTATATTTCGCCATTATGTAGTGCTATTCACACCCAAAATTCTTTAGAGACGAGCAAGAGATATTCCTAGTTTCACTTCTGAGGAAACTGAGAAATGACCAGAAAAAGTTAAGTGACTTGCTTCAAGCTATCAAGGAAGTCCACAATTAGACAAGGGAAGGGCTACAATTAGGAATCAAGAATTTGAACTACCAGGGTATGCTCAGGCCTCTAAAGAGTATGTCTATATGGCACATGGCAGTACATAGGATACACGTGCTGGCTCTTTATACACTAGTTCCAGACCCAGAAGCAATATAGTCATATTGGTGTAGGACTGCTAAGAGGCAGAGCGTATTCATCCACATGCAACACCAATCACACAGCTCAACTGCTTCTGGTTTGAGAGCTAGTGCATGCATAGTCATGTGGCATTGTGGCACTGCCTTATAATTATACTCATCGTAGATACCTTAAAGCCCTCGTCTACACTACAAAGTCCTGATAATATTGCTTTGTTGGCTATGGGATGTGAAAAAAATCAGACTCCAAAGCCAACAGCTCTTCCTGTAAAATCTCCAGTGAGTTCTGCTAGCTAAGGGTGGGTACTGTCAGCACAGCTGCTCTTGTCAGTAAAAGCTGATATAACTTTCACAACAGGAAAACACCTTTTGCTAACAGTAGTTATTAAAGTGGCAAGTGTCCTGTTGCATAGACATAACCTATACCTCTCTGTGTATACCTATATCACTTCTATGGCACTGAGAAAGTTACTGAGATCCCACCTCATCTACCTTGTGCTTCATGTGTGCCAAACCCCAGTAAAACCTCCCTGAGGGCTATCCCTGACACCATTCTCAAACATGCTGATGACATAAATCATGAGAACCACAAGAAGGGGAGGGAATGCACTGCCTCATTTCCTAGTTTGGCACATATGGAGTGGGAGGGGATGGATGGGGCATTCTTCTTTGAGGTGCTCTGAAGAATGCCACCAAAGCAGTGTAGAGCTGCCCTCTCTCCCTTTCCTTCTCTCACAGAACATAATGACTTCTTTTTATATTTAAAAAATTAAGTTATGTCACCGTTAAGCCCATACTCACATTATTTCTGTTCTTTCCCCTAGTTTGAACCATTTATGGGGTAGTGTAATTGTTCTGGATGCTGAAAGGCCCAGGACTGACAAAGCTGTGGTTCTTTTCTTTACTTCTGGGGAGAAAAAAAGTTAATGTCCTAGAAAGTAACAGAACCTGGATACCAAACCAGTAGTATACAGTAATGATTTGTCATTCATTGTATTTTTATTTCAATCACCTACCCTTAGGTACATGCCTTTTCTTCTATATTTGAATATTTTTCACACCTTATGGAGCTTCTACTCCATGCTGAGGGGGGCATGGCCAGGCCCCGGCAGGACACTTTGATTAGCGAGGTATGCCTGCATGGTCCCAGGCTTTTCCTCTCTGGCTGCTGAAGGGGTGGGAATGTACCCAAACCCCAGCCCCTTGCTAGCACTTTGAGGCAAGGGGTGTGCGTGCAGTGCATGCATCTGTTGATGATCCAGAGCTTTTCAATATCCCTCCCTGCTTCTTTATAGTGTCTACAGCAAACTGACAGGCAAGCAAGCCAGCAGGGAGCTGATAACAGTGTTTATCACCCCATCAGCAAAACAATAGCCTCTCTCCATTAGTTCAAACTCTTCGTAAACAGCTTACCAGCTGACCTGTTGATTAGCTCCAAAAAGCCCGAAGTGGGCACTGTTCCGTCTGCCTGTCTCAGTGAAATTGGAAACACACACACACAGACACCTCTTAGCATTAGCTAGCATACCACATGCCTAGGGTCCATGGGGCTGGGGTCCATGCTGTGGGAGATGGGAGGGAAGGAGGGTGGGATTCCTGCTTGAGCAGTGAGCAGCCTGGTGGGGGTAGGGCAGGGGGAAGCCAGGCAGACCCTGCTGTGCCTGAAGTCTGCCAGAGCTCCAGCCAGGAAGCAGAGGGAAGGGGTCAGGCTCAGCCCAGAGAGCATGCCAGAATATTGGGGTAGTCTGGCTTATTTTAAATCATCAAGGGGTCTGGACAGACATTGTATAAACTGATTTGACTCAAATCAGTTAAGTCTGATACTATATTCAATCAGATTTATCTCTAACTGGTTTTAGCCATTTACAAACTGGTTTATGTGCACTAGACATCTGTTCTGTTACAGGTTTAAGCCAGTTTTTGATCACTTAAACCAGTTTATGTGTAATGTCTGTCCCTAGCCATAGTGCCACTGCTATCTCTTCCTTCCCAGAGTTAAATTTGTTAGTGATATGATTATTAACATTTTAGTGTATCTGCAGGAACTATAAAAATGCAATCCTTTCCATTTAAGGAAAATCAGATGGTGCATCTGGTTTCTTTACTTGTCTGTGTTGCTGGTCTTTGATGAAGTTAGGAATCACTGACTCATATTTTCTTTGTTACAGTTGCCTGCTTTATTTTTATGTCACCACCAGGGCAAGATTGGATTGTTGAAATTTTAGTTTTTTGATCTTAAAAAATTTTAATAAGTTTATTTTGTTACACTGAATTTTAAATAATTGGTCTGGTTTATTGATATATTCTAACATCATAAAGAATCATGTTCCTAAGCATACATGGAATAATGCAAGAGAAACTTAATTTTCTTAACTTTCCTGCCACAAATTGGAATAAACTGCAGAGTGCTTTAAAGGCAGGTTTTAACTGCAGGTGTTAATGACATAATGTTTGGTGCAAATGTACATCTACTTCTCTGGTGTACTTGTTTGCTTAAAACAGGTTTTTGGAAATGAAAAAAGCCATTCTGAATTTAATCATAGGCACCAAATGTACAAATGTAGATGTATAGTTTCAAAAACACTTTTACAAATGTACCTCAATCAGCAATTAAAAAAAAAAACTGCTGCATGCCATTTGCAATTTGATTAAATTTCATAACATATGGTTGCATTTCCGTATCATAGAAAAAAAAAAGTCTTCAAATAATTACCTGCATTAAAACATGTATGAGAATTTTGAGTGATAAATTGACAAATTAATATACAAAATGCTTATTAGTAGTGTTACTGGTACTTTTAATGGCAAAACTTCAATTACTGAATGGATTGGGACTGAATGTGTATTTATGTGAATTATATGTGCAATTACACATGACATTATGGACACATTTTTGCATGTTATTTCAGGTATATCCTTTTGAAAATGTCCTGTTGACTAAACCAAAGTTCTGCCAAAACCAGTACTCAAGAGGGCTTCTATGGTTAGAACTTGGCAGTTGCTATAGCTAAGAGCACCTGAGGGAGTGATGTTGCTAGCATCATGTCCATGTCCCTTTGTCTCACCCACCTGAATGATCGGGTACTCATCTGCAACTAGGTTAACTGTAGTGACTCTTGGAATGATTCTAGGATGGGGCTTGAACTGACATCTTAAGAGATTTGGCACAATACTTTAGCAATCGTGCCACCATACTCATAATCCAATATAGAGGAATCCTTTCTTGCCACATGTGTTGATGGATTGTGGGGAGAAGACAAGGAGTTTGAGTCATAAAGGAGCTAAATAAACCTCCCAGTTTTTGCTAGATGTAAATGATGTCAGATTTACACTGAAGGTAACAAGTGAGCTATAATGATTCTATAAAGAAAAACAAGTAGGTAAAGTTTCACAGATAGATCATCGTGCTTAAAAATGCCTTTGTATAGCAAAGGCAAGACAAGGAATTATTCTTTCAGGAAAAAGATATGGAATGGCTTTGCATTTTCTGTTAACAAACATGAAAGTTGAGGCTTAAATAAATATTTCACTTAAAAAAACTGAAAGTCCACCCCCATTTATTTTTGTACTCTCAATTTGTTAAAGTCCTAAGCCAAAGGCTCACTGATAGCTTACTGTAATGAAATAATACAAAAAAATGGAAAATCTGTTCCAAATCAAGTTCAAAGCGATAAATATATTGCATGTATTTTTCCCACAATACTGAGCAGATTAATCTCTATTTTATTTTTTCATTCAACTATTTATCATTATTATTAGCACTATTGATATAATGCCATAAATTTATCTGGGATTTTGCAAAAAGTAATAATACACATTCTCCACCCCAAAGGTCTTACAGTCATAGGTCCCGATTCCTCAAAATCCATAAACCCATTTGTTACCTTAAGCATTAATACACTTAGTAGGATCAATGCAATTACTCATGTGCTTGAAGATGAAAGCATCCACGAATGCCAAAAGCATCCATGAATGCCTCAAAGCCAAAAAGGAGGCGTACACCCAATGGAAGGGAGGGGCCATCACCAAGGAGGATTATACCTCCTTGGCTCAAGATTGTAGGGGGTGGGTATTAAGAAGGCTAAGGCAGAGATGGAACTGAGACTAGCGACCCAGATCAAAGATAACAAGAAGTCCTTTTTTAAATATATTGGGGTAAAAAGAAGGTGCCAAATAATGTGGGGCCTCTGCAGGACATGCTTGGTAATCCAGTGGTAGCACCAGATGACAAAGCTAATCTCTTTAACAGACTCTTTGCTTCCATTTTTCTGAGCAGGGACAGGGACATCCCCCACACTGGGATTCCGGACGGACCCAGGGGAGGTGCAGCCAGGCCCAGGGTCAGTGAGGACCTAGTCAGGGAACTTCTGGAGGGACTAGATGTGTTCAAATCAGCAGGTCCTGATGATCTCCAGCCCAGAGTGCTTAGGGAACTGGCAGAGGTCATTGCAGAACCCCTGGCACAGCTTTATGAGCACTTGCGGTGCTCTGGTGAGGTGCCTGATGAGTGGAAAAGGGTCAATGTGGTCCCCATTTTCAAAAAAGGGAGCAAGAGGACCCAGGAAACGATAGGCCCATTAGTCTAACCTCAGTCCTGGGGAAGCTTTTTGAGAAAATTATCCAGGAGCACATCTGCAAGGGGCCAGCAGGGGAGTTTATGCTTAGGGGCAATCAACACAGGTTAATTAGAGGCAGATCCTGTCAAACCAACATGGTGGCCTTCTATGACCATGTCACAAAAGCCTTGGACATAGGTGTGGCGGTGGATGTAGTCTTCCTGGACTTTAGGAAGGCCTTCGACACTGTCTCTCACTCCATCCTCATTAAAAAATTAGGTGCTGTGGTGTTGATGCCTACACAGTCAGATGGGTCACAAATTGGCTGGAGGGCTGGACCCAGAGAGTGGTGGTGGATGGATCATTTTTGACCTGGAGAGATGTGGGCAGTGGGGTTCCCCAGGGCTCGGTCCTCAAGCCCGCACTGTTCAATATCTTCATCAGCAATTTGGACAAGGGGGTGAAAAGAACCTTGTTCAAGTTCACAGATGACACTAAGATGTGGGGAGAAGTGAGCATGCTAGAAGAGAGGGACAGGCTACAACTAGAGCTGGACAGGTTACAAAGGTGGGCAGATGAGAATAGGATGGGTTTCAATACAGACAAGTGCAAGGTGTTGCACCTGGGGAGGAAGAACCAGCAGCATACCTACAGGCTGGGGAACTCCCTTCTCATCAGCACAGAAGCAGAGAAGGATCTTGGAATCACTATTGATTCCAAGATGAACATGGGCCGCCAATGTGGGCACACAGTCAGGAAGGCTAACCGCATTTTGTCATGCATCCAAAAATTCATCACAAGCAGGTCCAAAGAGGTGATCCTCCCCCTCTATGCAACACTGGTCAGGCCACAGTTGGAGCACTGCATCCAGTTCTGGGCTCTGCATTTCAGGAGGGATGTGGACAGCATCGAAAGGGTACAGAGGAGGGCCACTCACATGGTTAGGGGGCGGCAGGGCAGGCCCTATGAGGAGAGGCTATAGGACCTGAACCTGTTCGGCCTCCAGAAAAGAAGACTCAGAGGGGATCTGGTGGCCACCTATAAACTTGCCAAGGGGAACCAGCAGGCAATGGGAGAGTCCCTGTTCCCCCGAGCACTACCGGGGGTAACTAGGAACAACGGCCATAAGTTGACTGAAACTAGATTCAGGCTAGATATCAGGAGGCACTACTTCAATGTCAAGGTGGCTAGGATCTGGAACCAACTTCCAAGGGAAGTGGTGCTTGCCCCTACCCTGGAGGTCTTCAAAAGGAAGCTAGACAGCCACCTAGCTGAGGTCATTTGACCCCAGCATCCTTTCCTGCCCATGGCAGCGGGTTGGACTAGATGATCTGCTTAGGTTCCTTCCGACCCTACCAACTATGAAACTATGAAGATGGCTGTGTTTAATGTCTTCATTGAATCCAAGCCCAAAGATTTAAACTATAGTAGAGTGGCATCAATAGAAGTCTTCTTATTAGTGTAGTATTTGAGTGAGCAAGAATTTATTTCACCTAGTAAGTGTGTAAGTGGATTTATACTCCTCCCCACCCCCACGACCAATGTCCAGCATCAGCTGAACACACAGCCCCAATACCAACCCTGGCCCACCCAGTGGCTGCTCCAGACTTGCCCAGCCAGAGCAGACCAGCCAGAACTCGTGTACACAGCCTGAAGGTCAGCCCATGCTGTCTCTCTTCTGGACTACCTGCCCACACTGAGGAGAGGCAGCAGTCATGGTGGCCAGGCAGAAGTTCTTGCTGGCATGGGGGAAAAGCAGCCCCTTCCCCTCACCACTTCCGGGCCCTTCTTGCTGCAGCTGCACAGAGCCTGCTTCTCGGATGCCCTGAAGCTCCTCTCCACCACTGTCTCTGCCATCTCCAGGCCACCCAGAGGGGCAGCTGTGTCAGTGGAGAGGTGCTACAGGGCAGCCCAGATGTGGGCTCCAGCCAACTGCAGCAAGAAGAGCCTGGCAGCGGTGAGGGGGAGAGGCCACTTTTCCTCCAAGCCAAGCAGTAGCTTCTACCTGGACACTGCTGCTGCTGCCACTGCTCAGCTTGGGCGGGTGGTCTGGAACAGGTGTGGGGAGGGCTGGGTTTGGAACAGTGCATTCAGGTTTCATCTGGTTTGGAGATGATCTACTCTGGCCAAGGCAAAGTCCAGAACGTGTGTGGGGTGGGCCGGGGTCGGGGCTGTGTGCACAGGTCACCACTAGTACCATGTGGCTGGGGCCAGCAGTGGCAGCAGCCGGAAGGAGCCACCACTGCCTGGGCTGCCTAGAAATGTAGTCCAGCCACAGAGCTACCCCAGCCCCACTGCATGCCTGGGGGCAGTAGAACACGCCATGAGCCAGATGGCATCTGGGATAGGTGGGACCGAGGGGCCCACCACGGGCTGAACAAAGTCCCTCCATGAGCCGGATCCAATCTGCAGGCTGTATTTTGCCCACTCCTGTCCTAATCTGTTCTTTCACTACGGCGGGCTGCTCATCTTCTCCCCAGACTGTGCTGCCCAGTGCCATAGCCTGGGAGCTGACCTTGCCTGTGAATACCAAAGTAAAAAAGGTGAGTATTTCAGCCTTTTCCTCATCATCAGTTACTAGGTTGCCTCTCCCACATTTTCCCTCTTGTTGCTAACATACTTGTAGAGACCCTTCTTCTTACCCTTTATGTCCCTTGCTAGCTGCAACTGCACTTTGGCCTTCCTGATTTCATCCCTGCATGCCTGAGCAATATTCTTGTACTCCTCCCTAGTCATCTGTCCAAGCTTCTATTCCTTGTAAGCTTCTACATCCTCCACTTCTTGTAAGCATCTACAGCTATGTAAAGATTTCAAATCATAACAGAGAAAAAAATAGACACCTTTTACATTTTTAAATTATTTTTCTCACATAAATATAGCACATTTAGACAGAACACTCTCTAGGGGCCACTCCTACAGTCACTGAGGGAAGCATAAGAATTTCCACTTATATTATTAAAAGTAAGATAAGGCCCTAGGAACCTCAATTTAGAATTTTCAGAAATGTTTGACAAATGTATTTTGTATATTAAAAAACATTTAAAATACTTCTACTGTAGAATCATTATTGACTAATATCATATACTATGTACTCTGGGTGCACACAAACTATTCCCCTGCCCCATCATCTTTGTGAATTCAGTTTATCCTGAGCTTTATGGAATATCACTTTTATCTGATAAAGACTGAGAAAAGCCATATATTGTATTAGAAAAAAATTAGGTTCCATGGAGCTACAAGTTTACCTACAGAAAAACTGAGCTTAGCTCTTCATCCTTTCAAGCCAGTACTCAGTTCTGTAGTGTTTGCTGTGCAGGATCTCACATCCTGACTACTCTGCTTGAAGATTAAGGATGTTCTAGTATTATTTTAGGGATTGTCTCAGTATGTTATCCATCCACCACCTCGGTGATGTTGTTTGTCCTATGTTTCAGTTCACTGCTTCCAAAAGTCCAGTAATTCTGTGTGCGTAAAATTCCTCTAAATATGTGTGTGCAACCAAAACTCAATTAATGTATTAGTCCTCTGAACTACAAATTACTAGATCTATATATCTACCTTACATACTCACCTGCAAAAACATTTTTCATGTACTAAAACAATAACATTTACCAGATTCATCTGACCCTTTCTGAAAGCAATCACTAGCCCTAATCTACATAGCCAACCCTTCAAACAAAAGCCCTTTACAGGAAAAATCTTAATTTGCACATAGTCCTTGAGATAAATCTTTTTTCCTGAAATCTGACACAAACTATAGCACATGAGCTACAGATGTAAGGAGCATCCTGAGTTGATTAGATCTAGGTTTCTTCAGTCAGTTCAAACCTCTCTATGACCGATTAGATGAATGTATAATGAAATGTCCTTTTATCTTTTTAGTGTCCTCTGAGGAGATGATATAATATTGTATCCATCTAACTCTTTCACTATCATCAATAGAAAGGGAAATGCTCCAAAACAATGTGGAAATGCCAAAGGAACTGAAATCTCTCATGAGAGTCTGGTCCAGAAGATCAAATTGATCAAAATCGTTGATTTTATGTTAAAAAAAAATGTGGGCATAAATCAGTCTGACTGTCTGTGAGCAATTACCATAAATGTGCGTGGAATTTAATCAGTTGTGCACTCAAAGCTGTATTTGGGCACCTAATTACCCATCTGCATATGGAATAACCTAAGTTATTGCAACAGGGTGGCGTCCTGGGGTCGCCGTGCTCTCCCCTAATGCCCCCTTTATCATGCCAAGTTAGCCAAAAGGGCACCCTCAATTCTCATCTGCCATATCTTTGATGTTAAATGTATAATAGGGAGGCTGCCTTTCGTCCTCTTGCACACAGCTTCCTGCTGTACTCTGACCCCGTTCTGTAATGGGAGTTCCAGGGCTCCCTAGCCTTATGGGCTATGTGTGGCTCCAACCACCCCTTTACCATGCCCCAAGCCTCACAGATGTAACTAACGTTGTTAGGTCTCACGCTCCCCCTCTCTGGGGCTTCTCGCGCTGCCCCCTCTCTGGGGCCGGGATCCCCACATTACCATGAGTCCCCTATGAGGCCTCCTCCATCCCCTTATAGCCTCACCCAAGCCACCAGTTAAACACCAAACCAAACCCCAAGCCCCTGGGCTATAACATAAATTCAAGCCACCCGGCTAAAACACCATTTGAGCCACTCCAGGGTTGCTCCATCTCTCACCAGTCTCAGGAGCTGCTCGTGCCGTCCAGCCTCTCCTCTTTACTCACTGAGGCAGAGCTCCTTCCCACTTGGCGGCCAGCAGGGAACTCTCTCAGGGCCTCCGGCCTGGAACTTATATGGGAGCCGGACCCCGCCCCTTCTGGTCAGCTGACCGCTGGCAGGTGTGGGTCACTATCTCCCTCTGGTTACCCCAGCAACCTGCACCTGGGTAGTTATCACTGCTCTCCAAGTAGCAGGCACCTTAGTGCCCTGCTACAATTATATTCAAAATTCAGTACCTTTGCGTATTTGCATAGCCTCATATTTTTCAACTCTTTTCGCAACAGAGCCAAAAGTGCAAAAACTGCTCCTCTAGATAGTAGAAAATTCTAGAAGATGCTATCAAAGTATTTCTGTAATAGCCTTCATCTCAGATGACACCTTACAAACCACTATAGACAACATACCCACAGACCACCACACTCACATCTACAAAACTAGCAGTCAACCCAAAAACACCAAGAAAGCTGTATAATCTATAGTGAAGCCCTCAGGTACCACCACATTTGTTCAGAAGAGACAATTTGTGACACCTACCTTATCAACCTGAAAACTTAAATAGAGAAACAGAACACATCTTTGTGCTACCCAAATGGCCCGTGCTACAATACAAAGAAAACCCCCTACTGACCACATACCCCTAGTTGTCACATACCATCCCACACTACAAGAAGGATTATCAAACAATTACAGCCTAAACTTTGTTTCAAAAAAGAATCAGACTGTGAAATAAATGTTCCCAACCCCCTCCTCTCTCCTTGTGCTCCCAGCTTTCAAACAACTTCCAAATCTCATTCAGCTCAACAGCTGAAGCAAAGTCCTTACTGATCAGTAGACACCAAATGGACATAACCCTGCCTTAACAATAAAAACAAAACCTGTCAACATATTTCCACTGCCACCACAATCGACAACCTAATACTGAAACCATCAGTATCTACAGATCCTACACATGTTGTCTATCACAGAATGTTGCATATCTCTTCCAGTGCACCAGATGCCCAAACGGAAACTATGTAGGTAAAGGACTAAACAAAGACTATGGATCAAAATGAACTGTGGGAGAAAAAAAAAAAGATAAAGAACAGACACACAAATGCAGGTAGGAGAACACTTTTCACAGAACAAGCAGCCCCTTTTTGACATTACCATCCTTGTAATCAGGGGTAATCTACAAGCACCTTCAGAAGACTGATCTAAGAACAAAAATTCATAACCTTACCGCACACTGAAAACCATGGACTACATACAAACAATGGCTTTCTGGCTCATTACAATTAACCTGCTACCTCTGCCAACCTCTGCACCCCACAGATAATAATGACCCTTTTCTATTGTTTATGATTTTGCTCCTCCACATAATGAAGTTATCTATTCTATTCCACATCACCTGTTTTGAAGCTGCTCCTAATAACATCTCTTTACTTCTGCTTTGCAGCCCTCCTCCATTTCTCTCTGTGTCTTTTTTTCACTGACATATGGAGTTATACACAAGCCATTTTTTGGTTGTTTACCTCAAGCTGTGTTTGCTTCTTTCCCAAACCTGAGGAAGGGCACTTTGTGCCTCAAACCTTTGTCTCCTCACTATACAGTTGGCCCAATAAAAGATATCACCAAAAAACTGCCTCACTTATAAATACTTACAATCATTTTAAAAAAGCAAGCAAGTCTTCCAAAGTACCTGGGTGTCCAAAGTAAGAACTGTGGCTAAACTTTACACTTGCATAAAATGACAGTTATTTTCATGAGGCCAAATGAAGCCTTAAGAGTGGTGTGCTTGTTCTGCAAAGCAAGGCTAAGCAGGAGAATGTTACTCAATTTGTATACAAATGGAAAGTTCCTGGAACCATCAAATTGTTATTTGGAATAAATAGACAGCCAAAGCGTGCATGCATAATGTGCTTAACCAAGATTCTGACTGAATCAAATGGGAAGTGTTTGCAATATAGAATGTATATATATGTGAAGATTAGAAAAATGTAACTGATGAAAAGCAGGACTCACTGAACAGGAGCATGAAAAGCAGGAGTCAGCAAGATGTGGCCCCCAGGGAGCCAATAGATCTAGCCCCAGGAGCTGGAGGGCTTTGCCTGTGCCCAGTACCCACACCAGGCCAGGCAACAAAGAGCTGTACCAGGGCTGGGCAGCTTCCAGCTCTGTCTGTGTTTGGTGCCATTTATCCACCCCCTTCCTCTTCCCTTCCAGCTATTGGGGAGCTATGTCAGGACCAGGCAACTGCAACCTGCATCTGTGCTGACAGTGCTACTCCCAGTCCCTCCCTTCAATTCCCAGCTATAGCATAGCTGCCCATGGACTGGAAGCTGTACCCATTACACAGCCATGAGGCAGGGAAGGGTAGAGCATAGAAGTGGGGGCAGCATGGATGCAGTTTACAGCTGCCTGGCCCTGATGTAGCTCCCACCAGATGGAAGCTGTGGTGCCACAGCCAGGGAGTAGGGAGGTCAGGAGAAGCAGCAACAGCATAAGTGCAGCTTCCAGCTGCCTGGCTCTGGTGCAGAAATAGGCAAAGCCCCCTGTCACTGATACGCCCCCAAGCCACCCAGCCTGCAATGGACCAAAGCTCATCTGTTCCAGCCCACTGCTTGTCAAGGGTTACTAGCTGTTGCATTCAATGACACAGGAGCCATTATAATGTGCATAGCCATCGACCTGATGATGACTGACACAGCCTGCACCATAGACTTGGGCAACTGATCAGTACAAAGTTCTGCTCTATCTGCAAATTATTATCACTTTGTAATGTCCAAAAATAATTTACTATTGCTATTGTTATCTTCTGTCATTGTCAGAGAATTTGATTTACCGCCCTTCTTTCTCCTCTTTTTCCTACCTTACAAGCTAAAAAAGGACCATTTGAGGGCTCCCCTGTCAGAGATTCAGCATTTAGATGTACTGTACAGACAATGACTTAAAAAATAATTCAGCACGATCAAATAGACCATGAATACAAATGGACTGAAACTGGAAAAAAACAATGCAAATAAAGAAAATAAAAAGGAATGAGAAATAATGGAGCCATAATTGTACCAAAACAGATTATCTAAACTGAGCAATTTAAATTGGCTGCATTTGCACTAATTAACTGCATTAAAAAACAGCCAGATTAGGTTTCATATTAAAACAATTATTCTAGATGTTAAAACCATGTGCTCCAGATGGAATGCATATGCCTAGAGTTGTCTCTCAGCCCTCCAAAAACATCTGTTTTGCCTTCTACTCATATTCAGGCTACCCTATATGGCCATTACCTGTGGCTGACTATTTTCTTTGAGGTCCAACCCAGGAGTTTTAATTCAGGGGCAAAATGTCTTTCTTTCTTTTTTTTCTAGAGGATAATAGGACATTTTATTTGTTAGCAAATAGGAAACCGCTGAGGTGGTTTAACTCTGTAAGGGCAAACCAAGTCTAGCTTCATGACTTCCCAGAGGCTGCTGATGCATCAGTTATCAAACAATGAGCACTTTGTGAAGTGAAAACAAAAAAATCATTACACGAAATGACCAAGATTGCTATTTATTTCAAGCAACCAGGAGCATTTAACTCATTTTTATATCATCAAAAGATACTTTAATGATAGACCCACCAGTCTAGAGCTCTGAGATGCCTATTCATTTGGGGTGTTTTACTAGAGATGCTTGGGACTTCATTTTTCAAGGTATATATATTGTATAGTATTTATATATTGAGAGCATTGCTCCTGTTGAGCTCTAATGCAGTTGCGTACAGGCCTTGTTACACAGTAATTTTTAGGCAGTTCTTAACCCCTAGATTGCCTGCACACTAACACCTGAAACTAGTTTTAAACACATTTTAGGCAGTTTAAAGTTATGCCATTCTAAGGCAGGTTTATCTCTGATCTGTGCTACCCAGCTCATGTTCCATTAATGTGTGGCCACTGTAGATAAGCCACCCAAACTGCAGTCCTCCAGCATCCCAGGATGCAGTGTCCTCTACTCCACCCTCCTATTCTGTATGGCCAAACTTCCCACGCCCTGAACTCTACTGCCCGGGGGGCACCAAGCCCTCCTGCTCCCAGGTATGTGACCTTCCCACTTCCTGTTAGGCTGGAAGTTGTAATGTCCCCAGCCTGACTAATTGGTTTGCTTAAGTAATTTGCTTAACTATCAGTTAGCACATGATCAATGTGGGTCAAACTCAGAAGGTTCTGGGTGCTTTGAACTTTTAAACTGGCATTACATTGTGACCTACTTTTTGGTTATGAGCATGCCTAGTTCACAGTTGTTTTGGTGCCAGAAAGGTACAGATTACCCCTTGAGGTGATTATTGATCAGATTGATTAATGCAGGGGTGGGCAAAATACAGCCCATGGGCCGGATCTGGCCCACAAGGCCATTCTATCTGGCCTGCGGGGCCCCTAAAAATGTAGAAAATTAATTTTTCTCTGCCCTTGCTTCCTGTAAAAAATGACAGGAACCAAGGGCAGTAGGACCCAGGGGAAGACTGGCGGGCTCCAACAACAGCGGGGCCCACCCAGCCCTGCCCCACCAGCTGGAAGGCCCTCCTGGGGCTTCTGGACTGGGAGCACGTGGCTGCCCCACACTGGAACCTCAGGTAAGTTGGGGGGAGAAGGGCGGGGGGGACCCTGAGCAGGGAAGGAGCTTGGGGTGGGGGGGAAGTGGCCCCTTCCCCACCCCGTGGCCGGTGCTCCCTGCTGCAGCTGCTCACAGCCTGCATGAGGCTGCCT
>NW_005841955.1:2914535-2917837 GCF_000455745.1 Alligator sinensis
TGGAGCCGGTGCGGAGCCCAGGCTGGTAGCAGGGCCAGGTTACAATGTGGTGTTGAGCACAGGGAAAAGCAGCCCCTTGCTTACCCTGTGGCCGGTGCCCCGCACTGTAGCCGTTTGCAGCCCATGTGGGGCTGCCTGTGCCTGCTCCAGACAGCCCCGCATGGGCTGCGAGCACCTGCAGCAGGGAGCACCGGCCATGGGGTGGGCGAGGGGCTGCTTTTCTCCATGCTCAGCACCAGCTTCTTCCCTGCCAGCAATCAGGGGGTCAGGGCTGTGCACTGCCCCCCACCTGTACCATGGGGCTGGGGGGCACTGGGTATGAGTGGGCAGGGAGCCAGCAGGAGCACGAGGCCCACACCAGTGTCCTGGGAACAGTGCCAGCAGGGCCCAGAGCAGGGTGGCAGGAGCACGGGGTCCCAGCTGGCTGGGGCTCTGTGGAGCTGAGCCAGCTCCCCCCTCTCCCTGATGGCGCAGCCCAGCTCCATGGACCACTGCCAGCCTGCACCCTGCTTTGGGCCCCACTGGTGCTGGCCCTGGGACATTGGCCCCAAGACATTGGGACATAGCCCCCAAGATGGTGACCAGGGGGCAGGGCACCTGTCAAGGGGCGGGGCTACTCATGTGGCCCTTGACAGCCTGCCAAAACTGAGTGAGCAGCCCTCCGCCCAAAGTAATTGCCCGCCCCTGGGTTAATGAGTGGGATGTATTAAGTTTGTTGCAAATGATATTGAGTGACAGCCCCCACTGAAAGATTGATTGGATTAAGAGGTGATTGGTGGAGCTTGTGTGAGTGAGGGCTGGGAGGCCAGTAACTCTTCACGTGAGTTCTGCATGTAGGTGCTGGATGTGCTGTTGTGTTGTGTCCATGTAAGTGTGAGGGCGTGAGCCACTTGTAAGCTTAGCATGAGCCTAGTGGAAGTGTGGAAACTGATTTGTGTGTGTCCCTGAGTCTCTAGTGAGAGCTCCTCAGGTGAAACCCTAATTGCAGTCCACAGCAATCCAGAGGGAGCAGAGTCCACAAAGGATCTTGCATTTATGGTTCCATATCACCCCACCCTGGCAACCAAGGAAGTTGAGTGCCTATGAGAGGGAGAGATTCTCTGGGGAGGCAGATGATTAGTGTTGCATGCCTCACTTCTTTGCTGAGTGACAGACTCTAAGTCATGCCTGCAGTGTTGCTGTGAGGGTGAGAGTGTACGTATGATTTCTATGTCTTCTCATCCTATAATTTGTATACCTTGTACTTACTCTGCCAAGCTTGTTTGTTAATTTGTTGTATATATTGTATTTTGTTAATGGTGCATTAGTTATTTGTTAATGATATACCATATTGCTTAATCCTTAATTGGACTCAGTGGTTATTCCAAGTGCCAGTTCACTAGCACACACCGGACATATTAGCTTAGGCTAGCAAGTGTTTAATTGACCACCTCTTTCACTGTGGGAGGGAGAATTTTGGAGGATTAATGGTCTCCATTTACCTATTGAAATTTTCCATCTCCAACTCCCCAGGGGTGTAACCCTGTGAAAACTGCCTGCAGAGCACATGCAAGCTATCCAGGTCACAGTGTATAGACAGGTCCAGGAGTAGGGTCTAGGTGGCTTAAGGGGCCAGATCAGGTGATGGGCCAGATCGGGTCCACAGGAGCTAGGGCTTCCTTCCCAGGGCAAGCAAGAGTAGTAGCTCTCTACAAAATGCCTTCTCTCATTGCTCCCACCTCCACCTCCCAGGCAGTTCAGGTAGCACAACCAGCACCCCCTCCCCCCCCCGCCCCAACCCAGCCCCAAATCCCAATTTATTAAACCACAAGACCTTCTTTATTTCCTTTTTATTTTTTGTAATGTTTTTGCTTACTTTTTTTTACTTTATCCTTCCATGGTTGACCTTTTTCATTTTACCACCCTTCCCCCACCCTGTGCCTTTCCACCTCCCATTTCATTACCCATCCCCATCCCATTAACTTTCCACCTCCCAGCTTCATGTTCTCTCTTCACCCCCAAACCCATCTCTCACACACCTGCACCTAGAGCTGGGGTAGAAGTCTGTCCTGGCTCACCAGCCTTGTAGCGACATCTCATAGCTATTGCTCCTAGTCAGGCCCCTGCTCACCACCCTGCTCCCCAGGACAGTCACAGAACATTTTAGCCTTACAGTGTGCTTGCTCCAAACTGAAGCTAGTGCTAATAGTGATCAACATTTGAGCAGCTCAAAGTAAACATGTAACAAGGCCCTAGGTTATTAGACTCTATGTGAACTAGCTACTATATGAGGCTGAGACATAGGCTTTGAATGGGGGGTTTGCAGCTATTTGTTAGAAAGTCAAAGAACATGGACATTGAGGAATCTTGGATTCAGTTCCAGGTCTTCATGGTGATTGTGCTTTCATGATATAAACCATTTATCCTGCATATCTTAAAACAGAATATTGGGAAATGTTTCTTCTCAGAGAAGTATTTCTATTTATATTAACTGCTAAAAATGACTGCTACAAGAATCCCTCCAAATATTTTTGCTTGTGTAGACCGTTAAAAGGACACGCTTATCGGAAACTTGTGCAAACTAGTTTAATAGTTTCATAGTAGCTAGGGTCAGGAGGGACCTGAACAGATCATCTAGCCTGAACCCCTGCCACAGGCAGGAATGAATGCTGGGTTCACAAGACCCCAGACAGGTGATCGTCCAACTTCCTCTTGAATTTGCCCAAGGTAGGGGCGAGGACCACCTCCCTCGGAAGTTGGTTCCAAGCTTTTGGCCACCCTAACTGTAAAATATTGCCTTCTGATCTCTAACCTAAACCTATTCTCCATCAGCTTATTTCCATTGTTCCTTGTCACCCCAGGTGGTGCTGGGGAGAAAAGGGTTCTACATATTTGCTGTTGATCTCCCCTGATGGGTTTGTAGGCAGCCACCAGGTCCCTCCTCAGCCTCCTCTTGCTGAGGCTGAACAGGTTCAGGTCCCTCAGTCTCTCCTTGTAGGGCCTGTCCTGCTGCTCTCTCACCAAGCAGGTGGCCCTCCTCTGAACCCTCTCCAGGCTGGCCGCATCCCTTTTGAAGTGCGGTGCCCAGTACTGGACACAGTACTCTGTGCGACTTTGGTCAGGCCGCAGTTGGAGGGGGAGTATCACCTCTCTGGACCGGTTTGAGAAGCACCTTTAGATGCATGACAAGGTATGGCTGGCCTTGCTGGCTGTGGTCTGGCATTGGTGACTCACGTTCATCTTGGAGTCAATAATGACTCCAAGATCCCTTTTCACCTCTGTGCTTTCAAGAAGGGAACTCCCCAGCCTGTATGTATGCTGTG
>NW_005841955.1:2918885-2946945 GCF_000455745.1 Alligator sinensis
CCTTTTAGTCCTCAGGCATTGCTGAATGCCCTTGCTGAGTCAAGGGGGCTTCTGAGCACTCTTACCCACCTTGCTTCTCTCAGGAACTGTTAACCTTTGGGCCTGGAGGATCGCCCCCTTAAGATATGACCATCCCTCATGGACTCCCATCTCCTCTACCTTCTGGGCCCCCAGTGCCTCCCCCACCAGTCTCCTAAGCTCAATGAAGTTGGCCCTTCTGAAGTCAAGGGCTTTAGCCTTGGTGTGAGCCCTTGACGCCCTGCGTTGGATAATGAAATCCAGCAGGTGATGATCGTTATTGCCTAGGTGGTCAAGGACCTGCAGTCCCCTCACCAGGTCATCCCCCATGGCCAGGACCAGGTCCAGCAAGGTATTACCCCTAGTGGGGCTGTGCACCTCCTGGATAAGGTGAAGGTCCTGTAATACAACCAGGAACCTATGTGAGCGGTCAGACCTGGCTTTCTGCTCCTCCCAGCAAATGTCTGGGTAGTTTAGGTCACCCATGACAATAACATTCTTTGACCTAACTGCCTCCATAAGCTGACTGGAGAAGTCTTGGTCCAGCTTTTCCCCCTAATCACAGATGTAGCTGAATTTCCACTAAATTGTAATTGAATCTTGAGATTGCTTAAAAATTATGATCCACCATATGTCATTATTTTACTGAACCATGGCCAGGAGAGTCAGATTTAGTTAGCTGGAAAACACAGTAGACACAATTGTGTATTCTTTGGGCGCTTACGTATTTTCTTTTTTTGGTTTTCCTCATATTCCAGCATATATGGAAAAAATTGCAGTGTTATGGGGAAAAAAGGCAGTGTTGTGAGCATTTAAGAACATAAGAAATGCCATATTACATCAGACCAATGGCCCATCTAACCCAGTATCCTGTCCCCAACAGTGACAAGAGTGAATGCTTTAGTGGCAGAGCATTCGACTGAATATATCTAGAGTGATCTATCCCTTATTGATTACCCTCCCTGGCATCCAGCATTATTAGTTTATAGATGCCAGAGGAAACATCTCCAAACATTCTGTTCAACAGCTATTAATAGATCTATCATCCATGAATTTGCCTAGACCCTTTTGAACCTGACTATGCTATCTGCTTCTACCACCACCTGTAGCCATTCCTGTGCCAATAAATTCTATTTTGGTTATCACTGCCCATTGAGCTGATTAGAGAACATCTACAATACCTACAAGGTCTCTTTCCTGAGTCATAATAACTAATTCAGAACCCAGCCTTGAATACTTGAGGTTATTTTTCCCATATGAATTACCTTGCATTTATCAACACTGAAAGTCATCTGCCCCTTTTCTGCCTACTCACTTAATTTGGTGAGATCTTTGTGCCACTCATCTCCATCAGCTTGGAACTTGACTATCCAGAATAATTTGGTATCATCCGCAAACTTGGAGATTTTGTTGTCCACCCCCATTTCTAGAACATTGATGAAAATGTTGAACCAAATTGGACTTAGCATAGATCCCAGTGGGAGCCCACTTTTGACCTCCCTCCATCCTGAAAAGTGACCATTTGACCCTACCCTTTGCTTCCTATCTTTTAACCAGCTCTCAATCCACAAAAGAACCTCCCCTCCAATCTCATGGCAACTCATTTTTTTTAAAAGTCTTTGGTGAGAAACCTTCTTGAAAACTTTTTAAAAATCTAGATATATCAACTAGATCCTGCTCCACGTGTTTCTTAACACCTTCAAAGAACTCCAGCAGATTAGTAAGGCAATATTTCCCTTTACAAATATCATGCTGACTCCTCCCCATTACTCCTATTTGTCCATGTGGTTGCTGATTTTATTCCTTATTCTAGATTCTACCAACTTGCAGGGATGGAAGTTTCCATGATCACTGGTATGTAGTTCCCAGGATCACCTCTGGAACCCTTTCTAAAGATGGGTGAATTAGGTTAGTCCACTGCACTGAATTTTTGCACCAGATCCCCCATTGAGTCAAGTTAGGTTCCAGTCCTCTGGCACCCCATGCTCCTTTGTGAGTCCCTGCTAGCCCCCACCTGCAGGAAGGCACACTGGAACTTGGCCCTATGCTTGGCTGCTTTGGCCAAGCACCAAGGCATGCCCTCAGGATCTCCCATAGCCAAACTAATAAAGCTTCTGTTCCTAGCTCTGCTTCCTGCCTGTGGCCAGCTGTCATCCACAGCCAGGCAGTAGGGTGAGGAAGAAACAGAGGCTTCTGTGTTCCCTGCATGCTCCCCAGAACCTGCATACCCTCTTCCCTGGGTCATTCCCCTGAACCCTGTCACAAAGCACCCTGTGATATACACACAGACCTGACACAGAGCCCAGGAGAGAGAGAGAAATAGAAATAGAGAGAGAAAGAAAGAGCGAGAGTGTGTGTGTGTGTGTGTGTGCGCAGCCCCACGAACCACACCCGTGGCTCCCACACACCAGGGAACCCTATGCCCCCATATATATTGGCATAACCCCACAAACTGCACCCCTGGCTCCTGCACCACATTTCAGTGGCCAGAGCCAGTAACCCTGCCACCCAGACCCCAGCATGGAACCACCCCGCAAGTAGCACCCAGTGCAGGTTGCTCACTTCTGGTGGGTCAGGGTGGCAGGAGGCAGAACATTTGGACTGTGCTTGAACAGAGGCACCCCTGTGACCTCCATGGCTTGACCACTGCTAGCAGGTACCTGGTCCATGGGCACCTGATGTGCTGCAAAGCTTTTTAGGCCCAGAGCTAGAGTCCTGGAGTACTAAGGTGGGGGGGAGGTGTAGGGGGGCCACTAAATATTCAAGCTGTGGGAAGTAGGTGGGGCAAGCCCAGCTGCCTCCATGTTACAAGTAGGGGCACTGGAAATTTACAGATTGTGGTATGGGGCACTGACAGAATCATGTGGTGTCTGCTAGAAGCCCCTGGATAGCGCAAAGGTGCATTACAGTGAAAATGTGCTTTGCTCACGTATGCCCACACTACTTGTACTGCACACTGAAGAAATGCCATGTATACACTCTTAGAGTGACTCTGGCTATATCCAGCACTGCTCTCATGAGTATGCCCAAAACTTAGATCCTGCGAGTGGACATGTGCACTCTGCTAGAATTGTCTATATGGCTTTTTTTCTTGGCATTTGGCATATGTACAGTGAAAATGATGCTAGGGAATGCTACCATAAAAACGTCCTGCCCACTCATCTGACATGTGGCAGATAAGCCCAGAGATATTTTCCCAGAAACACATCAGGCCTAAAGCCTGATAATATGAGTGAGACTATTCTGAAAGGAGACCTGAATAAGGCATAAAACCTCAAGTGGGTCGATGCTGTCAGAGGCTGGACATAGAGGACACAAATAATGCTTCAAATAATCCAAACTATTATTTGTATTGGGGACTGAGGGGCCAGATTGAGGTAAGAAGTAAATTTATCTCTGGATCAGTGATTGTAAGAGAACAGGTTTGAGAGGTGTACGTCTCAGGCTCAAATTTTCTGTTAGCCAATAAAGGGTTTAAGAATATACACATTTAATGGCAATTCTATGAGAAAACAAATACTTTAAATTATCAGTAGATGGTAGCATCATTTGTTTTCTATTATCATTTAATTGTTGTCCTTGACTATGTGTTTTATCCGCTTGAATCTACTTGGGTTTCTTTTTAATGTGAGGCCTCTGGAACTGTTTTGTGGAAGGTCACTTATGAATAAATGCTATTCACTATTAGATAGATATAAATGATTAATATACCCCCATTAAACATAAAACAGTGAAACCCTTGCAGGGGGTAGCATGCATTCATTATCTGCACATTCCAATCTGCCACTTGTGAGGAAGTGCATTTGATGAAAAGTGCATTTGATGAAAGCTCTATGAATATAAGTGGTGAACTGTATTTAATCTTCCAGAATGAGAAACTCCCAGCTTCCTTTTCATGAAAACCTATCAGGAATAAGAATCCTGCCAAGATTGCAACTGGAAATATTTTATGAATGCATGTTTTACATTCTGTTATATTCCAAGATGACAATGAACATACTCTGTCTTTGTTCTGCATGAGGAATTTTCATTGACGTCAATGGGGAGACTGTGCAATGATGGAAAGAATAAGATACAATGTCTATATAAACTGTGGCTCCCTTATTTGTTTCAGAGAGGCAAATTGACCCATTTTTTTTAATCTTGTCCTTCTCAGTAGAAAAAAATTCACCTACTATGGAACTGTAATAATCTGTATTAATCTAAACTACTGACAAAACAAGAATAGGTTATAAATAGGGGTGTCCCCGTGTAACAGATTATTCTGTTAAAGTGAACTCTTCCCTTAGAATTTGCTTTTAATACTATGCTTTTAATACTACTTTTAATACTATGCTTTTAATATTACTATGCTAATTCACTTTTAATACTGTGCTGCAAAAATGTTTTGGTTCATATAGTCACCATATTATGCCAAACCTTTCACTTAATTTTTATATAATATAAAACAGACTGTCCTGCTGACAGCCTGCAGGCTCCATGAGGCCTGCAAGGGTTAAAGTTATAGTCCCTGGGCTCCCAGTCAGCTGTAATTCCTGGCCCCACCTCCTTCTTCCAGCTTCCAATTCTTAGCTCTGCCCAGGGAGCAGGGCAGTGCATCATAGCATGGGGAGCTGAGGTTACATGGGAGTGCTGTGGAGCAGCGGAGTAGGGGTTCCCACACAAGTGCAGAATGCAGTGGTGGTGGGAGGCCTGAGGCTGGCTCTGGTATTGCCCACAGGCATGCAAACCACAGACACAAACATTAGACGGTTGTATAAGAAAACATTACAACTTTATATGGGCAACAGTTTGCACTGGCAGACTTTTGACATTAGTTTTCTAGGTGTAATTCAGCACTTTCCTGGAGAAAGAGGATGCATTATTCAATATTACTCTTTTCCCTTATCTTCCAACTGCTTTACACTTTTAATGTAATCTTTCATGGAAAAAAACATTCATAAAAAAGCATAGATTTGCTTTAAAAACACAGGCTCTTTTATAGTTTTTTGGATTTTCATTTTCTTTCCTGGCTATTCCTCAGGCACAATGTTCCAAATTCTACTCACAGTTTCATCATTGTAAATTTAGAATAATTAGGGAATAACGTGATTGCCTTGGGCCATGTTACTCAGAATTTAGAATGGTGGTATACTGAGAAAATAATTCCTTCAAATGCATTCAGGAATGTGAAATTTACTGCAGCTTTAATTAATGCATTTCATGCTATTATAGATTGATAGACAGACTGTATGGACATAACAGTACTTATATGTTTTTGTTCTGCTAATTTATTGTTCCCTATCTCAGTGTTTTGTCACCTATTCTTTTTGCTTTCAGTATTTAAACTGCTATTCCTTGGTCATCTTTATTTTTTTCCTCTCGTGCTTTTCCCTTTCTTTAACATACAAACCATATTCAGTTTCCTCCTCTCCATCATTTTTATTCCACTTAACTGTTTTCCACCGTACTCCATGACATCTGTTGCCCTCAAACCTTCAGAGGTGTTCAGGTGTGTGTTTGACCTCAAGTCCTGTACATAGGTAGTGGGACTGAACACTGATACTGGGAGGGGGGAAACTATGAACAAACAACACACAGCAAGAAATACCACTAACAATTTCTAGAGTCTGCAATTTAAACTCTAAGTTTGCATAAAGTGCTCCAGAGAAGGATTAAACTAAATCCAGTAGTACTAAAAATAACAGATTGAAAAACAGAAATGCCTGAGAAACACAGGAGATGCACATAAAGGAGAGAGCAAAACAACATAACAATGTCAGAGTTTAGGTCAGAGTTTTTAAGGTGTAATATGCCAAGACTGACCAAAGACATCATTGAGATGTTCAACAAAGATGGAATTAAGAATCCTCCAAATTACTTGAGAAGGAAAGGTGTTGCACCGGATTGTCAAAGGTGGAAAGCATATAGAAAAGACTCTATATGCTTAATGGAATAATGAAGCATACTGACTAAAACAGGAGGTTGGTAACATACAGCCTGCAAGCTGGATCTGGCCTGCAGAGCCACTGGATCACACCAGCCACAGCTGAGCTGGAGCAGGGTAGAGTGGGGAGGTGGAAGCTGTGCCCGTTATCTCTGCCTCTTCTCCCTGCCCTGCCGTCCCTTTTACCGCCTCCCTCCATTCCCAAGAGGCAATGTGAGCACAGCTTCCCACTGGAGTAGAAGTAGAGCACGGGGCAGCAGGGCAGAACAATGTGGAAGAAGCTTTTAGCTGTTTTTAGCTGGGAAGAAGCCACACCTGAACCACAGCCAGGGGGCCTATGGCAGGCTGGGAGAAGCAACAACCCAGGGGCCTGAGAGCCGGAATAATCTTCCACAATGCTCCTGCTCTCATCTCTACGCAGCCTGGCCCCAGGACACCTCCATTCCATCTGAAGGCTGTGTTCACACTGCAAGCAGGGAGCAGGAGGCTACAAGAAGCAGCATCAGCTGGGGCACAGCTCCCAGTCGCATGGCTCCAGAGGCATGGCAGGGAAAGCCCATTCACTGCTCAAGCCATCTGGCCTATATCTGACCAGAACTGAGTTGTTTCAACCCACAGCTTGAAAAAGGTTGTCGACCCCTAAAATAAAATGATACTTTTTTCCCCCCTCATGATTCTGTTGTCATCTAATCCAAGCTCGCTTCACTTCTCTGCTTCTTGAGATCTTTGTCATTCAAAATGTCTAGAGCAAACTGAAAGTCTCACAAACCAGAGTAAGAATGGGGTATCAAAAATGATACAGAATGGTACAAACAGATCTGTTCACATTAGACCTCAAAGACCAGTCCTGATGCCTACATTTGCCACTCGGGCTGTGGTCCCATCTAACCACACAAGTTAAACAATGTAGTCCTATTAATATGGAAGTTTTCCAAAGAATATTACAAATGTAGTATTAGATGTATAGTACTGCTTCTCTGTATACTGTATCTCTTATGCCCCATTGTGGTATTGCATTAGGCACGCTAACTGGTACTCTTTATGCTTAGGCACAACAAAATGAAAATTTTATGATCACAACGGAAGTCTTCAACCCCATCATTACTCTAGACTAACCTGTTCCAGGAAGGCTCTGTCTTTATTTATGTTTTGGAAATAGCCTGCATATTTTGCCCATCATAATATATAGGAGTAATACAAACCATGAATATTTTTGTCTGTAAAGAAAGGCAAATTAGGTAGATCATTGGCATCCTGACTCAGTATTGAGTGACCAATACTCATTATAGGAAAGTTCCAAAACTATAGTTCTAGGTGTTTCTGAAACTACTACCAAGCCCAGTGTCATCAGCGGATAAGAATCTAGATCTCATTTATTCCCATATTGTGTACCATGTTTTAATCCAGAGATCTTTCAGATGATCTCATTTCATATTTATTATTACACATACCCTCCCATTCATAATTGAATAATATTCCTATGCTACCTACAGATTTGATAACACAGAAAATGAATGAAAAAATAATTTAGATATTTTAGCTATAATTTAATGTGATTTAGCAGACCAAGCCATTGCAATGAGATCAGCCAATTATCCATGAGCCAATACTGGTCCACAGGCTAAAATCTAAAGACATTATGTCTAGAGAACTTCTATGTGCCTTCTATGAATCACTAGTGACTGAAGACAGAGACAGATTTACTAAAAGTCATTTTTCCTTTATACCTATATCAATGTTTTTGTCTAATAATTAACAAAGAACACCATTTTCAAAATTAACTCCAGAACACAATACAAAATAACCACAGAAAATAATCAAAATTCTCAATTATCAATTTGTCCAGGTTACTGGTTTCTGTTTGTTAGATATTATAATACTAATGTGTGTATACCTAATGTATGTATAACTGAATGAATATCTACTTGAAGCACTTTGTGCTATGACTTGAATATACAATAATGTGTAGCAGTCTTCTAAAGGTTTCCCAGTTAGTTCTTTCCCATTGCAGTATGATTTATGTACTGACACAAAAGAAGGTGAAATTTACCAACAGATACCAAAATCATTGATCCTGTTTCTCATTTGCATCTTTTATTTATTATAAAGAGAAAGTAACAGCCAAATTTGTTTCAATTGACCTTGTCATGGTTTCATTAGAAGATTCCTTTCTCAAACATCTGATTCATCAGAAAAATGTGACACCAGCACACCTAATGTCATGTCTAGGGCACTTGATAGCCACACAGGTTAGACATTTAGGGTGCATCCAGACAAACTGGCCCAGGTAGGGCCCATGCACGCAGGACCCGCCCCAGTACAACAGGTGGTTCCCATGAGCAGTATGGGGCTCTGGCTGACAGCCCAAGCAGCCTGGAGCTGCCTGAAAGTGCGTGGTGCTGAGCCAAGCCAGGCCGGGCCCACACAACATGGCACAGGCAGCGTCGGGTGTCAGGCAGCCGGGGATGAGCCACGCAGCTCTGTACCATGCAGGGAGGCTATGCCAGGAGGCCCCAAGCACCCCAATGGCAGCTGCTGCTGCAGGTGAGTTCTGGGCCCTGTGGAGGAGCCAGGGACTTGGTGGGGGGGCTCTGGGCCCTGTGGGGGGCTTGGCCCCTGCAGGGGGCTTTGGGATCTGCAGGGGAGGGCTGTAACCCCTGCAGGGGTGGGGGGCTGTGGCCCCTGTGGGGAGCTGTGTGGGGAGCTGTGTGGAGAGCTATGCCCTGTGGGGAGCAGGGGACCCATCCTTCTTGAGCAACCCCACTCACATGCCCCCCCTCATCCAGTCCCCTACAATCCACCCACAAACCCCACACCCCCAATCCATCCCCACAAACCCCTCACCCGTGTACCTGGCCCTGTGGTTTAGAAGTAAGGGGGCTAGGGTGGGGAGCAGGCTGTAGGTTCAGAGTGCAGAGCAAGGGCAGGGGCAGGACACTAGCATATCAGTACTGCTCAGTGCTACACACCTTGGTGAGCAAAGCAGGCAGGGGCAGTTCTGATTCATCTATGACAAAAAAAAGGCAAAAGTAAATGCCAAAGTGTATACATATGTAGAATTTATATTATTATGATGATAGAGGCACTGGTAGGCTTCCAAATTGCTTTAAACTTGTAAATATATTGATAATTTATTGCCCAACTGATCTCTCTATATATAGTGGCATTTCATTTTAATAGCGAAAGAACAATTTTCAGTATTTCAATGACAGAATTTGGGTTTCTTATCAGAGAATTTGCAATTTTTAAACAGAGGACACTAGGATCTCTGCTGGGGAAACAAGTGGTGAGAAACTAAGAAACTATGACCTGGGCAGGGCAGCCTGTCCAGGGCAGCACTGGGGACCCAGCTGGAAGGCAGGTGAGGTAGCTGACCTCTTGGCTGTTTGGGGCCAAGAGGACACACTTGGACAGTTCAAAGAGGGCCACCACAAGGAGTACATCTTCTGGGTGATAGCTGCCCAGACAGCAGAGGAGGGGCACCCATCCAGGTCTGGCAGGTGCACAGTCATGGTCCAAAGGGGTAGGTGCTGTTGCAGGTGGCAGCAGGTCACAACCAGACAGCAACCCCCACTGCCAGACTGCTGCAGTGGGTAGAGGGGCAGGGGCCACTGCAGGTCAGGGCTGCTTCAGCAATCCAGCTGGCACAAGGGATAGTGTCCCCAGATACCAGCTGGCCATGCCCCAGAAGCTCCTGTTTGTTTGTGTTACCCAAATGCCATGGATCCAAGGCCCACCCAACTAACTAGTGGCCCCTATGGTGTGGGGCCAATGAATGAATGACACAACTAATTCCTTGGGACAACTCAAGCAAAAATAGGATAGGAGTGATGTGGGGGTCAAAGGTTCAAAATGTGAAAATAAGTACTCCAGAGGGGGGACACCAAACAGCAGAAGGGACAGGAGACAGTGTCAGTGAAGCTTTCCACATACAAGCCCATGGCAATGGCTTCATGGAGGAGCCGCCAGCTGAAGTCCCCAGTGGTTCATGGGATGAGGGTGGAGTAGAGACTCAGCTGTTGGGGTGCTGCTGCCTTGCCCTCACCAAGCAGGTCCCACCACTTGGTGTCTGGGCAGGACACCAGGGCGGCATGATGGACAGTGCGGCACACAAGTGTGAAGAGGTGGTGGAAATGGACGGTGGAAAAGCGGACCAGTCTGGTGTCCTCCAGCTGGCTCAGGTGGTGGAGTGGGGAGCACCATGAGGCCGGGCGAGGCACTGGCCCCATGACAAACTCTGGTGGGCTGGAGGACACAGGGGGTTGGGGACCACCACCATACAGGACCTGGTCAACAAAGGCAAGGGCATCAGGAGGAAGGGCAGATTTCACCTCCTGGACCAGATGGCAGGTTGCACATGTCGTGGCCAACACAGTGGGGTCCACCCACTCCTGCCTATCATAGTCCAGGAGGTCTCTAAGATGAGTGACAACAGCCAGGATCAACCTCTGTCACACCTGGGGTGCTTCTGCCATTGGCACCTCCAGCTGGGGGTTCCAGAGGAGAGACTTGATGAGCAGGTCGGCACCCTGGGCAACTGTTGTGGGGGACCTGGAGGCGGAGATCAGGAGAAGCTCCTGAGAGCAAGTACCCTGAGCTGCTTGCCAGGACAGGTGCTGGCCCCAGGCTCTAGCTTTCCCTGCAGATCCAGGAGGAACTGGGCAGGGTTATTTTTCCAAGTGTCACAATTTGCCCCACACCAAAGTGCATGTCCGGGCACATGTACTGAGGCAAAAATCCCTGGCTCAAATTTGTGCCACTCCTATTTGAGCTGCTGCAAGCGCATGTGTTTGCATGTGTGGATACACCCTTATATGGTCAATATATTTGGCTGGAGGAAATAGGTATTTAATGAGCTGCAAAGTTTTATTCAATGCTGACAACAGAAATGCATGCAATTCCAGCATGATGAAGAGCTACAAATGTACATGGGCTAAATTGTTTCACCTAGATTGTTTTGAGTTAGAAACATCTTTGTCATTGAATGCTGTTATTGTATGCATGTAAAATGATATTTGGCAGATTGGCTACATATTATCTTTGTTTAAAGGCTTAACACAGAATGCTCCGCTTTAGTGCTGAGTTTGCTACTGCCTGATGCTATCCTAGTTTCTCCTTCAAGTATGTCCCTCTTATTACAGTGGTTCTCAAAATTTGGGAGGTTGCATGCCTCTTTTTGAGTTTCTTATTTTGCTGTATACCCATACAAATCCATGTTATAGATAATAAAATTAATAATATCATTTCACAGCAACCACACTGTAATTTCTCCAACATCCTAGATGTAGTAGAGCTGTTCTTCATTTTTAATTTAAATCTGCTAATGCCAATGCGTGTATAGTTTTATTTTAAGGTTACAATAAATTCTGTGCCTGCCAGTCTGGCACCACTCCTTCCCACACTGGTGGCTGGAGTCATTTATTTATGAAGGCCCTGAGACAAATCTAACAGTACCCTCAAAATGTTTGCAACATGCTCCAGTTTGAGAAACAGTGCTCAGTTATTTCCATAAAGTATTTCTTTAAACTTGGCTTTGAGTCACTACAGTGATGATCCACTTAGGTACCTTATCTCATCTAACTATAAGCACAAACAAAATAAGTAGTGGCTATAATTTTTTTATGGCATCCCTCAATAGCTGCTGTCATCAAGGAATTCTTTAGTTATTTTTACTGGTCTTCTCCTAGTCTGTATTGCTGCACTAAGACAGCTGTGGTCCATGTAGTTAATTTCTTAACTGGATTATGTACAAGAGTGAAAAAGGAAAGCTTTTAAAAGGAGATTTACAGAGGTCTCTAGGGCATACTTGAGTTAGTTACTCAGAAAGATTCCACCTGCATATTTACCAAGTCACTTGTTTTTTCCACAAACTGTATTTAGGAGCTGGCATGTTGGAAAAGCTCTTTCTATCTAATAATAGTTTTCCATTATTTTGTGTAAGTTACAGCTGGGAGTTGCTCCAACATATCAGTCAAAACCTCTTAATTGCTAGGAATTCAAATGAAACAGTTTGGGAGTTCCTCATGCTTTGCCCTGGGGACTAGCCCCCCACACAATAACTGGGGCACAACAGTCATTTTGCATTCCCCTTTCTGAGTTATTCTGTGCACTATGTATATATACCCAAATATATAGAGCCAGATCTAGAAAAAGACATAGGCACCTGAAGTGCAACCTTACGGTGTCATGTGCAAGTAAGTTATTAACATAAACACTGACCTGCTTAGACAGCAGCAACAGTGAGCAGAGGAAGGCAAGGCAAGGGAAGGAGAGAAGAGATGTTGCTGAGTATGGAAGGCAAGTTGTGGGGGATCCAGGATTTTATAAAGGAGGATGTGGAAGCAGCAACTGGCACTGTAGGGGTGGATGCACCCCTGCTCCCAGCCCCTGCCCCACAGGAACATGAAGTAGCCAAAGCCCTTTATGCAACACCATCTATGCAGCCACATGTTGATCTCCAGGATATGTCTGCTCCTAACAAGACCTTTTCTGTTGACTGAAAGGTTCAATGGAGGCATCATCTGGTCCCCCAAACACCTTCACCCTTGCACCCAGAGCCATAAGGTCACTCTTGACCTGCAGTAGTCTTGATCCACCCACCCCTAGGGGGGCATGGCTTGACCTTTTCTGCTACTGGTGTAGACTCCTTCTCATTCAATGCCAGGTCTTCATACCTGTTCTTCAACTAGACAGCCATATGTCCATAAAAGGCAACAAGCTGCCTGCTTCCAGCTTCCTGAGTATCTGTGTATTCTGTATTTTCCAATGACTTCTCTGGCTGTTCCTCTTCCATGATGTAGGAGGTCTCTTTGTGCACTGAGATGATGAAGGTCTCATGTTCCCAGATGCTTGAGTTTATCCACCTGCCCCTGCAGCTCCCGTACCAGGGGACATCCTTCACACTCCAAGCACTCCCTTTGCCACTGGCAGGGATATGTAGGCCACAGGCCATTCAAAGCCAGACCAAAATCTTGGTGGAAGCCTTGGTGGTCAGTGCCCATGCCTAAATATAGCCTGCATAGGTACAGGCAGGGGAAGAGTTGTCAGTGGGAGGGGCTTTGGCATCGTGGCACCTTCCAACTATTCTGCTGAATCACCTGCTAGTTCCTCCTTCTTCCATAGTACCTTCTTCCTCCTTACCTGTTTCTGTTCAGCAAGCTTTCAGTGAAGCAAGTGTTAGAGAGGGTCAAGACAACCTCCCCAGCAAACACCCCTGTCTGAAAGGGAAAAGCATGTTCAAGGGAATTTGAAGGTTTTATTTTACAGTGCATGTTGTCAAGTATTTCTGTTAGAGAAAAAAAAATGATAGCTTGTGCCTCTTAGTTCACCTGTCCCCAGCTGCCCCAACAAAAAAGTTCTGTCTCCCACACAGATGAGTCTTTACCCTTATTATAGACAGCTCTGTTATGTCAAAAGAGAGAATTTCTTAACCAGAGTCTGTCATAGATTCAGGTAGTGTTTGGGATGTCTTGCCTCTAGGGAAAGGAACACCTTGAAGATAATGGTTGAGACCTTGAACTTAATTTGCAATTCTATGAGAAGTCCAAATGAGAGGCAGATTTGACGTGCCAGTGGTAGCTTTTATTGCTAAGGAGAAATGTTCCAGGATTCAATATTAGTTACAGTTTCCCAAATGTTATAGGCTTCATGCCTAGGTATATCATATTGCAATGGGCCTGCCAAAAGATGATGAAAGCATGAACAACTGAGGTCCAATCAGCATCTGCCAGAAGGAAACGAATCTCCCAGCCAATTGGGGATGATCTAAAACAGTGGTTCTCAACCCTTTTAGACTTAAGGCACCCCTTGATAGACGCAGGAAACCCCTCAAAAATGCCAGCTCCTAGTTTTCATTTGCTTTTGACCACAAAAAAATAATAGAGCTATTCTTCTGTTTCAAATAATTCAAAAAGACAACAGGTCAGAATGTTTTTGGTACAATGGATTTCTATTTGAAATCGCTGGGAAGTTGTGAATCAAATTTGCATGCCTAACAGTACTAACATTTTATAACACCCTTGAAAGGATCTCAAGGCACCCCAGATTGCTGTTTTTCCCTGGTTGAAGATAACTAATCTAAAGCATTACTTTCATGACTTGCAATGTGGGGGCTTAACATCAACAAGAGAAGAGTACTAAATTGTTAAGCAAATGAGTCAATTTGGTTTAGCAATCCAGTTCAACTGAATATGCTGGTAAAAATTCTTCTCGATTACAACTGAATCCTGTATAGGTATAGGCACTGAGCAGTTGGCAGAAATGGGAGTATGAATAGTGGAGGTATTTCAGGATACAATGATTGAGACATAGTAGCAGAGCTATTGTTAGGATAATTGCAACTTAGTAATGTTCCTTAAATTACCCTATCTACAATTTTCCAAAACTTTTTACTTCAAAATTAATTAGAAACCATGAATAGTAGGTGAGGAAATGGGCATGTTTAATGTCTACATGGGTTACAAAAGCTTTTAGTTATAAAACTGTGCATTGTTTTATAAACTTTTTTTTTTTAATGGTTAACAATTACTGGCATGTTAACCCATTACTGGTCATTACCTTAGTCACTTAAAGTTTTAGAATTGCTTACACTAAGCTCACTGATATTTAAGAATCTATGGTCAAGGTAAGGTTTGATACTGTGAATGTACTTTTAAAGTATGTTAGCACAGTGAACACATTCCTCTAGGCCTTCAAAATTCTATCATCATTTCGTGGCCTTTAATGCTGTGCACTCTTTTTTCCATCATCTGAGAAATGAAGGTGGAGGAAATGCTAAAACACTTGAAAAAACATGGGAACATCTTTATCTCTAAACAACTACTTCAAATGAGACTAAACAGTATAATAGACAAATTAGCCTGCCAATATGAAAACCAGCCTTCCTGCTGGGCTGTTTTTTGTTTGTTTGTTTCTTTTACTAAGGGTATCCCTTCAGTATGTTTAAAGTTAATAATGAAAAACAAGTAAAATATTTTTTTTAAAGCAATATACACTGGCTCCATGGTTGTGTTTGGAAGACAAGAGATTTTTTTGTTACAGATTATGGAAGGAGTTTTTGGGGAACTTGTGCTGATAATAGACTTGAATAGAATTTAAATGTAATGACTTTATACCAAATGACGTCTTCAGTCAGGAGCCATACAGTCATAGTGGGGCATTATTTATCTTTACTTACCATTTCAGTGTTCCTTTAGCAAGCAAAGAGTATTTTAGTTGCTACTTCAACCTATGACTGAAGAGAATGGTGTTCACCTCTTAAAGAGACAAAAGCTACTTTCAATCTAGTTGCAAAGTGTAGCAGGGCACTGTAGGTGCCTGCCATTTTAAGGGCCTGCAGCTAGCAGCTGACAGGTGCCTGATGAGGGCAGCCATTTTGGATCTAGGGCTGCCCATATAAACGGGGCAGTTTTGCTGCCTGGAAGTCAGGCAACAACATCACTTGGCTGCAGGTATTATCTGGAGGTAAGGGAGGAGTTGTAGGGGATGGTTAGGAGACTCCTGGTCCTGAGTATGACCTAAAACTGTACTCTGCCAGGAGTTGGTGGCCTGCTGGGGCTCTCAGTGGTGTGGGAGCCCCCAGAAAATGCCAGGCCAGTTATCACCCTGGTGAAAGGCAGATAGCGATGCCTTAACCCTAGCTGTCACCTTTGGGTGGGTTTGCATACCATCAGAGGTAGTTGGGGCCAGGCATGTCTGTGACCACCTGGGCCCTGCAGGGGTGAGAGACCCTGAGAGGGAAAGTTGGGGCCAGGCACATCTGTGGCCATCTGAGCCCACTGGGGAGAAAACCCCTATAGCCCCCCAGTGAGGGGTGGTCTGGAGCCCCAAGTGAGAGGGGGCAGAAATTAGGACCCCAGTGAGGTGGTAGCCCCAGTGAAGGGGGCTGAGATCTGTAGCCCCAAGTGAAGGGCAGTGTGGTAGCCCCAAGTGAGGGGGCAGAGCTGTGGAGCCCCAGTGAGGGGGTAGCCCCAAATAAGGGGTGGAGATCTGGTAGCCCCAAGTGCGGGGGAGGAGTTGTGGAGGCTGAGTGAAAGGGGCTAGTCCTGACCCCGGTAAGTCCTCCACTGCTGGGAGGCTGAGTGTGAGTCAAATGTAAGATCTGAAGTAGCACCAAGACCTGCTGCCCCAGGCAGGGAGTGAGAGTCCCCTGTGAGACCTTGGGGCACCAGTTGTGGTGTGAGGTACCCCAGCTCCCCACATCCAGGAGGGTGGACCTGGAGAGAATGAGGGGCTACTGAGGCTGGGAGTAGAGTGCCCCCCTCGACTGGTCCATGCTGGGGCCAAGACCAAAAAGGTCAAAAGAGCCAGGCGCCCACCATGAGGGGCACTGGGACCCCGCCTGACCTTTGAGGTGAGGCAGGGCCTGTGTATGGCTGAAGTGGGGACCATGCCCAATAGGGGAGCCAGCTGTGAGGAGCTTGGCAGCCCAAATGAAGGCAGTGTAGGCCACCTGAGCGGAGGGATCAAAGGAAGGCCCTACCAAGAGGATTTTGGAGCTCAGTGTGGGGTTGGTGTGACTGTTAACATCTGGATGCCATCTGTGAGGCTTGGGCTGCGGTGTAGGGGAGGAACAGAGCTGCAGATAGTGCCCCCTGGCATTGGGGCAAGAAATGGGCAGCCTCCCACCTTATTTAACAACTTATTAATTTTTCCCACAAGTCATGGCGGGTGAGACAGGTGGACGGCGTGCCCAGTGGCAGGTGGGAGGCCGGCGATGGCTGGCCTGAGAGAAGCCCACCTCACCACACAAAGCCACTGAATTCAGCAGTTATACCAGAGATGATGCATAAGCAGTAATGCATTCTAATCTAAACTGAACAATGGATTTAATATGAGACTCTGAACAATTGATTCAAATTCCTATGCCTCTGAAATAGAAGGAACAGGTCTGGTTTTGCTAAAATCTACTTCTAGTTAATCTAAGATAATACCAATAAACAAAAACTAGTAGATGGCATTTTCCCAAGTTTTTCTCTATTGTTGTTCTCTGAGGCTACATCTACACGAGACACTTTACTGTGCAGCAGATTAATTTGCCACACAATGAAGCATCAGCGTCTACACATGCACAGAAATTAGGGCACAGTAGACTAATTTATTGTGCTTCTGGATAGTCCTGTCAAATACAAGTGGTATCTGGCAGCACAGTAAATTACTGTGTTTAAATGAACATTTAGATGGTGATATCAGGATTACTTTTGAGCTGGAGTATTTGAGCCAGAGTATATTCAGTCACATTAACTGCACATGTAGACATGCCCTGTGACTTTTTTCTTTAATAAACTTTTTATAAAGCACAATAAAAATACTATTAGCTGAAGTAGCTTCAAAAACACTATTTTATATTTTTAAGTGAGCATCTTCTTCGTCTTCTCCTAATCTGCTGGCCTATTTTGATTTTTTTCAAAGAATAAAGTACCTACCTTTTTGAAGGTAATATTCTGTAAATCACAATAAAGTGTTCTTTTGATTCAAAGTTTAATGTCTAAAAGCTCCCATTGGATGCAACTGGATCGAATTGCATTGGATGGGAATTATATCCATCATTTCTATGGTGTTTAATAGTATCACTCTTTTTTTTTCCCCCAAAAAGAACAGTTTGAAACAACAAAAGGACCATGACATCACCAGTATATTTAGGTTCAAGATAAAGTTATTTTCAATAGAGTTGAAAAAATAATGTAATACTATTGAAAAAGACAGCAAAAAGATTAGAGGCAATCTCTTGCCTCTGTGATGGTATTTTGGAATCATTGTCATCATCTCCAGTCCCATCTTCCCTTTTTTTGAATGCATTCATTTTCTTGGTGACCTAATTGGGAGTTCAACAGCATCCATCTACATTGCTGTCCTATTGGAACAATGAGAAAGTATAACCATCTTGTGATAAATTTACTTTGGGACCACAATGTGGATAATAGTAGTCGATGTGATCCCATACTAAATTTACTAGAGTTGGATTCTATTTTTTGGAGATTTCCACGATAAGGTTTGGTGGCAAGTTTATTGTGATAAGAAATGACACTGGTGTCTAATGTAAGTAGTGTCAGATGCAGGCTTTTGGGCTTTTTATTTTTAAATTTCTCCTGACCAACCAGTTAGTTCAAAAGTAGAAGATAACACCCATGGCTAGGGACAGAAGTTACACACAAAATGGTTTAAGTGATAAGAAACTGGTTTAAACCTGTAACAAAACATAAGATCAGTGAAAATAAACCAGTTTCAAATTGGCTGAAACTGGTTTTAGATAAACCTGCTTGAATGTAGTATTAGACTTAACTGATTGAGCTCAAACCAGTTTATGGAATTTGTGTCCCAGGCCCCTTCCTGGTTTAACTTAAACTGGAGTCCCCCCAGCATCCCAGCATGCTATGCAGCCCTGCTTCAGCAGAGCAGGGCTGGCCCTGCCCCTCTGCTTCCTAGCTGGAGCAGCAATGGGCAGGGGTGGGGTCATGGCCAGATGCCAGCCCCACTAAGGTGAAGGGGGCAGGGAAAAGGCTTATTCCCCCCTCCCTCCCCTGACCCACCAGCACAGACCTGCTAGACTTTTCTCTGCTCGCTGCTCCAATGGCAGAGGTGTGGCCAGCCCCACCAGTAGCCTTAAGTGAACTGGCCAGGGAGGAGGTTTAATTCCCCCCTCCCTGTCCCACCATCGTGGACCCAAGCCAGGGTCTGCCTGGTACTCCCCCCTCACTACAGTAGTAGCAGGGGTGGGGGTGCAGTCAGAGGCTGGCTGGCATGGCCCCCTGAGGCAAAGTGGGCAGGGAGGGGGTTTATTTCCCTCTCCACCCCTTCTGCCCCCAGAAGACCACAGCCAGGGTCTGCCAGCCCTGACTGCCACCTTTGCCAATTGCTCCCTGGGTGGGGTGAGCAGCGGAATAAGCTACCTCTCTGCCCCCTCCACCAGACACAAGAGGGAGTGGGGAAATAACCTCCCTCCATGCCCCGCCTTGCCTAAGTGGGCCATGCAGGATGGCTTCTGACTGCACCTCCACCCCTGCCACTGGAGCGGCAAGGGGGCAGGGACCATGAAGGGGGCAATCAGCCAATCTTTCAACCTGCTAAGATTGAATCAATTCAGGCTCCATCTTTTTTAATGTCTGTCCCTGCCCATGTGACTAGTTTAAGGATGCCTGAAAAAGATTATTTTTGCATTTTCTTCATACTTTTTTTCTCTCAGAAAGTTGGGACAGAAAAAAGAAAGACGCTAACACAAATTCTTTCTATAATGTCATTTCCAGAAATGTCATTTAATGAATGTTACAGCAAAAAAAAGACTAATATGAATTCATATATGCATGTATCAACAATTGTTTGCCTATCTGAGAGTGTTTCAATGCCTGAGCAAATTAAGTCTCAATAGAACAGATGGAACAAATTACAATAGGTTATATCAGGTTGTGTGTCTTCAGTTGTGTAGGAGAATTAGTGTGTGATTATAAATGTTCTTTTTCACTAATCCCATCTGAATCAAAGTCTGATCTAGGTCTGACATAGTTCAGCATTGTGTCCAGATGGAAGCAAAAATGCTTGCCTTCTTGTTTGGGAAATGCCAGAGAAGAAATGGACTTGTTACACGTAGGAAGGGAGATTAATTCCACACAACACCACATTTTAAAATACCTTGCAAAATACTCTTCATTCTTCCTCAAAATAATTACTTGCCTTTCCATTTATTGCAAAATACCTCATTCCCTACAGTAATGCTCATGCCTGATCTTAATTCTTCCACAGAAAACTGTACTTCATCACTGATATCCATGCTGAATGCTTTGTAGTAATTTGAAAGAAGATAAAGAGTTACTGCTGCTTAAGGCAGTCTGGCTATTGGGACTAATGGTTCAATCTGAATACACCATTAATAGTTGGTTTACCAAAATAAATTGCATGTAGTTGTACTTTGTAAAGCAACCTTTATTATCCTTTACATAATACTTTCTTATAAAGTTGTGCAAAACTGGGCTATGATGAATGGCATTATCTTAATTCTGAAAGAAAAAAGATGATAGATAAACCATACTAATTGCATATTTAGCAAATTACATATAGTAACTACCTGGATTATATTAATTTGAAAGTAACTAAAAATGTCATTCAACAATACACCCAAGCCTACTAATGCAGTTAATACAGTGTGGATGGGTTACATCTAAAAGGTAAGAAGATTATTTATTGTCTATACTCATTAATACACCTTACCTTTGGCCTACTTTACAAAAAAAGCTGTCCAAAACTGTTGGTAGACTGTTATTTTAGTTTTACACAGACATTTCACTGAGAGAATCATATTACTGCAAACAAGTAGGAATAACATTTATGATGCTGTTAGTCTCTTCATACTGATGGATAAGATTAGATGTCCATGCTGATATTGTTAGATCTTTACTCTGCAACTGAATGGACCACAAGACATGCTTTATGTACTTACAAGATGTGGATAATGGATGAGGCTCCCTTTAGATGTTTCTCTTCTTTTTTGCTTAAGAAGTCATAAGAAGTTTGTTATTGCTCATCTGTTTTGAGAACATTCCTTTGTACGTGTCACCAGGGGCATGTCTACACATGCAATTAATGCACCTGAATTTTCTGAGCAGAAAATTTAGGCTCGTTAAAGTGATCCCTGGCTCACATTTATATGAGCACCCCTGTCAGGAGCAAATAGAACCCAACAGGAGCAGCCCAGTCCAGGGTTGCTCCTACTCTGCTCTGCCCCCCTGAGGCAGCCAAGGGGAGCTCCCGGCTCCCCAGATCTCAGCCCAAGCCTGGCAGGGGACACAGGGGCTTAGCCCTGAGCTCTGGAGGGTAGGGTGGGGCTGTCAGGGCCAGCAAGGGAAAGATCAAGCTGGCCCTGACCAGGGGACAAGGGGAGACCTCTCTGAGCTGCTGGGAAGCTGCCTCCCAGTCATGTGGAGATGGAAAGTAGCTGCCCGGCAGCCAGGACAGTTCTTCCTGCCCAGTGGAGATTGTCAGTGTTTACACATGTGATATGATATATTAGTTAATGCACCATTTTTCTAGTACCTGTAGATGTTGGTGATGCTTTACTGCACATTAGATTAGTCTAATGCACAGCAAAGCATATTATGTAGATGCACCTTAGGGCTTTATCTTGCCACACCTCTTGCTCAATATCTATTTGGCCTGTGCTGCTGAAGAGAGAATTGTCCATTTGAAGAGTAGGAGGAATTTCTAATATCACTGGCTTCAGACAGGGGGGAGCTTTCAGTTAGCATGAACTCTTCTCCATAAGCCACTTGAATTCATGTCCTGTCCTGGTCACAACCTAGTTTGTGACAGCTGTGGCATAAACCAGAGTACTGGCAGTACATCTAGGGCAGGGGTCAGCAACCCCAGGCACATGTGCCAGAGCATGGCACATGAGGCCATTTTGCTCAGCATGCCACAGCTGGCCCAGGCTCTGGGAAGTCACTGCCAGCCTTGGAGTCCAGCCTGCCCACAGCAGACAGCCAGTGCCCAGAGCCTGGGGTGGCTCTAGCAGACAGCTGGGAGGCTGCAATCAGCTGCACTAGGGTCTGGAGCCCCAGCACTGGCTCCATGGCAGTGGCAACTGCGCACACACCTCAGGACATATGGCAGGGAAGAGGCCTGGGAAGCATAACCCCAGCCCCCTTCCGGCCATGTGCCTTGAGACCCGTGTGAAGCCATTACCACCACGGAGTTGGTCCCAGAGCTCCAGACACCAGTGTAGCTGTTTGAAGCCCATTTTCCACCTGCTGCACCTGACCAGATCCCAGTGGGAGACTGCAAGCCGCTGAACCAGGGGCCAGAACCCAAGCTAGGCTCCCTGGCAGTGGCAGCTGCATGCATGCCTTGGGGCACGTGGCTGAGAAGGGGCCAGGGCAGCACAACCCTGGCCCCTCTCCTGCCTGCTGCTTGGAGGTGCACAGTGAGGATCCACCCCTGCACCTGCCACCAGCAAGAAGGATCAGGCCCCTTATGGCTTCCCCACCATCTGCTCCTGGCATGCCAACTCAAGAAATGGGTCACGGTTGGAGTGTTTTTGACTCTCCAACCAAAACGTTACTGACTCCTGATCTAGTGGATGTATCCACCTTCCACTGACAAGTGTAGTTCCCAGACTTAGCCTCTGTAATCGGAGCCTTTTACCATTCTTTATGCTGAAGGGAAGCTAAATATAAATAAAATAGACCCTACCACCTATCAGGAGAAAAGCATAACCATTTCTTGCCAATAGAATCACTATATGGAGTTAGTACTCATTTAATATCAACAATGTAGGTAATATCTTCATTTAGCCACGTGCTTTAACTTCTCCATCCAGATTGATACAAATAGTGGAAGATGCTACCTTAACAATAAGACTCATCTCTGATTTAAAATGGGCAGCTTTTAGGAATAAGGCCATTTACTTCACGGGGTCAATTAACTCTGAATCTGGAAACCCATGTGGTAATCCATGTCAGCTGTAGTGATCATGCTACATGTGAGCCTTTCCAATAGGAAACCACAGCATATTTCAAAAAGAGATCAAAGAAAAATAAGTGTTGGTTACTAACAACCTAGGGAACAGAAAAGCTCCATTTCCCACTGACAATCTCTGGTGCCATTTACTTTACCCTAAATAGTATTATTTAATAAATGGATATATATATATATATAAATATATGGATAAAATAACCTAACCTGTATTCTGATCAAATTTTCCTATCTAGAAAGATAACCAAAAACTGAAAAAAAATATGAAGTCAACAAGAATTAAACTGCTAAAAACTCCCTAAATCAAGGGTACGCAACTTTTTCTGGGTGCATGGCATAATGACCAGGTTAAAGGTGGGCACCAGGACCCTGATGCTGCTGCTTACCTCCCCTTTGGCTCAGGAAAGCAACTACAGCCATACTTCTCTCTGCAGCAGCACAGGAAGAACACCTGCAGATGGGCCCTCCTTGCAGCCGAATCCCACCAACGCACCACGTCTGCAGGCCAACTCCAAAGGTTTCCTGGTCCAGATCTGGCAAGCTGTAGGTTGCCAACCCCTTCTCAAAATTAGAATTCTGAAGAAATTGTGCATCTGAAATATTTCTATATCGGAGTAACAATTGCAGGCTCCATACCTTTTCTGCTAGAGCCTATAAAAACAATTGTGAAAATCTTGTCACTGCAGACAGCCTATTAACAGTACAGTTGTTCTGTCCCTGGCTATACAAGTTGGTTTTCCTTGCCAAAGTCTTTAGCAATATTTTACCATTTTAAGTGGCAACCACTGAGCTTGTTTGCAAACTGTTTGTTTGCTCTGTACAGATGCTCCAGTCATACTTTTCCTTTTGTAATTACCATTAGTATATTTGGTTACTGGGACCTAGAACATTCTTATTTAAAAGAATAATGTGCCAAGATTACAAGTTACTTTAAGGGACTTGTCTCTAAAAATAAATTTTGATTATTCCAGACTATACAAAGAAAAATACTTTATTATTGAAGATTGTATTTCTTTGCAACAAAGTTGTTACTTGTTTAGCATTTCTAAAAAGAGGGAATAAATGTATTCCAAGAAGAAACCTAGTAAAACATATAGGACTCAATAAAATTAAGAACAAAAATTCTTAAATAAGGTTCTGTTTGGTATTGTAAGTATACCTGAATAATTATATATTTAATCTAAAACACAATACGAAATTCCTACTCCCACATTAGGACATCAGTGAATCTAGTTACCACACTCAATGATTAGTCTCAACGAAGGCTCTGCTCCACCTGGAATAACCAAGTTTGTCTCCCATTCCTGGACACCAGTAGTAGAATTCCTGTGCTAGCTTTATGCCAGTAAAGCTGTGTCCTTTACCTTTTCATCAAGAAACATTCTCCAAGAACTGTAATGTCAGAAAACATCATGAAGCTTTCATCGGCCATCTTGTTTTGTGAAAGCTATTTTCTCCATTAGATTTCTCCCTCAAGGGTTGTGATCATCAAAATCATCCTATTAGTTTTGACAATCTGAAAGCTAATTTACACAAAACTCACAAAAAATTTCATAAGAAAATTACAATCAGTATATTTGAGACCAGTGGGAAATGGGGGAATAAGAGTGAGTTCTTCAGAAGAGTTATGCAATTCTTTCACCAAAACAATAACTGAGTTTGAACCAAACTTTAGTCCCCTTCCTCATGGAAACAAAACCGTGATATCAGGGCAGGTACTCAGGACAAAAAGAGCACGAGTAGCACCATATATGAGATCCATGATCACCGAAGTTATAGATATATTTTTATTCCTGATGAGCCAACAAAAATATATTTAAATTCTCCAATTCCTGTTGTTCTTTTGTTAATGCTTCACATTTTTGTAGAACTAGAACTGTGAAATACTGAATTTGATGACACTCTCACACTTTTTAATAATACTGCAAATCCACTGTCATAAGTGAAATTACCCCTGATTTATAGCACTGTTGTATCTGGAAAAATAAGACAATAAATTTTGAAAATAAAAGCACACTAAGTGACATGAAAAAGGAAAATAAACTAAAGAATGTATTACATTATTTTCATAACAATTTGGTTTGGAGTACCTATGTACAACTTATGAATTCTATTGATTTTGATAGTGGGAAACTTTTTTATCTGTAGCTTTCAGACTGCAACTCCATACTGAATGTGGAGTTTCATTGCCTTCCCTGTTGTTTTTTGTCTCTGTATTTAACTAAAATCTATGCGACAGGAGAAATTCTTGAACTTGGCACAAGGCTAAAAAGAGAAGGATGTTAAACTTTTTTAAAAGTCAGCTATTTAAATAGAGCACTCTCAGACCAAGAAATTGGTAATGCAAAGGACAAACCATAGTTTTAAGCATGGATCCCAGAACTGTGGAAACTAATCAATATCACCTGAAAATATCAATATTTAATCACTTAATGGATCCGATCCAAGGGTGTCCTGACAGAAAGTGCTGGAGATTGGAAAAGAGAGGTTTGCCTACAAGCCGTTTTGGAGCAGGATGGAGACAGAGAGAGAACACCTAGTAAGTAAAAAGGAGGCAGATGTTCCACACAGTAGAGAGAAGAAGACTCTATATTGTGGAGGAGAAGCCAAGATAAAGAGTGCAATGAGAGAGAATGTATCCTTTGACCTAAGCTCAAAGAACAGTCTATAGCAGCAGTTCCCAAACTTTGTCAGATTGCACACCACCAGTTTAAAACAATACAACCTTAAGTATGACCAGAAATTTTTTCAGTTCAACCTTAAGTACCACTAGCAATTTTTTGTCATATAAAGTAATTATAATAAACCAATTAACACATACCAGTGACAGGTTGTCTATGTACCACTGATGGTACCTGTACCACAGATTGGAAACAGGTGGTCTAGAGCAGAGGTGCTCAACCCTTCCATGGGCCAGATTTAGCTTGTGGTGCTGTGTCATCTGCCCCATGGGTCCAGAAATGTGGTGGCAAGGGAGCAGTGGTATCACTCCCCTGCTGCCAAATTTCCAGACCCATGGAGAGCCCCAGGCTCTGTACGCTGGATCAGGCACCCAATCTCCACATGCAGGGCTGGGTGGGGGAAGTGCTAGGCCTCAGGGCCCAATCCCAGTGCATAGGGGACTGTAGAGGGTGGTGTCAGGCTCCCAGGGTCCAATTCCCATATGATGGGGGCAGGAGGGGGCAATGCCAGGACTCCAAGATTCAATCCTGGCACACAGGGCAGGGAGGGGTTGGTGCTAAGCCTCAAGGCTTAATCTGACCTGCAGAATGGCCCCAAATCATTCCTCTGGCCAACGGGGCCAAAAAAATTAGCACCACTGCTTTAGAGGGATAAGGAAATACAGCCAATAGAGCCTGGAAAATGTATGCAGGCATTTATTGTTTCAATTTAATCTTACGTTTCTTTCATTAGATAAAAAACACATTGTTTTGGGACCCTTTACAAAACTGATGTGCTTAAACTACCACGTCTCAAACAGGTGAACTTTACAGTGTCCCCCAGGCTGAAACTCCCTGAAGCATAGAGCACAACCTAATGATGTATTCTGGTGGTAAATAATGATGTTGGAAGTCTAGAACATCTGGGCTCACAGGGTTCATTTCCATGAAGGATAACACAGAGGGAGTATATACTAAGGAAGTCTTGAGTTAGAGAGGCTGGCTGGAGCCCTTTGAGACCTGGGGATCCTACAAGCACACAGGTCCATCATGTTAGAATCCAACCTAAGAGTTCACAATTTCCACTAGAGGTCATTTCACCAAGGCTCTGATAATTCTAGTAGCTTTTAATCATTTGCAAAAAATAAAACCTAGATAAATAATAAGAATATTTTTTGGAAGTGCTTTAATTTTTAAAGCTATAAGCTTGGAAGAAAGGCCTGAGCCACAAGTGCAGTGCTTTCCAAATCATGTCATTCTAATTTCAGGGTTGTTGGTTTTTTTAATCATTATTGCCAGCAATCAAGGATGATTTCATGGCAGTTTGCTTTGACAGGGACCTTACATATTTTAAACAACTCCTAATGTGACTAATGCAGTCTAACAAACCCAGGGAGTTCAGAACTAATGAGTCAGGCCTGAAAAGTCATCAAATTGGCTAAAAAATAGAAAGTTTTCTGGTTTTTAAAAAAACAACTTTGGGGGTTTTATTATTTGCCTTCTGTTGCTTAGTCTTTAAGGTTCACATTTTCAAGCTTCTCTTTGGAGTTACAGAGGTCAGAAAAAAGTAATTATATTTAACAAAAGCTGATATTTTCATTCAGGAAGTGGGACTTTAAGAAAAGTAAACTAGTATCTTCTTATAGGATATATGATTAAATTTTCAACTTTAAATAATACAAATATAGCTTCCTAGAAGTGCTTAAAAGTTATGCAGACTAATCACTGAAGCACCTCATTTCCCCATAGCTCTGTTACAATGCATATCAGGTTTGGAGTGACATAAACCTTGCCTAAGTTCCTAATTCCTTAGGTAGGAATAGACTACTCTGGGAGTGTGACAGATGTTGAAAGTATGTGCGCCTCTAAGCAGAAAACAACAGTAATCATACTAATAATTTTTGCTTAATAAAATTATGCAAAACAACAGTGATGATATTAGTAATTTTGGCTAGAGCACCTGCCCAGGGGATGGGAGACCTCTGTTCTAGGCCCACCCCTCCATGACTTGATTCATACCTACTTTACTTGAATAGAACTTGAGATTCAAGAGTAAACAGAGGTTGCAGTGCTAATCCTCAATGCTGCTGTAAGTTAGGTGCTATGGTTCCAATAGTCATCTCTGTTGTGATTTATCTGAATTTCAGCATGAATTTGCCTTCCTTCATCTGCTGAGTTTAATGCATTAATTCTGAGGAGGGCGTGGAGTTCAGATATAACTATGTGGCCCATGTTCTTATTGGCTATTTGTAGTCACCTCTCAACTGAGTGACTAGATGACTGGTTTGGCTTTGTGTGGCTCCCTGGTCTCCCTACTTGCTGCCCTCATTTACACAAGATGCTGACTGAGCAGTTGTTACTGCACAGTCATTTAGTACTTGTGTATACTAAATGTCAGACTCCATAAGTCAGTCTGGGACCACAGAGGCATTGGAATGTCGATTAAACTGAAGGTTTACAAAGCCATGCTGCTCCTGACCCTTCTTTACGCCTGGGAAACCTGGACCATCTACCAGCATCATGCCAAGAAACTAAACCATTTCCACCTGTGCTGACTGCAAAAGATACTAAAGATCAAGTGGCAGGACAAGATTCCGGATACTAAGGTGCTCAGAAGATCAGCTCTCCTCAGTATCCGTACCCGATGGAAACAGGTGCAGCTAAGATTCATAGATTCATAGATGTTAGGGCCGGAAGGGACCTCAATAGATCATCGAGTCCGACCCCCTGCATAGGCAGGAAAGTGTGCTGGGTCTAGATGACCCCAGCTAGATGGTTATCTAACCTCCTCTTGAAGACCCCCAGGGTAGGGGAGAGCACCACCTCCCTTGGGAGCCCGTTCCAGACCTTGGCCACTCTAACTGTGAAGAAGTTCTTCCTAATGTCCAATCTAAATCTGCTCTCTGCTAGCTTGTGGCCATTATTTCTTGTAACCCCCGGGGGCACCTTGGTGAACAAATACTCACCAATTCCCTTCTGTGCCCCTGTGATGAACTTA
>NW_005841955.1:2947472-2959811 GCF_000455745.1 Alligator sinensis
GCCCACACCCTTCCAGGTCGAAGCCGACCCATCCACCATGACTCTCTGGGTGTGACCCTCCAGCCAATTCGCCACCCACCGGACTGTGTAGTCATCCAAGTCACAGCCTCTTAACTTGTTCACCAGTATGGGGTGGGATACCGTATCGAAGGCCTTCCTGAAGTCTAAGTATACGACATCCACCCCTCCTCCTGTGTCCAGGAGTTTCGTAACCTGGTCATAAAAAGAGACTAGATTGGTCAGGCACGATCTGCCTGCCACGAACCCTTGCTGGTTTCCCCTCAGCATAATTTGTCCTGCTGGGCTCTCGCATATGTGAGCCTTGATAATTTTTTCAAAGCGCATATGTGAGCCTTGATAATTTTTTCAAAGATGGGCCAGGTACATTTCAAGAATGCCCGACACTTGCCTGCCAAAGAAAATCTTTTACGGCCAACTGTCAAATGGAGTATGCTTTTGCGGTGCACAAAAGAAGCAGTACATAGACATGCTAAACCCTAAAGAGTTTCAGCATTGACCTGGAGGCATGGTTGCAAATCACTCATGACTGTCCATCCTGGAGGTTATTGGTCCAGAGCACAACACTGGCCTTCAAGCAGCGGCACACAGCACAGGCAGGGAGGAAGTGTGTGGCCAGGAAAATGAGGACCTCTCATGTCCAGTCTTCATTGCTCTCCTGTCCCTGCTGCAGCAGATTGTTCAGGGCAAAGATTGGGCTTATAAGTCACCTGCATACCCATGCAACCTAACTTCCATCCCCCTCCTCTCTCTTTCCTCTCTCTTCTTTTTCCTTTCTCCCTTTCTCTTTTTCCCCCTTCCTTTTTCTTTCCCACTTCCTTTCTCTCTTCTCCCCCCTGCACTGGATAGAGTCATCTTCACTTGCAAAGGACAAACAACATACTAGCACTAAATGACTGCACAGTAACCAAATTTTACTGCACAGTAGCGTCACCCAACGACCTTTAGGTGACTGACTGTGCAGTAGCTCATTACTACTCTGTAGAAGTGGCACATCACGCTTCATATCATGTGATGCTACTGCACAGTAATAACCAGCTACTACACAGTCAACATCTGGTGTAGATGTGGCCACTGTATAAGAAACCTAGACACCTAAGCCTGACAATTATTAATTGCCTCTTTGGCTAAGGATAGACATTCAAAAAGCCTGAGCCTGAATTAATTCAATCTTTGCAGGTTAATCTAACCTGCAAAGCTTGAACCCATTTGGAGGTGGATCAGCATTCCCTTTTCATTCCAGAAATACAGACACATGCCTGTAGTGGCTCAAGCTAGAAGCTGGGGTGGGGGGGTTTAGAGCAGCCCTCCCTTCCCTTCTGCAGCACTGAGCTGAGGGGGGGAGGTGTGGTAGGCCCAAGCACTGCACTCTGTTTAGGGAGGGGTGTAAACTCCACCCTGCCTGCACCCTCCCAGGCTTTTCCCAGCTTGCTGCTCAAGGGGCGGGGAGTGTTGCCAGACCCTGCAGCTGTTGATGATACTGAGCTTTTCAATCTCCCTCTCCCTACTTCTTGATATTGTCTGCAAACCAGGTAATTTCTAACACCTTTCCCTGTCCCTTCTTGAAGACTGACAGATTGCAGCCAGCAGGTTGCTTCTCAGAATAAAGTTTATTAGCCCATCAAGCCCTACAAAAGAAAACATTTCTCTCATTAGTTTGAAGCTATTCTTATCTGCAGGATGCATTTGCATTTGCAAGCCACTAGCTGTCTGCCCTTTGTTCCAGTGAAATTGGAGACACACAAACACCTCTCAGCATTAGCTAGCATGGCGGGAGGGGGAGGGGGCATGGCCAGATGCCAGGTCCCTGCACTGGGGTCCCTACTGTGGAAGATGGGCATGATGGGGGATCCCTGCTTGAGCAGCTGGGGGCAGGGGGGAAGCAGGGGGAAGCCTGGCACAGCTGCTGCAGTCCCTCAACCAGTCTGAGCAGTGATAATGCTCTGGCTAGGAAGGAGAGGGGTGGGACCAACCCTACTCAGCTCCAGCAGACAGCCCCACCCAGCCCAGGGCTATAAGGAACTGGGATGCTGGGGGACTCTGATTTAACTTAACCCAGGAAGGGGTCTGGGACAGACATTGCATAAATCAGTTTGACCCAAATCAGTTAAGTCTGATACCACATTCAACCAGGTTTATCTTAAACCAGTTTCAGCTATTTTGAAACTGGTTTATGTGCACTGAACTTATGTTCTGGTACAGGTTTAAACTAGTTTCTGATCACTTAAATTGGTTTATGTGTAATGTCTGTCCTTAGCCACAGAGGCCAGCTGTTGTGATGTCCAAGTGGAAGCATTATAGAGGTAATTTAGGAAGTGAACTTTAGAGCCCTGCTACATATTCAAGCTAAAGCTGTATAGAAGCCAGCTATAGAGTTGTTACATATTTTCAAGCACTAACTTTATAGCTGGTTGGCTTTTTAATAGCTGGAAAGTCATTTTTGTCATGTGATAATTACTTTGCACATGTGGCTGGTCTAAATTTATTGCGTGATTAACAGTTAATTGTGTGATAACTACTTTTCACTTGTGGTTGATAAATATATTTTGTGGTTAACCAGTTAATTGCATAATATATGTAAGGGGTAGCAGTGATCACCTCTGCCTTTGCCTTTACCTGCTTCTTCTTCCCTTGCTTCTCCCATCTAAACAGGGCCACTGTTGTGGATCCTGGCTTGCCACTGGCTTCAGTCATACATATCTTCTTCTAACTGCCTCTCTCTCATGTCCCTCTTCACTATATCTCTCCATCTTATCTTCAGTCTTCCTTTTCCCATTCTTCCTGGTAGTGCCATTCTGGTAACTTCTTTTCCCACATATTCTTCCAGACTCCTTTGAACATTCCCATACCATGCCAGTCTTCCCTCTTGTGCTTTCTTAGATGCCTCTGCTACCTTCACCAATCTTCTGATGTAAGTATTCATCACTTTCTCCATCTTTGTCACTCTACACATCCATTCGAATAATATAAACAATAACAAAATAAGAATTTAAGTTAAATCTCTATGACAGACTATAATGTCTAACAAACTGCAAGAATTAGGTTTCACAGAGAAGACAGCTGCTCAGACAAAGAACAGAAATCTTAGAAATTTAAAAGTGCAGTTCAGAGAAAACCAAGTCCACACTTCTGTCATTATACATCATATATACAAATAGGCACTTCTATGAAGCACCTATCTCAGTCTCCTCTTTCTTCATTTCCTCCTCTCATCTTTTTTTTTCATACCATGTTCCTCCTTATCCTCCAGTCCCAGAACATATCTACCATGCAAAAAAATGTATTCTATTAACTCAAGTTGGCTTAGGATAGCAGTAAAAACAAGTCAACTTGGGTTTCAAAATCAGGTTCAAGCACAAAGGGCAGCTGAAATCCAAGTTGCCTTCTCTTAACTGCTATTTTAGCCCAAGTTGACTAGACAACTTGATTTAAAAAGAGACTTTATTTTTCTAGTTCATATATATCCCATTGAGATTCTTAAATTTTCTTTGCACCTTCCTATCTATTTCTCTGTAGTTGTACTTCCCTCTGGGTTCATGAGAGTGTCTTGGAGTCCATGAGAGTATCCAAGACACTCTCATGGACCCAGAGGGACAGCCTTCCATCTTCAGCTCCCTCTGTGCAAAAATGAAGTTTATTTCCTACCTATGGGGACTTTTTACCATCTTGTAGTATCTATACTTTCCCCAGAGCCTGATGAAGGGACTTTGATCTCAAAAGCTTGCAGAAAAGGACAATTTTCTTGTGATTTTCCAGTTGGTCTAATAAAAGGTATCATTTTGGAACCAAGAGTTTTAGATTTTGTATGTCTTCTTGTCTCAGACCAACATGGCTACCAAGTACACCCTTGTCTCATCACAGTCATTCTCAGTGCATTCCTAACTTGCACCTGAGTGACAGGTATTGTAGGGGGATCTGACAGTTGTATTAACAAAATTGCCAGCAATTCTTCCTTTGTTGTGGAATGAGTTCTTAGGTTATATATTGGCAGAAAATATGGGTCTATTCCACAGAATAGGCCTTTACCAGCAGAAAAGTTTTGCTGGTATAATTCTAGAGTCAAAGCCCCTTAGCATAGGTGCCAACTTTTTTTTTGGGGGGGGGGAGGAGCTAAGATGATGGACATATGGAAAGTTTTACACATTTCAGGTGACAGCCCTCTTCCCTAGGTGGGTGAGGTCCCTCAGGCCCAATGTACTTGGGACCTCTGCCCCCTGGTGTGGACTCAGCCTGTACTCTTTAGCCAGTATACCTCACACTATTTTTCTGACTAAAATAAGAAAAGAAAATCTTTTGTTCCAGTGTACTGTGGTTTATATTAGGGCTTTTGATGATATAAACATGCAATAAAAGTTATGATGTTAACTAACATTATACCAGCAAAGACATCACTTTAGTTGTGTGACCCTGATAGAGAGGGGGGTGGTAACACTGAAAGCACAAGCATTACATTCCTAGAAAACAGACATGTCCCTACATGATGCCCAAATACTACCCATTTGGGTTTAGAAACTTAAAGCCTAATTAAGTATTTTGTACTATGCCATCCAGATAACTAACCGTGGATTTAGGGCTAGGGATAGACATTCAACAAGCCCAATCCTGAATTGATTCAATCTTTGCAGGTTAGTCTAACCTTCAGAGATTGAACTGGTTTACAAGTGGACAGACATTCACTTTTGATTCAGGAAATTCAGGGACATGCCTGCAGTGGCTCAGGCTAGAAGCTGGGGGACTTCCTGCACAAGAGGTGGGAGTGTTTCCAGACCCTGGCCCCTGGCTAGCACTCTGAAGCAAAGGGTGGTGGCAGTGGAGGAGGCAGGACTGCTTGTGTGGACTGTACACACCTGTTGATGATACTGAGCTTTTAAATCTCTCTCTCCCTGCTTCTTCATACTGTCTGCAGCAAACTGACAGGCACTGCATTCATTGCAAACCAGGTCATTTCTCACACCTTTCAGAAAGCCTCAGCCAGCAGGGAGCTTATCAGAACACAAAGCTTATTAGCCCATCAAGAAAACAAAGCCTCTCTCATTAGTTCAAGCTATTCTTAAACAGCTTTTTACAAAGCATGTTTAAGAAAGAACGGAGGGACATTACCAGCTGACCCATTGATTAGCTCCAAAAAGACCTAAGTGGACACTGTTCTGGCTGCCTTTGTTCCAGTGAAATTGGAGACACATACATAGGCACCTCTCAGCATTATCTAGCATGAGGGTGGTGTGACTGTGCCAGATGGCGCCTGGGTTCTGTGCTGCTGGGGTCCATGCTGTGGGAAGGGGGAGGGAGGGAGGTGATGCTGCTGTGCCTGCAGTCTCCACCTTCTTCTCAGCCAGCTGGAGTTCTGGCTAGGGAGGAGATGGGAGGGGCTAGCCCTGCTCTCTGGAGCAGACAGCCCAGCTCAGGGCTGAAAAGCATGCTGGGGGATTCTGATTTAACCTAAACCAGGAAGGGGTCTGGGACCCAAATCAGTTATGTCTGATACTACATTAAACCAGGTTTATCTTAAACCTGTTTCAGCCATTTTGAAACTGGTTTATATACACTGAACTTATGTTCTGCTACAGGTTTAAACCAGTTTCTGATATCTTAAATCAGTTTATGCGTAACTTCTGTCCCTAGCCTAGATGACTGCAGGGAGAAGTAATTTCCAGTGTCAGGCTATCAACAGAATACGTGTCTGCAGGATGCTATGGTCAGGAGAGTTGTCACATTATGAGGCATTTGATGTATATTAGGAAGTGAATAAGCAGCCAACGTATAGTCTGGCATAGGGATGCTATATGGTCAACTCTATATAACAGAATTGCTAAATACTGCTATATAAGAATTTAGTGAAGGGGAGGATGGAAATGAAGTGTAGCTCAGCAGAGTATAGCAAGGAAGTCCTAACAGACTTAATGGAAGAGAATAGCACTGAATCTAATTTAAAGTAGAATGTAGATTATTAGAATAGTCAAAGACTAATATTTAACCATTACTGCATGGACCCAAATAATATTTATTGTTAGAATTATTCATGTTCCCAGAATAAATACGTTATTTAAAACATTATATGCAGTGATTATTATTGTTTCATTTTTCAAAGCTACAATTATGCCTTTGGCACTTTTGCCATGATTTCCCCATTATTCACCACAACAAACAATTACCCTTATTTGTGGGAGTCATTGATTGAAAGGCAAGTATTTCAAAAGTTTGTCTTCTTTCCAAGAAAAATCATTTTAAAGTAATATGACATAAATCATAAGAAAATTGAATTATGTTTGAATCATGGCAAGCTGTGTCACATTTATACCTATCATTGATGTAAAAGGGGGTTATTAAAAAAAAAAAAGATGAGAGACTTTACTTGAAGATATTTCTTCCAAAACTTCCAAAAAGAGAAATGGAAGCAACAGATGTGTAAGAAGGATATTTTAAGCTTTTTTAAAATGATCTCATAGACTGAAATGGTACATGAACTGCACATCTCTGATATTTAAGTTCACAGTATAAGATTCTGAGGTAAAAACTAGGTTACCAACTACTGTATCCCTTACTCAGTTTTATTAGCAAGCAATATTTTATCATTATTTAATTACTGAATCAAAGTAAATCCACAACTTTTCTTTCTTTCATGGCTTATAAATAACACAGTTCTTGTGTATATCTGAAATTAATACACTGAAGCCAATGGAGGCCAATGGAATTATTTAGTATAACATTATTTGGTTGTCGCAGAGCACTGAGGTGCCCTGCTCCTAGAGGGCAGAAACTGCCAGAGGAAAAGCTCTGGCAGTGCATAGGGAGCCCTAGCAGGGAATAGGAGCCCACCTGTGGGTTGCCAGGGCAACTGGAGGGAGCAAATGACCCACACCTGCCAGCGGTCAGCTGCCTGTAGGAGGCAGAGGCTGGCTCTTATAAAGCCCAGGGCTGAGGCCAGGCTGGCCGTTCCCTGCCAGCAGCCAGAGGGGCAGGAGCTCCTGGAGTAGGGATACGAGAAGCAGCAGAACCCGCAGGTACTGCTTGATCAGAGTTACAGATGGCAGCTCTAGGGAATTTGTGCAACGTAGTTTAGCCAGGCGGCTTTACATTATGTTATGGCCAGGAGGCTCGAGTTTCTGTATCATTTTGTTGTTTATTACACCGGTGGTTTGGGTGAGGCTATTAGGGGTTGGAGGAGGCCTCATAGGGACCCACAGTAGTGTGAGGGCCCCAGCGCCAGTGAGGGTGCAGCGTACTCAGGGGGAACCCACAGTGGCGTGGGGACTCTGGCGCCAGTGAGGGTGCAGTGTCCTTAAAGGGGCCTCACAGCGGAGTGTGAGGACCCCGGCGCCCAGGAGGGCGCAGCTTACGGGGTGCTTAGACCCCAGCCCCAGAGAGGGGCGTTTTGAGAAGCCTAGTGCGCGCGTGATGAGCCCCAGAGAGGGGGCAGCTTTGAGAAGCCCAAGTTGGGCACAACAAGCCCCAGGGAAGAGGACAGCCGTTTAAGAAGCCCAGTGCGGGCACGGTGAGCCCCAGGAGGGGGCACTACTAGGAAGTCCCAGTGCAGCCTGACAAAGGGTTTTTGAACCCGAAAGCTTGCTTAATAACTATTCTCCAACCATTTGGGGTGGTCTAATAAAAGATATCAAATTCACCCAAGGAACCTTTTATAAGACAGGGATGTCAAAGATATGGTCCACGGGCCAAATGAGGCCTGGGGTGCTACTTGTAGGTCTCAGAACTGACCTACATGCTGCACAAGGTGCCCACACTGGGCTAGGCCAGGACATATGCTGCATGCAGTATCTGCACTGGGTCACACCACAACACACACAGCATGCACTGCCTGGGCTGGGCTGGTGCATTGGCCAGGAACAAAGGCCGTGCACGGGGAAGGAACCCGTGTCCCTGAGGAGGCAAACGAACCTTAGGGCTATTGCAGATAGGCAAGGCAGTGAGACCGGGGGGGCTTCCGAAGACGAGCCCAGGTCAAAGAGGAGACTGCCATTAGAAAGACATAGAAAGGAAGACATTGGGTCTAGTCTAGGATGAGAGTAGAACCATGGCAAGAATAGAGGACATGGAGAGCCTAAAGCAAGAGAATTTTGCCTGGCTATTACGGGTGAGTGAATTATTAGAGTGGGAGCTAGAGGTAGCCCAATCCCAGAAGGAGCAGGAGGAGCCAAAGGCCGCTGGATTGGAACAGCGGGTACAAGCAGGGAAAAGGGAAGGTGGTTCTAAAGAAATTAGGCGCCTGATTGCAGCCGAGGCAGAGAGGACTCGAGCACTAGAATGGCTCATGGCAGAAGAGGCCAAAAGGAGCAGACAGAGAGAAGAGAAACTGCAAGAGATGCAGAGGGAGATGGAAACATGGAGGAAAAAGTCAACGGAGACCTACACAACCCAGGCAGGAGAGTCAAAGGAGATACAACAGGAGTTGGAGGAGTCAAAAAGCCTAGTTAGTTTCCTGCAGAAAGGAGTCCACAGCCAGGAGAATCATATAGATGAACTGCACGATGAGTTGGAAGACTGGCAGCAGAGGTGCATACAGGCAGAACACCTAGCAAAGGGACTGCGGGAAAAGCTACTTGAAAGTCATGCGCAGGCAGAAGAAACGAACAAGGTGGTCACCCAGGAGATGGAAAAAGTGAGAGCGTACATGGCCAATTATGAGGCGCTGCACGAACGAAACCTGTCCCTTGAGAAGGAGTTAGAGACCGGAGTGAGAGACCATGACAGGTTACGGGCTCAGCTACAAAGTGTAGAGGTGGAAAAGGACCACTGGGAAGAGCTGGTACGGTCCCTTAAAACCAGCTCGGCTAAAGAAGCAGTGACAAACGCCGAGAAGGAGCTGTCACGGCTTCAAAGGCAAGTTTTAGAACAGCGGATTCAGGACCTGGAAGCAGAGAATAAAACCCTACAGGCAACCAGCAATCAGATGGCTGCAAAAGGCCAAGGTTCTGGGGGGTCAGTGGAGATGGAGGTAGCAAGTACAGCGACCCAGACAGAAGCAGGACTAAAGGCTCAAACAGGGGAGTGTGTGGAAGCAATGCGCAAAGCACTACAAGATCAGAAGCGGTCCCTAGAAACAGAGGTAAAGCCTAGGATTGAGGAGTGTGCAGAATTGCAGGCCCAGTGGCAAAAGGTAGAAAAGGAAAAAAGACCAACTGGGGAAAGAGATACAGTCCCTGAAAACCTCATTAAAAGAGAGCACAGCCAGGGAGCTGGCTTTGCGACGAGAGATCGAGCAGCAACCGGTACAGGCCACTCAAGCACAGAGTGAGAGATTGACCACAATAAGCAAGCAGTTGGAAGAACATGCGTCCGAGACTAAGGCCAGATGTGAGGACCACCTTCAGGAGCTTAAAGGCCTGAAAGAGGTTTTAATAGACACAGAGAAACTGATAGAGACTGTGCAGCCTATGCTTCTAAAGGTCCTGAGAAATCAGGAACAGTCCAGTAAAGTGGGCGTAGAAATTCCTAAAGAAGAGGGGGAACCAGAGCAGCAAGAAAAGAATACAAAGATGGAGGCACTCTCAGGGGTAAACCCCACGAGGATTGCAAGAAGAGATCACCTCCATAGTCATGAAGTGCCTGGATTGGAGATGGGGGCAGTGGGTGAATCAGTACCCCAAAGAAATGAACTGCCTGGATAAGAAGCTAGAGAAGCTTGCCAGCAGGTATGACCCTGGAGTGTCAACAGTACCAAGACAGGGACAACAGAATGGGAACGGTGACCTAAACAACCTTGTTCACACTCAGAAGGAGGGACAGACAAAACAGAAAGACCAGAGACCAAAGATGGCCCAGGCTCTGGAATATAAGAAACAAGGGGCAGCTTCCAAAGGAGAGGGAATAGTAGAACCTCTAAGTAAAAGAGAAGTCCAAAGGCCTGAGATGGACCGGAGGGGCCAAAACCCCAGGGGACTTAAGGGGGGAGGAGAAGGACGTCTCAAGCTCCACCCTCAGAACGAAAGATCCAGCCCTGCCCAACAGCCGAGACCGGACCGAGTACAGGGGGCAGGTCAAGCTAAGGAGGCAGAAGGACTCTACACCAAAGGTAATTCGGTGGGAGAAAGAACAGAGGGGAGGAAGACACCCATGCGTGTACGTTAACAACCTCCCAGGGCAAGTCAGATGGTGGACCCTAAGAAAAATAGTTGAAGCCAGAGTTGGGGGAGTAGCATTTGTAAAAGTGTACACAGGGCTTGGCGGAAGATCTACTGGCCAGGGAAAAATAGAATTTTGGAGGGTGGAAGATGCCCAGTGAGCACTTAAGATGCAGTGGGAGCTTTGGGGTAAGCTCATGGACTGGCAGGAAACCCAGGAGAGGAGGATTTTGTTACAAGGGACACGAAGAGGAGGACATCGGGGACACATGGGGTGTCTTGTCCCCTTTCTTCCTCAAGTAGCAGGAGGCAGCTCTCCCAGGAAGAGAGAGGAGGCTTTATCTCCATAGGGAGGAGGTAGTGAAGGAGGAAAGGAGAGAGGCCCGGTTTGCACCCTACCAGGGATGGCTAATGTGGGGGGACTACCTGCAGTGGGGTAACTCCTGAAAAATACCACATGGTGTGCCCTGGGTAAAGGGCGAGGAGGAGGTGCCTAAAAACCTCCGCCTATTGCATTTGAGTCACCGGGTGACTGAAGAAAGGCCGAGAAGAGACACTGAATCCGGCAACACCTGAAGAAAGTGAAGATCTGCCTTGGTGAGTCAGGATCTTAAGGGGTGAGGTATGTCGCAGAGCACTGAGGTGCCCTGCTCCTAGAGGGCAGAAACTACCAGAGGAAAAGCTCTGGCAGTGCATAGGGAGCCCTAGCAGGGAATAGGAGCCCACCTGTGGGTTGCCAGGGCAACTGGAGGGAGCAAATGACCCACACCTGCCAGCGGTCAGCTGCCTGTAGGACAGAACCCGCAGGTACTGCTTGATCAGAGTTACAGATGGCAGCTCTAGGGAATTTGTGCAACGTAGTTTAGCCAGGCGGCTTTACATTATGTTATAGCCAGGAGGCTCGAGTTTCTGTATCATTTTGTTGTTTATTACACCGGTGGTTTGGGTGAGGCTATTAGGGGTTGGAGGAGGCCTCATAGGGACCCACAGTAGTGTGAGGGCCCCAGCGCCAGTGAGGGTGCAGCGTACTCAGGGGGAACCCACAGTGGCGTGGGGACTCTGGCGCCAGTGAGGGTGCAGTGTCCTTAAAGGGGCCTCACAGCGGAGTGTGAGGACCCTGGCGCCCAGGAGGGCACAGCATATGGGGTGTATAGACCCCAGCCATAGAGAGGGGCACTTTTTGAGAAGCCCAAGTGTGGGTGCGGAGAGCCCCAGGAAGGGGGCAACCTTGAGAAGCCCAAGTGTGGGCGCGGAGAGCCCCAGACAGGGGGCAGCATTTTAAGAAGCCCTAGCATGGGCGTGGCAAGCCCTAGGAGGGGGCACTATAGAGAAGCCCCAGTACGGGCGTGTTGAGGCCCCGAGAGAGGGCGACGGCGCAGAGGAGGCCCCGAGAGAGGGCGAGGAGAGCCCCAGGAGGGGGCGGCAGTGTATGTAGAGCGAGAGTGACAGTCCAACATCTATGCCAACTGCGAGGCTTGGGGCGTGGTATAAGGGGTGGTTGGAGCCACGCATAGCCCATAAGGCTAGGATGCCCGGGAAGCACCCATCATACAGGGAGACCCCCCTGGTGAGTCCAGGAAAACACGGGGATGGAGGTCCCAACTAACCATACCCAAAGAGACGTGAGGCAGCCTCCCAACTTTACCTAAACATCAAAGACGTGGCGGGCGAGAATCAGAGGGTGCCCTTGGGCCACCTTGACACGGAAGAGGGGGCCTTAAGGAGATCACGGCCCTCCTGTAGGACCCCGCTGTGACATTGGTATTACACTGGTTTAACAAAAAGCAAAGCTTGACCATTAATTCCTAATTCATACTGCATGAAGGAATCATAATGTGTATAGCAAGTTAATATTAATACATAATTAAGAATGATATAGAAGATACGGGACATGCATTAATTTGCCTTTGCTACTGTGTGTTAAGTTCAGACTATAATAGACTAATTCTACTGTGCATTAGGAGATTAGCACAGTTTTTGCTGTGACATGGTAATGTGCAATAGAATTAGCATACTGCACATTATGCATCTCATGTAGACACGCCCATGCTGTATAGATAACTGAGAATGATACAGAAAGGTACATATCAAATAATTATTAATGAAGAAACAAAGATGTAAATAATAATGTAACCGGGCAATGGGCTATATTTTCAAAACTTATTGTTGAACATAACAAAGATGCAACCAATTTAGATATGTAGAAAGTTAGAGAAAAAGTAAGGGAAATGTAGGGCCCCTGCTG
>NW_005841955.1:2959822-2964476 GCF_000455745.1 Alligator sinensis
TGTTAACTGACACTCAGGAGAAAACCAAACTCCTAAACTAATACTTTGCGTCAGTATTCCACCAGTCCAAGGGTGTTAGCCTGCTGGACAGGATATAAGATGATCAAGGTGGGGATGATCACCCTTCTATAGTTGACAAAGATCTTGTGAGGGAACATCTAGAGAATCTGAATATCTACAAGTAAACAGGACCAGATGAACTACACCCAAGAGTGCTGAAAGAAGTGACCAACATCATTGTGCAACCTATGGGAAAGCTATTTGAGGACTTGTGGCAGTCAGGAGAGGTTCCAGAAGACTGGAAGAGGGCCAATGTTGTGCCTATCTTCAAGAAAGGGAAAATGGAGGACTCAGGAAATTACAGGCCAGTTTGACCTCAATCCCTGGAAAAATCCTGGAAAAAAATTATCAAAAAATCCATTATTGATTGGCTAACTAAAGGCAGTATTCTAAAGGACAGCCAACATGGAGGTAACTCACCATGTAGATAAGGGAAATGAGGTAGATTTCATATACCTGGATTTCAAAAAGGCCTTTGACTTAGTCTCCCATGATGTCGCCATGGTAAAATTGGGAAAATGCAGTCTCAGCGACTTTATGGTCCAGTGGCTAGGTAACTGGCTCTGAGATAGTAATATTTTTTTGTACTCTCTGGGTCCTGAGTCAACATGGTGGAAGGTGACTAGTGGCATCCCTCAGGATTCAGTACTCAAACCAGTGCTTTTAAACATGTTCATCAATGATTTGGATATGAGTGTTAAAAGCATACTGACAAAGTTTATAGATGACACCCAATTATGGGGGAGTGAGGTCACACTTGAGGACGGGCTGGGATACAGGCTGACCTAGACAGGCTTGCAAGGTGGGTGGATCAAAACCTGATGATGTTTAACATGGAGAAATGTAAAGTGCTCCACCTGGGGAGAAATAATCCGCAACACGCCTACAGGCTCAGTGGCACTACACTTGCCAGCACCACAACTGAATAAGACCTGGGGGTTCTGATAGACCATAGAATGAACATGAGCCACCAATGTGATGCCATAGCTGGCAGAGCAAATAAAACACTTGCATGCATCTACCGATGCACCTCATGCAAGACTAAGGATGTCATCCTCTCACTCTACTCAGCCTTGGTGAAACCACAGCTGGAGTACTGCATCCAGTTCTGGGCACTGTACTTCAGGAAGGATGTGGAGAAGCTTGAGAGATTCCAAAGGCAGGCCACATGCATGATTAGAGGTCTGGAGAGCAGGTCATATGAGGAGAGGCTGAAAGACATGGGGCTGTTCAACCTAGAGAAAAGAAGATTTAGAGGGGATTTGGTGGCAGCCAATGAGTATATAAGGGGTGTACATCAGGGCCTGGGGGAGCATCTGTTCACCAAGGCACCCCAAGGGAAGACAAGAAACAATGGACACAAACTGCTTGAAGACTGCTTCAGATTAGACATAAGAAGAAACTTCTTTACAATTCAAGTGCCTGGAACAGACTCCCCCCAAGGATGGTACAATAATCTACCCTGGAGACCTTTAAAAAAATGACTTGACATGCACCTTGCTGGGGTCATCTGGCCCCAGCAGTCTTTCCTGCCCAAGTGCAGGGGGACTGCACCCAAAGATCTTGTGAGGTCCCTTCCAGCCCTTAACACCTATAATCTATGAAAATAGCTATATTCAGCTTAATTTAGAAGTTCAAAAAACAATGTTGAGGTTGTATATGATAGTCTGTTCAGTACAGTTACCAGTTTATAAAAGTGTGTAAGTCTATCAAGCAAGATCAAAAGTAAACAATTGCTAAATTTTATTAAAATACCCGTGTGAATGTAAGTGGATAAGCAGTCCCTACAGCCTATTCCTGGTTTAGCCACAGTGATATATCTAGCCCTTACAACAGTGTAAACAAAGAGACATAAATCAGTGTGCTGATATAAATCCATGCTATGGTATAACCTAGTTAAATCCAGTGCAGAATGATCACAGGAAAAATCAGGGGTAAAACATTAGTGTGATTTACCTCAGAGCAGGTATCATGAGTCCTCAGCTTATTTTAAATTACCTCCTGGGTGAATCTACACATATGCTTTAATGTTCAGTAGCCTATTCTACTGCAAATTAAAGTGGCGTGTTAAAAACGTGCTAATAAACTAATGTGCAGTAGAATAGACTACTACACATTAAGGATCACCTAAAAAGATTATGAGCTGTGCAAACAGGCTGCGCAAACAGACGCACTTGTCTGCCGGCACATGAGTTAGCACAGAGTTCACACAGGAGGGTGCGTGGGAGGGCCCGAGGCCCCTAGGGTAGGCAGACTCAGGCCCAGCCAGCCTACCAGTGGCATGCCATGGATGGGCACTCGCTGCACCCTGAGGGTCCCCTCGGGGTCTGCGGCCACCCCCTCTGCCCTCTCAGAGACGGCCACCCAGACGGAGCCTATGGTTCCGGGCTCCATGCAGACGGAGTCCCTGGTTCTTGGCTGAGGGAGCTGCCTGTCCCTTTTTCAGGCTCTGGGGCCCAGAAGCATGGCTATCTCCCCTTGTGTGGTCTGCTCCCTTTTCGGATCTCTGCCATGCCAGCTGTAGGAGCTCCAGGCTACAGTCCAGAGACTGCATGCCATCAGGGACTGTGAGCAGGAGATAGACTCCTACTGCCAGGTCCTTCTCTCCTGGGAGCCGGAGGGTACACCACGGTCTCCATCCAGGACAAGGGAGGACCCTGAGACCTCCCCTTATGTCCAGTCAAGGGGATGGACCAAGGTGGTCAAGGGCCCTAAGGCCCGCCACACCAAGGCCCCTGCCCCACCGAAGCTTAGCAACAGGTATGAACCTCTTCCAGCCCCAACAGAACCTGCTGAGTTGCCAGCTCCCGCAGGCAACAAAGGCTCAACTGCAGCTACCGCTCCCTTTCTCCCAAAGACAAAACGTAAAGTGTTTATTGTAGGAGACTCCATCCTGAGGGGGACTGATGGGGTAATCTGCTGCCCCGACCCCTTAGCCCGGGAAGTCTGCTGCTTCCCAGGGCCCCACATCCAAGACATTGCAGAGAAGTTCTCTAAGCTCCTCCAGCCCACAGACCACTATCCCATGCTCCTTATTCATGTGGGCACCAATGACATGGTTTGAAGCACTCCCAGCTGGGTCATGAGGTGCTACAGGGATTTGGGAGCAAGGCTAAAGGGTCTGGGGGCACAGGTGATGTTCTCTTCAATCCTCCCAGTCTTGGAATATGGACCAAGGAGGGAGAGGAGGATCCAGGTAGTGAACCAAAGACTACGGTGCTGGTGTCATCAGGAAGGCTTTGGCTTCTATGACCACAGCCCACTCTTTGGTGACAGAGGCAGCGAGTTGCTGGGAAGAGATGGCTTCCACCTCTCTCCGCTGGGGAGGAGGCTCTTCTCAGCCAGACTGGCTGACCTGCTCCAGCGGGCTTTAAACTAAGCCTGCGGAGGATGGGGGGACTACCGCCACTGCTGGCTTGCTAAGCAACCCCTGCGAAGCCCGGAGGCCCAGGCACCTGGCAAGAGCCCCCAAGGGGACACTTGCCTGCCTGTACACAAATGCCAGGAGCTTTTGGAATAAGCAGGAGGAACTCGTCCTCCTGCTTAACACAAAAAATTACAACATCATAGGGATAATGGAGACCTGGTGGGACTCCACTCATGACCATGGGTATAGATGGCTATACCTTGTACAGGAGAGATTGACTAGATAAAAGGGGCAGGGGTGTTAAGGGGTGTCCTCTCTATGTTAAGGAAAGCTATGCATCCCTGAAAGCTGATGTTGGTGACCAGGGTGGATGACTGGAGACCCTCTGGGTTAAAATCCATGGGGAACATGGCACAGGGGACACAAAAGTGGGAGTCTACTACAGACCTCCCACCCAAAGTCAAGAGCTTGACTAGGAGTTCACCTGGGAACTGTCTGAAGCCGCATGCTCCAGGACCATGGTTGTCATGTGTGACTTCAACTACCCAGACATCTCGTGGGAGGATCACTCAGCAAAATCCAAGCGGTCGCAAAGCATCCTACCATGTGTGGATGACCTCTACCTGACTCAAGAAGTCTACAGGCCAACGAGAGGTAAAGCGCTGCTCAACCTGGTACTGGCTACTGGGGATGACCTTATCGGTGACCTAATGATTGATGGGAAGCTGGGTGACAGCGACCATGAGCTGATCACCTTCACCAGCCACCGTAGAGCTGGCAAGTCAGTCAGCAACACGGAAGTCCTTGACTTCAGGAAAGCTGACTTTGACAAGCTCAGAAGGCTTGTCAGTGAGGCCCTAAGGGTCCAGGACCCTAGGGGGACGGGAGTTCAGGAAGAGTGGTTGCTCCTCAAGGGAGCAATCCTCAATGCACAAGCTAATTCTAGTCCATCTCAGAGGAAAGGCAGCAAAAGGGCACAGCAGCCCCCTAGCTCTCCAAGGATCTAGCAGACCTCCTGAGGCTATAAAGAAAAGCCTACAAAGGATGGAGGATGGGATTCACCTCCAAGGAGGAATATTCTGCACTGGTCTGGTCCTGCAGGGAGCAAACCAGGAAAGCCAAGGCTGCAACTGAACTCCAACTAGCTTCGAGCATCAAGGACAATAAAAAGTCCTTTTTCAGATATGAGCCAGAAGAAAAGCAAGGGCAACATTGGACCCCTGCTGA
>NW_005841955.1:2964555-2975139 GCF_000455745.1 Alligator sinensis
TGCTGAACCAGATGGGACAACTGACGCCCAGGAAAAAGCTAACCAATTAAATGGGTACTTTGTGTCAGTCTTTCATCAGTTCCAAGGGACACCCATGCCCACTACAGGACAGGGAGGTCCGGGTGAGGGAGATTCCCTGCCCTCCATCAATGCTGACCTCGTGAAGGAACACCTTGAAAGGCTGGACACCTTCAAGTCAGCTGGCCCTGACAATCTACACCCCAGGGTACTCGAGGAGCTGGTGAGCATCATAGCCCAGCCTCAGCATGGATCTTTGAGAACTCCTGGCACTCAGGTGTAGTGCCCGAAGACTGGAAGAAGGCCAATGTGGTGCTTATCTTCAAGAAAGGGAGGAAAGTGGATCCGACAAACTATAGGCCCATCAGCCTGACTTCTATCTCGGGGAAGGTCTTAGAAAAGTTTATTAAAGAGGCCATCCTTAATAGACTGGCTGATGCCAACATCCTGAGGGATAGCCAGCATGGATTTGTTGCAGGTAGGTCTTACTTGAGAAGAAGAGAAGAGAAGAGCCACGTGCATGATCAGAGGTCAGGAAAACGGACCTTACAATGACAGACTGAGAGCTATGGGGCTCTTTAGCCTGGAAAAATGCAAAACCTGCAGCATCCTTATAAGCTTGGCAGTGCTACGCTGGCTAGCACTACGGAAGAAAAAGACTTGGGGGTCATCATTGATCACAAGATGAACATGAAGTTGCAATGTGATGCTGCGGCTGGCAAGGCGACCAAAACTCTGGGTTGCATATATAGATGCTTCTCAAGGAAATCCTGGGACTTCATTCTCCCCTTGTACTCAGCCTTGGTGAGGCCGCAGCTGGAGTACTGCGTCCAGTTTTGGGCCCCAAAATTCAAAAAGGATGTGGAGAAGCTTGAGAGAGTCCAGAAAAGAGCCACGTACATGATCAGAGGTCAGGAAAACAGACCTTACGACGATAGACTGAGAGCTATGGGGCTCTTTAGCCTGAAAAAGCGCAGGCTCAGGGGTGATCTGATGGCCACCTATAAGTTTATCAGGGGTGACCACCAGTATCTGGGGGAACGTTTGTTCACCAGAGCGCCCCAAGGGATGACGAGTTCAAACCGTTATAAACTACTGCAAGACCATTTCAGGCTGGACATAAGGAAGAATTTCTTTACCATCCGAGCCCCCAAGGTCTGGAATAGCCTGCCATCGGAGGTGATTCAAGCACCTACATTGAACACCTTCAAGAAAAAATTGGATGCTTATCTTGCTGGGATCCTATGACCCCAGCTGACTTCCTGCCTTCAGGCAGGGGGCTGGACTTGATGATCTTCCAAGGTCCTTTCCAGCCCTAATGTCTATGAAATCTATGAAATTGTGCTTGCGCTACTGCATATTAGCTCAGCCTGATGCACATTTATTTAGTACCTCATATTGGAGGTACTAAATTTAACGTGTATTAGGAAAAGCACATTAATGCATGTATAGATATGTCTTTTTACCTGACAACCCCTACATAAGCAGGACCAATAAAGGTCCTCCATGCATGAAAGTCATCAGAGCACTCATACAAAATACAGGTTGGGGCACATAGGATTACAGGGTGAACCAATAAGGTTCTGAGCATAAGCAGAAGATGGAGAAGCATATAGTATATGTGGAGGGGGAGGGGAGAGGGGATATGTACAGTTTTAGCAGCTGACCTGTTTTTTTTCTTCTTTCAGGAAGTTATTGTCTGAAGACCCTGAGCAGACAGAGGCATCTGTCCCTGATCTATCAGCCAGATATACTAAAGCAGCTGCTTAAGCAAACTGTTTCCTCTGCTTATACCTCCCTGAGTACTTCTCTCCTGGTTTGCTTAGATTCCTCCCTACATAGTTTTTTGCCAATGTAACAATGCTTGAAAGGAACCAGTTTCACAGGACTTTTTATTTCCTTTGATCTTAAATCATTAGATAGAGGAAATAAAATATTAATTCTTGCATCTTTCAACTTCTTACAAATAAAGACATGTAAGGGAACAAAATACTGATGTTATGCAAGTAAAGCTAAAGTATTCAATGTTATGAAGATGTTTACATTTTTCTTTTTGAAGTCTTCATTTAATGCTTTGACTTTCAAGTTTTTTCCCGATCTGTATTTTTAGCCACTACAGTAAATACTTGTACTTTGCAGAATAATCTTTAAAAGAACATAATATTTTTGAAGCGGGGACTGTCATTTACTCTATTTATGCAGCATGTAGCATAATGTAACCGAACCTAATAACAGAAGAAAAATGATAAATGAATACAAGATATACTCACACAATATATAAACTAGGGCTGTGCAAAATTTCACCACCAGTTCTGTTTCAACACTGTTTCGAGATCAAACCAGCAAAATTGAAATGAAGCAGATATCATAGAAACAACCTTGAAACAAAATGAGGCAAGTCGAAATGTTTCAACGCTGTTTTGACATTTCGCCAATGGGCTACAATAGGGAAGGGTGAAACAGCCTATACTTTTGTCATTTCTGGCCTGATTTGGATGATACTTGCAGAAATGGTAGCCCCTTCTGAGGGCATGAAGCTTGCCAAGTTTCAAGGAGATAGGTATAGGGAGTTTGAGGAATCTGCACCCCAAAATCTTGAAAGCAAAACTCATGTCACGTGTATGTGTTAAGCCACAGCAGGGTCAAATCTTCAGGCACACTAGCCCCTGCTGAGATCACAAATTCTGCCAAGTTTCAAAGAGATAGGTGCAGGGGTTTGGGGAAAACTTTACCTCAGGCTGCAGACAACCAAAACTCGTGACATGGGTGCGTTAGGGCGCAGCAGGGTGAAAACTACAGGCATGCTAGCCCCTGCTGAGGCCATGAAGCCTGCCAGCTCTCAAGGAGACAGGTGCAGTGGGTTCTGGGGCCCTGCATCTCTGGGTGCGGACAGGCAAAACTCATGTCATGGGTGCTTGTGCAACTACTGCCTCTCATCACGCAGCAGGACTGAAGATCCCCCATCACTGGCCACCACAGACCTGGGGGTAATAATTGACCATAGTATGAACATGAGCCAGCAGTATGATACTGTAGCCAGCAGGGCCTACAATACCCTGGCATGCATCAACTGATGCACCTCCAGCAAAACCAGCCCCCTGCACCAAGCAGGAAAGACAACTGGGGGTCAGGTGACCCCAACAAGATGACTGTCTAGTCTCCTCTTGAAGATTTCCAGGGTAGGTGATTGCATCACCTCTGAAGGGAGCTTATTCCACAGTCTGGACACCCTAGTTGTGAAGTAGATTTTCTTAATGTTGAGCCTGAAATGAGCCTAAGATGATCCTCCAGGAGTTTGTGACCATTACTCCTCGTTTTTCCCAAGGATGCCATGGTGAAGAGTTGGTCAATGAGCCCTAGATGTACGTTTCTGATGTAGCAGTAAGCTGCTACCAAGTTCCCTCTCAGCCTTCTCTTTTTCAGGCTGAAGAGTCCCAGATCCCTGGGGATGCAGTACTCCAGCTGCAGTCTCACCAAGGCCAAGTAGAGCCGAGTAGCACAAGAGAATCACTTCTTTGCAATGGTTTTGCTGGAGTTGCATCAATTGATGCATGCCAGGGTATTGTTGGACCTGCTTGCTACAGCATCACACTGCTAGCTTATGTTCATACTGTGGTCAATTTGTAGCAAAACCCCCCGTTTTTTTTTAACTGCATTCCCTCCCCTTCCCCAACCATTTCTGACTTTTTTTCTCTCCCTCTCTATTCCCTATAGATAAGTATAAGTAAGCTAACATGTAGGATAAACTTTAACATTTTATTTTAGGTAGTAAGTTTTATTATTCTCTCCCCTCTTTGATTACTGTTTTAGGCCAATATGTGTAAGTTAGCATAAGACATGTCATGTTTCCATCTTGTAATGTCAAGCCTCCATCATATTCCCATACCCAGTTGTGTAACCTATGACTCATACTACCCCTCCTATGTAACTTGGTTCCTGAATGAATGGGGATGAATGAGGGTGCTTGAGAGACAATGGCAATAGGTCTAAAAAAAGCTCCCTCTGAATGACCAAACCATCAACGCCAATACGTGGACCAACGACCCAGCCCTTGGAACCACCCTCAGGATTCAAGAAACAAAAGATGAGGCAACCCACCATTGTGCCAAGGCTGCACATGCTCAGTAAGAACACTTGGAGCCCTCTGGAACAGGAATGACATTGCCTGGACAGGCCCTCCCCATAGGAGTTCAGAAGTAGTCTGTCCCATAAAAAGGGGTAGTGAAGACCGACTCCTTGGAACGCCCTCTCCATCTGGACCAGTACCATGCCACATCACCTCTCCACCCAGAGGCCCTGCTGGCAACCCCCCTCTGGACAACATCTACTGGACAAAGACCCCTTTCCAGCCTGGATAGGTAGCTATCACCCCGTACCCCCTCTTCAACCAAGGACTTAAACTCTGCTTCTCTTCCCTACCTGGACTCCAACTCTTCTACTGAGTCTCTTTCTCCTGCTGCCAGCGTGTGTGTGTGAACCAATAACTTCATGGGGCTGTGTAGTGTGTTGTCTGTTTAATAAACCTGTTCTTTTGAAACCCCGAGTTGGGTTTTTGTCTGTTTCCTGGCTGTCTCCTCCTTGCCACCACTTATCTGCCCCCCTCCAATATCTCAGCTATCTGCTTCAGTTTCCAGCCCCAATCTACCTTAAGTAACCCCAAGCCTCAGTTCCTCAGCCAGCTTCTCTCTAGCTCACCAGTTCTAATCCCAGTTCTGACAACTTTCACTCCCTACACTTTAACTCTCTTTCTCTCTCACTTTAACCTTCCTCCAAGTATCCCAGGTACCCCAAGCACGCACATACATACAGTACCATCCAAGTTAGGAATTTACCTGTGTAGGTGGGTTATATGTGTGTGAAATGGTAAGTGTGTGTATATATGTCATTGTGTACATGGTATACAAATTAGTGATCTGTGTATGTGTACTGAGAGTGCAGGTATTGGCAATTTATTTTTGTCTAACTTCTGGGGTGTATAGTGTATGTGCTTGAATTGGTGATAGATATGCATGTGCCTAGGCTAGTTTGGATATGTATGTGCCTGAGTTGGTAGTGTGTGTGTGTGTGTGTGTGTGTATATGCACCTACTTGATTTGTGTGTTGGTATATGTGCAATTGTGCCACACCCTCCTGGCTAACAGTGCAATTTTGAGATCCTGAGAGCTGGCCTGACCCCACAGGGCAACAAATTATTACCCCCAGGTCTGTGGTGGTTAGTGATGGGGGATCTTCAGTCCTGCTGCCTCATGAGAGGCAGCAGTTGCATAAGCACACATGTCACGAGTTTGCCTGGCAGCAGATAGGGGTGCAGGGCCCCAGAACCCCCCTGAACCTATCTCCTTAATAGCTGGCAGGCTTCATGGCCACAGCAGGGCCTAGCAGCCAGGCCTGCACTAGTTCCCCTCACCCCGTGCCCCAAGAAAGACATAGCTGCACAAGCACCCATGACACGAGTTTTGCCTGTCAGCAGCCAGAGGTGCAGGGCCCCAGAACCCAGAAGCCCCTGTACCTATCTTCTTGATAGCTGGCAGGTTTTGTGGCCTCAGCAGGGAGTATCATGCCTGCAACTTTCACCCTGTTGCACCTTAACACAAGTGTCACCCACGTCACAAGTTTTGCTTGTCCTCAGCTTGAGGTACAGTTTCCCCCAAACCTCTGCACCTATCTCCTTGAAACCTGGCAGACTTTGTGACCTCAGCAGGGGCTAGCATGCCTGCAGTTTTGACCTGGATGTGGCTTAACACATACATAGGACATGAGTTTTGCTTTCAAGACTTTGGTGTGCAGTGTTCCCAAACCCCCTGCACCTATCTCCTTGAAACTTGGCAAGCTTCATGCCCTCTGAAGGGGCTACCATTTCTGCAAGTTTCATCCAAATCAGGCCAGAAATGACAAAGGTATAGGCTGTTTTGACCTTCCCTATTATATCCTATGGGTGAAATGTAGAAACAGGTTTGGAATGGAGAAACTGTTTTGACAGAATTGAACAGAAAAGCTGTTTCAAATTGAAACAAAATTCAAAATAGAATGCTGCCGTTTCACAGAGCTCTAATATAAACTCTTATTACCCCTGCTCCCTTTCAACACTACAGAATAGGCAGATTATTTTCTCCTGTTCAGTGCTCATTGCAAACAAAGATAACAAAATACATTCCCTCCTTACAGTTCATGTTTTGCTGGTTGGGAGAGAATAGTCATATATAGAGAATTAAATTATAAAAAGATAAAAGGGCAAATTTTCAAACGATTGCTCATGCACCCAGCCCCAATTTGTTCAATTAAGTTCAGGTGAGTAAATTATTACATATCACCTTGAAAAGATTAGTGGTACAGTCAATAGTCTAGACTATTAATAGCAAGCCTTGTAAATCACTTAGGAGAATGATGTACAAAAAGACAAGACACAGGATGTAAAAACAGGGATTTGGCAGATGTGAACTGTGGTAGTATAGTCATCAGGAATCTTGTCATGATACTACTTGCTCTTCCCCAAAGCACAACTATGCCATACTCTAAGAGCAACTAGTATTAGTAAAACTTCTGCAACTGACACCATCCAGCCTTTCATGGTCGTGGCATCAACAATTTCTGAAGTTTATGACTAGCCATGTCCAATATATTAAACTGAAATTATATTTTACCTCCTTCATAGGCCGTTTGTTCTGATGGCCCTTTTTTCCTTCTTTTTCTTTCCTCAGTATTGATAGAACAGTTTTTGCAATGTTTAGTCATGCCGTTTATTCATTGCACTGTATGCAGTGTTTATGTAGACAGTGTTAACTTGCAAAAATAATTCATGCTTGCTGGCAACAGAACCATTTTCCCTTTTGCAGTAAAATTGAATTCAATAATTACTAGGGCTGTGCAAGTCTTCGGCTCCGACTTCGGATCCGGACCCGCTTCAGATGCTTCAGCGTCTGAAGAGGCACTTCCAGGTCTAAGTGGGATCCCAGTAATTGTGTCCGGAGTGGGTCGGGGGCATCTGAAGCACTTCAGACCCACTTTGGATGCTTCAGAGCTGCTTCAGCCATTTTGAGGCAATTAGAAGAGGGAGAGGGAGCAGGGGAGGGATGGAGAGTGGGGCGGGGAGGGAGGGGAAGCGTGGGGGGGGAAGACTGATGTCTGTAGGTAGCCAGGGAGAAGGATTTCTCCCTGGCTACCTTTCCAATGGCAGTGTCTGTGGGGTGGGACCAAAAAAAGTGTAAAAGCCCCTGTTTACAGCCCTTCTGTGCCTTTTGCAGCTCATTCCCTGTCAGGAGCTGTGAGAGAGAGGAACCCTGTGACTGAGACCTGCTTGCTGCTTTTTCATATTATAAAGGAGTGGTTATGATTTAGCTTAGCTTAGCTTAGCTATTCAGTTCAATTATTAGTAGTATTACAATTCAATGTATGTCTTTGAATTTTTGGGGGGGGAACTTGTTTTGGAAACTTTGCAAAGACAGTTGTGTTTTCCCAGCCAGTGTTATCTATCACTGTGCAGGGAGGCACAGATTGCTTGCTTGCACGCACACATACATGCACATACGCAGAGACCCAGAATATAGAAAAAAAAAAATCACAGCAGAAGAAGATAGACAGATATTTACAGAAGAGCAAGACACAGATAATATATTGAGACACAGGAAGACAAGCAAATAATTTCATTCACACCACAAAATACACAATATCATGAGAGCCAGAAAGAAGACACCCAATTTCATTCAGAACAGAAGAGACAATATAGTGAGACCACAAAAAAGACACACAAATAATTTCATTCACAGCACAAGATAGACACAGATATTCATAGGAGAACAAGACAGACAGATATACAAAAGGATTTACACACACACACACCTACACACACACACACCTTTTCCAGCACAGGAAAGATCAATATGAAGTGTGCTGGAAAGGCAGGTGCCAGGTCTTCTGGCAGGTGAGGGAGAGGGGGTACGGGGAGAGCTAGAGCTGTAAGACCCCATCCCCCTGCCCCATCCCAAACACAGACACATTCTATTCCCAAGCAGCCATGACATCAGTGCTGCCAGTGGAAGACAGGAGGTGGGAGTAGTGTCTGCACCTAATGTCCCTGCACCTGCACCACCTCTGCTTAGTCCAGAAGTGGGCACCGCAGTGGAATCACTGCCTCTTCCACCCCACTCTCAGCATAAGCCTCCCACTGCCAGAGGAGGAGCTGGAGCTGGAACCAGGGATGCTGAGCACGCTGGCTCAGGCAATTCTGGGGGCTGAGAGGGAATCAGAGTTTGTGCTCCACACCCCTCACATTTCTCCTAGACCCAGGTCTCCTCCGGAAAGCAGCACCTCAGAGGAGGCTAAGGTTGTGGAGGCAAATGGCTCAGCTGAGGCAGCTCCTCCTGCTGTTCAGCCTCAGCCTGCTGAGAAGGGGGAAAGGCAGGATCCTCACCCTCAAACCAGAAGCAGGAGAGTAGTGTAGTGTGGTATCATTTTGAGGTGGCAGATGAGCCCAGGTTTGCCATCTGCCAGCACTGCCAAAGGCACATGAGCCATGGCAAGGACATGAGACACTTCTCCACCATGGCCATGATGCTGCATCTGAGGAGGCATCACCCCCCTGCCCTTCTTCCTGCTGCTCAGCCTGGCACCAGTGTGTGCGCGCCAAAAGGGAAGTCCCCTGCTTGCTCCAAAGCCCCCTTACCCCCAAAGCAGAGGCAGGCCACCCTGGACCAGTGGGGCAAAAGTGGACAGAAAGCGGGGCGCATTCCCAAAGCACACGAGATCACCCAGAGCACTGGGCAGATGCTTGCTCTGGATAGCCAGCCCTTCTCCCTAGTTGAGCAACCAGGGTTCAGGCGGTTCATAGCACTTCTGGCCCCATTTTACGAAGTGCCCATATGCACCACCTTTAGCAGGGCGGTGGTGCCCTCCCTGTATCAGGCATGCAGGGAGTACTTGAGGGAGGAGCTGCACAAGGCAGGGCCGCAGGTAGCCTTGCACTTCACCTCTGACATCTGGAGCAGCTGGTGTGGTGATCATGCCAACCTCTCCCTCATGGGGTACTGGTGCAATCAGTCAGGCTGTCAGTGGGCTCTACTGAAAACCGAGGTGCTGGATGAGTCCCACACAGCAAGGGAGATCATAGGGTCCATGAACCGCATGGTGCAGGGGTGGCTGGTTGGGCAGGCTGAGCTCACCCATGGGTTCATGGTCACTGACAATGGGGCCAATATGGTGAAGGCTGTCCGTGATGCCAACTTTGTTGGCATCTGCTGTGTGGCACACAGGCTGCACCTAATAGTGAGGGATGCCTTGGAGGGGGACAGGGCTGCCATTGACGGCACCACCACCACTACTGCTACAAGCCAGCTGATTTCAAAATGCAGGAAGGTGGCAGGCTACTTTCACCGCAGCATCAAGGGGAGCAAGATGCTGCAGGAGAAACAGGCAGAGCTCAGCATCCCTCAGCACAGAATTATACAGGATGTGGAGACTCGGTGGAACTCCACATACCTGATGCTTGAGAGGCTGATGGAGCAACAGAAGGCCATCCATGAGATGGCCTTGCTTGGGGAGATAGGGGTCAGCGCCCCCCTGAACAAAGCTGAGTGGGGTACCATCTCTCAGATGTTGGTGGTCCCCAAGCCCTTCCTCGAGGCCACTGAGACCCTTAGCCCTCCTCAGCCAAGTGATCCCCCTAGCGAGGGAACTGGAGAACCAAATAGAGAAGTTCCAGGAGATCAGTGTTCCTGGCTGGGGCAGGCTGCTGTCACCAGATGTACAGGCATTGGTGAGGTGGCTGAAGGAGGACATCAGGAGATGGTTGGATCCCTATGACCCAAGGGTGAAGGGGAGCATGTGCACTGGCAGCCCCAAAACCCTTGATCACTGGATGCAGATGCTGTGAACAAAGTCAGGGAGGCTGAAGTGCAGAGGCGAGGGGATGTGGAAGAGGGGTATCCACTTTCCCATGCCAGCACTCCCAGCACCAGCACTGGTGCCAGCACCAGCCAGGCTCCTCCATGCCAGCCACTGCCAATGTGAGCCATGGGCATGGCTTCAATGCTGGGGTCAAAACACACCCGACCCCAGCCTTGGGAAGGTAGCGTTAAAGCTTTGGTGGCTACCTATCTCGCTGAGGATGTGGGGCTACTGGGCAAGCCGCAGCCAGATATGGCAGGATCTGGCCACGGTTGCCCGGCAACACCTGTCCTGTCCACCGACCAGTGTTCCAAGTGAGAGGGTATTCAGCATTGCTGGGGATATTGTGACACCCCACCACACCTGCTTGGATCCTACGTCAGTGGAGCAGCTGGCATTCCTAAAGGTGAACCTCCCACTGCTGGGGTTCCCCAAGCTCCACCTGCAGACGGACAGAGTGCCACCCTCCTCACTCCAACTGCACCAATTTCCCTTTTTGAGGTTTTGAAAAGCCAAGTAACACCCTGCTCTCAGCTGGAGGGGGCACTAAGTGCATCACCAGCCAGCAGGGGAAGAACATGTCCCTGCTGAGCTCATTCCCCTGCCAGGATGAACTTGGAGGTATGGGATTGGGGCTATGGGGAAGGAGGAGGCCCCAGGTCCTGGGCATGACCACTAAAACTGCAC
>NW_005841955.1:2975730-2983764 GCF_000455745.1 Alligator sinensis
TTTTGTGTTTTGAGCTGTAGGAAGTTGGCTTCAGTTCTGGTGATGAGGTTAGGTGCTTATTTGAATGTAGAAACCGCTTTTCAGAGCTGGGCATATGAACTGCACTTCATCAGCCTCCTACGACTCATGGACTCAATATAGACAGTGGAGTTCTGGCACACTGAGACCTGCCGGACATCTGACACCCCAGGCACCTCTGCACTTTTACCTGCTCTGCTACATCCCCCTTTCCCCAGCTTGTTTCTCCCCCGCGACACCTCCATTTCCATTTTCACTGACTGGCTTTCTTGCCTGCACTGTGGGCCAGGCCAGCCTCTGGCTTCTTTACTATTCCTTCCATCCAGGACCAACTGCAGGTACTTCCTCAGCCTGACAAAGGGGTTTTCAACCCTAAAGCTTCCAAAGATACATTTTTAAGTACTCCTTCTTTCATAATACACATATAAACATAAAAACACAAGATAAGCCATCACACACCATGAATAACATCATATGTCTAACACAACACAACATCTTTACTTCTTGCTGTCAATTCCTTTATAAAACGACAGGCTCCGTGACAGTTCTGTGTGGGTACCTTTGATGCTGCTGCTGATGCTACTTGTACTGAACCAGCTAAGTTGTTGTACCTGTTGTCATCTAAGCAGAGAACCGGGCGTGAAGCTGTAGGGGAGGAGGCGGCCTTAGTGGGGCACACTGCCATGTTGTGCAGAGGTCCCAGCACCAGGTAGGGTGCACCTTAACACACACACAGTGTCACCCACCCACATCATGAGTTTTTCCTGTCAGCAGCTTGGGGTGCAGGGCCCCAAACAACAGACTCCTCCAGTAAGACACACACAGCTGGCAGGCTTTGAGGCCTGGCAGGGCCCAGCACTCACTCAGGCCTGCTCTAGGACACACACTCATAGCTGGCAGGCTTTGTGGCCTCAGCAAGAGCTACCACCCCTGCAGTTTTCAGCTCTCTGTGGTGTAACACATAGACGTGACAGGAGCTTTGCTTTCAGGAATTTGGGGTGCAGTTCCCCCCAAACCCCCACACTGACCTCCTTGAAACTGGGCAGATTTTGTGGCCTCAGCAAGAGCTACCACTCCTGCAGTTTTCAGCCCCCTGTGGTATAACACACAGCTGTGACATGAGTTTCGCTTTCATGAATTTGGGGTACAGATCCCCCCAAACCCCTGCACTGATCTTCTTGAAACTTGGAAGGCTTCATGCTCTTAGCAGAGTCTACCACTCCTGCAAGTTTCATCTAAATCATACAAAAAACAACAAAGTTATAGATTCCCCATTGATTCCCCGTTATATCCTATGGCCGGATCTCTGAGGCAGCTGCTTCAGCCGGATCAAGGTAGAAACCCAGTCCAGAGCTCTGGATCAGATCACGGCCATCCGAAGCGACTGGATCTGAAGCTGGATTGGATCACTGCCGACTCGCACAGCCCTAGTAATTACAGCTCATCAATTTATTTACAACATCTTAATGCATTTGTAATTCTATATATTAGTAAAGTTTCTCTCTTTTTACAAAGTATGCTTGTTCTCCTTCTGCTCTGATAAGTTCCCACCCTGTATCTTGCCATTGCTTTAGCACTGTGGACTGCTTTCTATCTGCAGCTCCGTTTTAACTATTCTTGTCCAGGATCCTGGCATCTCTGTCATGCACCAGGCTTTTGTAGATAACTATAGATTTATTGTTTCTGAATAGGAATGATTGTTAAAAGGAAACCTGCCTAGATAGGTTTTTAAGTTTAATAAACATTATCGGTAAGATCAGAACTTGGCAATCAAAAGTTTTTGTTGCCAATGAGAGTTTTCAGGATTTCAAAACTGTTTCCAAACCTGAATCATGATAACAGTTCAACATCTTGAAAACTGAACTGCTGTGATTTGAAAATCCAAATATATATATGTATTGGATCAATCAAAATATTTTTGTTACAGTAATTTCAAACATTTCATTTTAATTTTGACCTTTTCAATTTTGTAACAATCTTTAGTCAAAAATTAACTAACCTGAAAACTGGTTGGAACCAAGAATCAAAACTTCTTATTTTGACAATGCTAGCATTTGATGTTATAGAAAAGCTTTCAAATCAGAAGATTCATTGAAAAGGATCCTTTCTTGTGAACAGCTTCAATTTTGTTGAAACAACATTTTCCTAAGAAAAAATATTTCATTGGAAAATCCCCGACCAGTTCTAACTGTGAAATCTGTTACTTCAAAGAGCTCAAATGCATATCAACAAAAGACTTAGAGTAGAATAATCCCTCTTTTGAATACAGGTTTGAGGCAAAAGGGACAATTGACCATGGGAACAATAGAATTGTTTATTATCCAATTAATTGAATTATTCCTTTTGGTCAAGCAGATCTGAATTAGTATTGAGGGGATCTGCTGTTTCATATCAGACTTCAAAGACAGTTTTGGAAATATCACAGAGAAACCAAACTGAGGTGTTTTTCAGTTGGCAGAGTAAATGATTTGCCTAACGGTTTCCATGTGTGAGCTAGGTATAGACTGGGAAGAGATATTGTTGTTTTATCTCTGCAATCTGTTTTCTTTAATATTTATTATAATGACATACTAGCAAGAATTAGGCCTGAGTCATGAATTTAAGTAAATGTATTTACTGAAAGCCTATGTATTCCTTTTACTTTTTAGAATGTTTCTCTGACAAACTTAGCGCTTGTATTCCTCTTTGTAAATACCTATTAAGATAAAAGCGATGAGGTAATTTTACAGCATAATCTGTTTGTGTTTAGGGAAGAGGATGTTACCTAAGTCATTGTCTCTATTCAAACAAAAAGGATAAAGGCCTGGATCATTTCATGACAATTAGACTAAGGGCCAGACTTTCACCTATAGTTATTTTCACAACCTTATCCGATTCTCTCTAAGAACTTCCTGCCTAAGACAAGAGAGGATGGTGAAGTCTAAGGGTCAGTCATAGGGAAGACAAATGAGTTTGTCGTAGACAAGAAGAGATAAGATAGTAACTATTCCATAATGCAGAGAGAGAGGTCAGCCATGTTAGTCCTGAAGTCAGACAGAAGGCAAAGAGGAGATGCACCTTACACATTAACTAATTCAGAGATGCATGGGCCCAATCTGCTTTAATCAGCTTCTGTGAAAGGACATACACAGAGCAGGGTATCAAATAGAGGGACTGATTTAAATGCGAAGGACAGGAAAACGAGGGAGGGAAGTGAGTAGCAGAAAGGCGGTACTGCTTGGGGAAAAAAACTAATAATAAACCCACAGAGACAAAGAGGTCACAAAATCTAATCCAGGTAATGAGATAAAAATCTGTAGTCCCAATTTAGACCATACTCTGAGTGCTCTGTTATTCTGAAATTTCATGTTGGATTCAGTTTCTAAAGTTTTGCTGGATAAGAACAGCTGCTCTGGAGTCATAGAACCATAGAAAAGTAGGGCTGGAAAGGGCCTCAGAGGTCATCTAGTCCTATCCCATGCATGAAACAGGATCACCTCTATTAAACTATCTTATACAAATCCATTGTCTACGTATTGGCAAAACTGCATACTTAACCCTGATATAACCACCTGTAGGTAAAGCAGGGAGACCATAGTGGCCAATGTTCTGCTGCAGCAAACTTTGTTAAAATAAGCTTGGGAGATCCAAGGAAGAGGGGCACCCCGCCCCATGGCCCATAACAATCTGATTACAGAGTAAAATTCCTTCCTGAAAGGAAATATGACAATTGGTCTGACCCTGAGTTTTAGTCCTAGCAGAAGCATTGGCACACCCCACACCAATGCTTCTGAGGAAGGTAAATCCCCTCTCCCCAGACACACGTGGCATCAGGAAGTGGGGGGAAATCCTTCCCAGCCCCAGATGGCAACCAGAAAAGCCAAAAAGCAAGGGAAAAACTTAGGATAAATCATAGGCATAGCTACATGTAAATCATGCCTGACTAATATTTGTCCAACCTCTTTTTTGAACACCTCTAATGATACATTATGCCTCTCATTTTTTTTTAAACTCTAAAATATTACAAGAAATGGACAAAGTGAAAGAGATTCATGACTGGAAGGTTTAATGTATAAAACTAACTACCAGAGATGTCACCATCCTCTTCCTGGTGCAGGGGTCAAGGTGGGCTAGACAGAAAATTGGGGGAGGGAGGGCTGTACAGAAAAAGGTGGTACACAGGCCCTGTGGGCCAGGCCAGGCCAGGCCGGGCTGGGCTGGGCCAGAAGTACCATGTCTCTGCAGGCTGTGGGCAGAAGTGGGGTGGATTCGGCTGTGTGGGGCAGGTAGCAGAGGCCTGGGGTGGGAGATGGGAGGCTTGGACAGGGCAGCGCTGGAAGGGGTGGCTATGGGGGGCTGTCATGGATCACCAGTGGGGTGCTTGCCACTAAGGGAGATTGCAAGCCCAAGCTTGTGGGCTGAGCAGCAGGGAAAACTCTCCCCAGAAAACACTTTAAGGAGCAAGGCATATGTCAGAGCACTTGTGGTGCTCTGCCACTTTCAGAAGTGGGCCAGACAGCAGGCAGGTGCAGCCCAATCTTGATGAGTGGCCATCTTAAGGCTTAGGCCAGTGGGGCTGGAGGCAGCAATTTCCTGGTGGAGGAAGGAACATTTCCTGGTGGAGCTGCTGCTCCAGAGACAACACAAAGGTAAGGGCAGGAGCTATGTGGTGGCTTGGAGGCTCCTGGTCCTGGGCATGACCTAAAACTTCACCCTTCTGGGATAGGGAGGCCTGGTGATCCTGCCAGTGGTGGGACAGGGCCAGCAAATACCAGGTTTAAGGACCATCCAGGTGAAAGGTGGGCCAGGGTGCCTTAATAACTCCTGCCCCCTCTACCCAGTGGGTTACTAGTAACATCAGAGGGAGTTAGGGCCAGGTATGTCTATGTGGAACACCTAAGCCCGATGAGGCACAAGGCCTGAAGTGGGTAGTGGGGCCAGGCACGCCCATGGGTGGCACCTGAGCCCATTAGGGTATAAGACCCTCAGGGGAGAAGGAAAGATGTAGGCCATGTGTGCTGAGGAGAGGCACCTGAGCCTGCAAAAGTGTTCGGCCCTGGGCACCAGAGAAGGGGGCGGAGTAATTGAGTTTAGTTGAGGCCCTGTGAGTAAGGGGCATGAGTTGAGGTCCGGTTAACTTGGGGGACCAAAGGTAAGCCTTCAGGTGCCTGAGGCCACAGGTGGGCCTGAGGCCAATTGGAGAGTGGCAGAGGAGAAGCCGTGGAGGAATAAGGGGGCAAGTCAACAGCCCTGTATGGAGAGCAGCTACAGGGATTTACCCAGTTACAAGATAGGGGCAGAGTCAGCGCAGTATTTTGTGAGCTGCCCAGCACTTGCTTGGATGACAGTAATAGGAGATGCTCAAAAGGTCATACGTTTGCTGGCCAGGGAGTGAAGGGAATCAAGCCTGAGGGCCTTCTGGGTGAGGGCAGGGTGAGTGTGGCCCTGGAGAAAAGGAGGGGTGGTACAAATTAGGCCCAGCAAGGGCAGTATGAGAGAGATGGCATGAGAGATGGTGCAGTGCAAGAGGCCTCAGTGAGAGGGAGGTGGTGTGAGTGTAGCCTGTAACAGGGCAGACTGAGAGGCCCAATACTGCAGTGAGTTGGGCCCAGCCTCAGGCCAGAGCTTTACAATTGTTAGATCTGCAAGGCATGGAACACATAAGGGGAGGTAGGAGCATGTACTCAATGCCCTAGACACCAGGGCCCAGAAAAAGCAGCCTCTCACCTAATTAAGATCATAATTACTTAACAGCAAGGCAAGATAAGCAGGTGGCATGCCCAGAGACAGTGGGAGACCAGCACTGGCTAGTTAGGGAGCACCCACTTTGCCACAGAGGCTAAGGAAAATGTTGAGGTGGCTGTAGCCACCCCAAATCGCCCCTAGTGCCACCCTTGCCAACTACAAATAAAAATCACAAAACTTCTTCAGATGAATATAAAAAGATTCCAGGATAACTAAACCAATGAAAACAAATCCTTTTACATTTTAAATTGTTTTTCAGAAAAGACCATTGTTATTTAATGATTGAGAGAGATCAGAAGTAGGGCTGTGCAAAATTTCTCTGGCTGTTTTGTTTTGACACTGTTTTGACTCATTTTGAGGTTGAAATAGCAAAACCGAAGTGAAACAAAGGGTGTCAAAATAGCCTTGAAACAAAACGAGGCTAGTTGAAATGTTTCAAAAGTCAAAACATTTCAACCATAGTGCTGGGGATCGGAAGTCAGTCCAGTTGGGCTGACTTCCCATCCCTGGTACAAGATCGTGCCAGGGGCGGGAAGTCAGCCCAGCTGGGCTGCCTTCCCATCCCCCACACTAGATCACACCGGGGCAGGGAGACTCTAGCACGGGGGATGGGGAGGCAGCCCTGCTGGGCTGACTTCCTGCCCCAGCATGATCTAGCACAGCGTGATCTTCACCCGCCACCGGCTGGGGTTCGGAACTCAGCCCAGCTGAGTTCCCCAGCCCCGTGGCTGGATGAAATGTCAAAACTGCATCAAAACAGCCTCACTGTTGTTTCAACAAGGTGAAACAGTGAGGCTGTTTTGACTTGAATTGAAATTCGATACAAAACACTATTCTGTCCAGACCTCAAAACAAGTCAGAATGGAAGAGTGCCATTTTGCACAGCCCTAATACATTTATATATAAACTTTAAGAATAAACTGAGATATCAGAATACAACTTAGAACATTTTAATAAGTCAATAACTTGCTAGTAGGGCTGTGCAAAGCTTCAGTTCCTGATCTGATTTGGAGGAGATTTGGCCCGATTCGGCAGCTGAATCTCTGAATCCGAATCAAATCAGGAAACCAATATGTCACGGGCAGGGTCCTCCAGGAGGGCCGTGATCTCCTTAAGGCCCCTTTCTCCGTGCCAAGTCAGCCCAAGGGCACCCTCTAATTCTCGCCCGCCACGTCTTTGCTGTTTAGATAAGTTTGGGAGGCTGCCTTACGCCCTCTTGGTCACTTCTTGGTGTTGGTTTAGACCCCATGGTTTCCCAGGCCCCTTATGGGTTCTCACTCTATGATGGGTGCTTCAGGGACACCCTAGCCTTAGGGGCTATGCGTGGCTCCAACCACCCCTTATACCACACCCCAAGCCTCGCAGCTGGAATGGATGTTGTTCTGTCCAGGTCTACAATCTCTTTGGCGCTTGGGCCCTCCGTGGCCCTGTCTCTTTCCACGCCCTCTCTCTGGGGCCTTCTCCACAATGCTGCCCCTCTTCAGTTTTGCCGCCTTCCTCTGGGGCCTTCCCTATCATGCTGCCCTCTCACAGGGCCTTCCCTATCACGCCGCCCTCTCTCTGGGGCTCATCCGCAGTGCCACCCTCTCTCTGGGCTCCTCTGTAAAGCCACCCCCTTCTCTCTGGGGCTCCTCTACAGTGCCGCCCTCTCTGGGGCCTCCTTAGTAATACTGTCCCCTTCTCCAGGGTTCACCGCAATGCTACGCTCTCCCTCGGGGTTCACCGCATTGCTACCCCCTTCTCCAGGGCCTTCTCAGGAATGCTGCCCCTCTCCTGGGGCTCTCCGTAGCTGCACTGGGCCTTCTCAGGATTGCTGCCCCTCTCCTGGGGCTCTCCGTGGCCGCACTGGGCCTTCTCAATCAAACCACCCTCTCTCAGGGCTCTCCTATAATGCCACCTTCTCTCAGGGCTCACCAGCAAGCTGTCCCCTTCTCTGGAGCTCGCCACACCCGCACTAGGGCTTCTTAACTGCCCCTCTCTGGGGCTGGGGTCTATGCACCCCATACACCGTGCCCTTACTGGCGCTGGGGAACCCACACTACTGTGGGTCCCCTATGAGGCCTCCTCCAACCCCTAATAGCCTCACCCAAACCACTGGTGTAATAACAACAAAGCAAAACACAAGCCCCTAGGCTGTAACATAACTTAAAGCTGCCTGGCTACAACCATGTTGCTCAGACATCTTAGAGCTGCCATCCTTTACTCAGCTTAAGCTGTACCTGCGGTCAGGCTTCTTCTCACATCCTGGCTTAGGAGCTCCTGCCTCTCTGGCTACTGGCAGGGGACCACCCT
>NW_005841955.1:2983774-2988238 GCF_000455745.1 Alligator sinensis
GCTCTTGGGCTTTATAAGACCCAGGCCCTGCCCCTTACAGCCAGCTGACCGCTGGCAGGTGTGGGTCGTTTGCTGACTCCAGTTGCCCTGGCAACCAACAGCTGGGCTCCTTATTCACTGCTAGGGCTTTTTCTCTAGCAGTTTCTCCTCTTTTGGAGCAGGGCACCTCAGTGCTCTGCGACACAATAAAAAGGCCAAAATCAATTTGAAACCTCCGAATTGATTCATAGGAAGATTTAGAAATTCGGCCATTTAGGCCGTTCCTGCTCGCCACCACAGGGAGCTGGACCTTGGCTCCATGCTGGTAAATAGGGGTGGTGGTTGGAGGAAGGGGGAGGGAACCATGAGGGGACCCCCACCAGGCCCCATCCCCTGCCTGCTGCCCCAGCCCACCTGAGCACCCCTGACCTCCGCCCACTCTCTCAGCCCCAGCAATAGCTGCCTCATCCATCCCCAGCATCCCAGCTCTTTAAAAAAACAAAATAAAAAACCCCACACTCACCGCTTGTGCCACACAGGGGGGCAATCCCTGCTGTCCCTCACTGGCCTGCACTGCATGCAGGGCTCTGCCATGAGCTCCCCTTCCCCACCCACTCTCCGGCCCCATCAATGGCTGCCCCATCTGGCCCCAGAGTCCCAGCTCAAAAAAAAAAAAAGCCCGGCACTTACTGGCTGCTGCACTGGCCATCGGTGCTTCTGGTGGCTAATGACAGACTTCCCCCCCACCATGCAGTGCTAGCCCCTTCACACAGGCCTACTTGTTAGTTCTATCTAGAGATGCAGCTGAAGATTTGGAATTACAGTACATTAATTTTTGTTGTAGTATTTCTTTGTAAGCTGCCAGAAAGAGATTGTGTAATAAAAAGTATTACACAAGTAATTCAATTTCAGAAATATCGGGCTATTCTTATTAAGAGGTAGGGAGAGCTTCTCTCACATTGTACTAACTGTAATAAAGTTCCTTAGACCAGAGGTGACCAACATATAGCCCATGGATGTAGCTGTTACAGCCACAGCTCCACTTTCCCTGGCTGCTTGACCTGTCACCATACTGTGGTAAGTGGTTGCTTGAACAGTGGCCCCTTGCTCTACCGCTGTTGACCCTACTGCCACCGGCTCTCTATGTCCCATACCAGCCCCACAACCACCCTATTCCCTTAGCCAAATCTAACCCATGAGGAGCCCTGTAGTATGGATCTGGCCATAACTTTGACACCCCTGACTTAGACGATACTAGATAATCATTGTGTTCAGGCAAAATCAACTATTGCTGTTTCTGTTGTTGTGGTTCCTAAAAGACCCAAGTAGGGTTTGTCTTTATAACATAGAAAAGGAGCAGACCCCTCCCTGAAGGATTTATGGTCTAAAAACACAACAAACAAATATGCCTGGTAAAGAATTCCCCTAGGTTTCTCAATGACACGAATAGAGTTTGCTCTCTTTTTGTTTTGTTTGAATTATTTAAATTTGAGGTTAGAGGTGGGAAGAGAAGGAATCAAAAAGGGGGAAAGAATGGGAAGAGGAACAGTCAAAGCTCTTTGCCATTTCATCTGTGATCATTAAGTTGGATTTTGTAGTTATTATGGCAAAAATGAATCTTAGGGAACTATTTGTAGGAAGCTAAGGAAGTGAATGTTCAGATTTGTGAGTGAAATCAACTCCTGAATGAAGAGAGCATACGTGCTAAACTGTTGACTTCAAAATCTCATTTGGGGCTCAGTGGAGTGCAGTATATTTGGTCTTTCAAATTTAGAATGCTTCCCAGCAATGAAATATTAAAAGCATCATTGCAGGGGTATACTAAAGCAGCTCTGTGACCTGGGCAGCAGCAGCCAACAGGGCTGCGCCAGCTGCTGCACTGCCGGTGGTATGGCAAGTTACCAGCTGCAACTGTTTTTGCATCCACCTGCTAAAGGCAGCATCCAGGGCTGCTGACTGTCATCCCTGTCACCCTCTCCCCCATTCAGTTAGGATACAGCATTATTGCTATTAGTCATTTTACACTCTGCTACCTCAGAATGAACTCTGTAGTTTCAGTCAAATAAGAAAAAAAAATCCAGATTGGAATTTTTATCATCCTCCACATAATCTTTTCAATATATGCTGAATTGCCTACACATTTATTCTCTGAAATAAGTATTTATGAAATAAAACTATAAACATAATTTAAAATATCTATGCCTGTAATGTGGAAACTTTTTTAAATTACCATCATTTCTGAAAATGTTCTAAGGTATGTCTGATAGTAAAAGAGCAGGAAGCTTTTTTAATATGAAGAAATAGAAGTCCTCTGTGGCTTCTGAATAGGCAGGTTCAACAACTCAGCAAGTCTACTCTTAGATTTTCTATTAAGATCAAATTGATCAGATTCATATGAGATGGCATTCATTTAAATTTTTCCACCAGTCTCCTTTTTTTACAAGGTATTTCTACCGTTCTGAATGTATTCAGAACTGGGAGGAAGCATTGGCTTTGAAAAGAGACTTTAAAATCTGGTAAAATATCTGCCTCTGTTTCTTATGATGATATATTATCTAATCTGCAGAGTGAATGATGGCACAGAGTCACCTGTATTACAGCAGGCATCAGGACTGGGAAGAAAAAAAATATCAGCATTCCCTTCTTTTTCTATCTTCTGTTCTAGCAAGATTTCACTATATGTCTACCACAAAGTATTATCTTCAGTCAAGATCTTAATGCCAACATTGATAGGACAATGCATACTTTTATAAGAAAGTAATGAAATGGAAAAAAATATTTCTTAAAACTTCACTGTCTACAAACAATAGTAGAACTGCTGGTTTTTGTGCCATTCAAATATAGAGAGAAATATTTAGTTTCCAAAGTATCTGGGAGAGTACTGAACTGCAATAGTCTCCAATGCAGAGAAAATTCTTTAAGATCTGTACCTCAAATTTATAAGCTAAGTCACACAGCTAGAGTAACAATGTGAAGCCATGCACTCTATCAATGCCACATGAACAATAAAACAAACACTTGTTTCTATTGTACAGACAGCACAATAGACCTAAGGAAAGTTTTTTTTGTAGTTTTGCTTCCTGGCCAGTAGCATCATTTCTGTCCTGCCACTATCATGACCATGACAACACATCCTAGGAAAAAATACTTGTTTCCAGAAAATTCAAACAATGATTTTTTTAATGGAATTCCTGGTTACTGTTTGGTTCTGTTTCAGAGCGTCACACCTACCTATGGATAATGACCTTTAAAAAAAAAGATCACTAAGATTCATCCATATTTTGGTTTCATCCATTCTCTTAATATGGACATCGAGGAAGTTTTTTTGACAGTGTTTGACAAGTATAATGGTAGTGGATACCATACACGTGAAAAGTATCCAGTAACAAGATGCTGAAAAGCCCTCAAAAGTTGCCAGAATTCAGAACAGTAATATCCTTTCATTAAACAGCTTGTGAAAGATGATATATAAAACAGATGTTCCTACTATATAGTTGAACATATTCTTCACCACAGAGTAGACATCGCTGAATACATCATCGACAATGACATAATTTAAAGCACTGTTCTTCATTTTGTCTGGTGGCTAATGCTAGAACACCTGTTTCACATCTTCAAACAATTGTTCATCGCCACAAAAGGAGCAAATGCTGGTGAAGTCAGCATCATTAGTCACATTGTCCCAGTTCTCCACCTGTTGAAAAAAGAATTGAAAAATGGAGGCTTGAATATCCAAAGTTAATAAAAAAAAATAACGATCTGTTTGTTGGCTCAGCATAAACTCGGGTTAAATAGAACTAAGTACTAGCCACACATTTCGATCCTTCTACAAGAGATATTATGGCCCCAATCCAGTTAAGCACTTTAGAACGTGTATGATTTTAATCATTCAATTAGTCTCATTTACTTCCCTATGGAAGTTTACATGCTTAAATTTACCCACATGCTAAGTGCTTTCCTGGACTGGAACTTAATTGCTCAGTGTTGGCTAGTAAGCAGTTATGAATGGCAGAATGCAGAGGTGCTTTGTATTTTATGAACTTCTAGAACCACAAAACTGGTGTTTCTTCCACCACCTCTGAGCTTGGCAAAACATCATCTCACTCAATTTAGAGCATTGTGTGATTAATGGATTTTAGCCTAAATATATTGACATCATCTTCTTCATAAAGACAGCACAAGACCAATCAAAGTGAGTAGGGGGGGGAATGTATTTTCTGTTACACACCATCCGTCTGATCCTTTTCTGTCTCTGAGACAAGCCCAAGTATGTGAACATGCTTGTCCCACTAAACTTAATGGGAGTTGCACACAGCTGACTAATAGCAAAAAATGGCCTGAAATATGTTTCTATTTTATTCTCTCTCTGTTTCCCTTTTTTTTGGCGGTGGGGAGGGAGGCAGGGAGAAGGAGATGGCATTCATAGCTTCATAGTTGGTAGGGTCGGAAGGGACCTGAGGAGATCATCTAGTCCGACCCCCTGCC
>NW_005841955.1:2988427-2992216 GCF_000455745.1 Alligator sinensis
CGTCCCAGTGCCTGCTGGTCCCCCTTGACTAGTTTGTAGACTGCCACTAGATCCCCTCTCAGCCTTCTCTTTTGGAGGCTGAACAGGTTCAGGTCCCTCAGCCTCTCCTCATTGGGCCTGCCCTGCTGACCCCTGATCATGTGGATGGCCCTCCTTTGGACCCTCTCCATATTGGCCACATCCCTCCTGAAGTGCAGCGCCCAGAACTGGACACAGTACTCCAGCTGCAGCCTGACCAGTGTCGCATAGAGGGGGAGGATCACCTCCTTGGACCTGCTTGAGATGCATCTCTGGATGCACGACAAGGTATGGTTGGCCTTCCTGACCACATCCCCACACTGTCAGCCCATGTTCATTGTGACATCAGTGATGACTCCAAGATCCTTTTCTGGCTCAACACTGGCGAGAATGGAGTTCCCCACCCTATAGGTGTGCCTCTGGTTCTTCTTCCCCAGGTACATTACCCTGCACTTGTCAGTGTTGAAACCAATCCTGTTCTCTTCAGCCCACCCCTGTAACCTGTCTAGATCTGCTTGCAGCCTGTTCCTTCCTACTAGCATACCCACTTCACCCCACATATTAGTGTCATCTGTGAACTTGAACAGGGTGCTTTCTACCCCCTCGCCCAAGTCACTGATGAAGATGTTGAATAGTGAGGGCCCAAGGACTGAGCCCTGGGGAACCCCACTGCCCACATCCCTCCAGGTCAAATAAGACCCATCCACCACCACCCTCTGGGTGCGGCCCTCCAGCCAGTTAGTGACCCATCTGACCATGTAGGCATCAACACCACTGTCTCCTAGTTTCTTACTGAGAATGGGGTGAGAGACCATGTCGAAGGCCTTCCTGAAGTCCAGAAAGACTATATCCACTGCAACACCTGCATCCAAGGACTTGGTGACCTAGTCATAGAAGGCCACCAGGTTGGTTTGACAAGACCTGCCCCTAATGAACCCATGCTGGTTGCCCCCGAGCATAACCTCCCCTGCTGGCCCTTCCTGGACATGTGCCAGGTTAATTCTTTCGAAAAGCTTCCCCAGGACCGAGGTAAGACTCACGGGCCTATAGTTTCCTGGGTCCTCCTTCCTCCCTTTTTTTGAAGATGGGGACCACATTGGCCCTTTTCCAGTCCTCCGGCACATCGCCCGAGCACCATGAGTGCTCGTAGAGCTGTGCCAGAGGTCCCGCAATGACCCCTGCTAGTTCCTTCAGCACTCTGGGGTGGAGATCATCAGGACCTGCAGATTTAAATACATCTAGTCCCTCCAGAAGTTCCCTGACAAGGTCCTCATTAACCCTAGGCCTGGGTGTTCCACCCACAGGGCCCTCGGAGGGTTCATTCATCTTTGAGTCTAGGATTTTCAAGAGAATGTAAAAGAGTTTGGCATCAAAGTTATGTTCAAAGTACACGGAGTGGAATGCTTTATTCCCTCTCACTCCTTTGAAAACCGCACTTCAAGTTCCCTCTCTACATTCAATTATTTATATCATGGATGGCCTTAACCTACAATGGCAATGAATTGCACAGACACTAGCTAATATGGATTTGAAGACTAGGAAAATTGCATATCTGTATACTCTTTTAAAGTAAATATTAAACATACATACTATCAGGTCAAGAAAAGAAGATAGCAAGTGGGTGGAACAAGAAAATGCTTTCATTGGGCAGGTAACAACAAAGAAATAGCATCAAAATTAAGAATTTTGTAAAAGGAGATCTAAATTTCAAAGGGTGCATCTGCATGTTTATTAATGCTCCTTTGCTACTGTGCATTAAGTTTTAATTGGCACCATCATTCTTTACAGAGCATGATGTATACGCAGATGAGTTCTTTGATGGCTGCCGAGTCCAATGTGTGAGTGACAGTCCTGCCCACAGTTAGGGCACACCCATGCACTAGCCATGCTATGAATCTAAGCACCAGATTCTTTTCTCCTCTGACGCCGGTCATCACAAGACTTGATTCAGTCCGCCTCACAGCACCTCGCTCCATCTGCAAGCTGACTCTGCCAACCATAGCAGCAATCTGCATTCCATTTCCAATCATCCACAGAGATTCTGAAAGATGCTAAGTCATCCTTGCAAGCATCCCAAAGTCTATGGTGGTCCATGAACAACGCATGCCCCTGGTAACTGGTAGGGCACAGGGGCACTGGGAGTGCAGCGGCAGTAAGCAGGAGCTCCTGAGATGCTGCCGGCTCTGTTAGCACCGGGGGGAAGGGGTGGCAAGCACCAACCAGGGGTCAGCAACCACCTGCAGATGCTGACAGCAATTGTAAGGATTTCACAAGTTTAGCAGTATAGGTGGTCAACCAAGCTTCTTGAGAACAGTGTAAAGCCCTGACCAACTAACCATGACAAAGGCTTTTGTTCGATCTGTAAAAGCCATGTACAGTGAGTTACACTTCCCTATGCACTTCTCCTACACTTGTCTTACAGGGAAGACCATATATATGGTGGAACTTTCCAAGCGGAAGCTGCACTGGCTCTCAGGATAGATTCTGAGCTAATATTTGAAGTTAAGTAAAAAAATATGGCTTAAGATTTTTCCCACAATGTTGAGAAGAGATATACCTCTGTGGTTGTTACAGTCTTTTCTGTCTCCCTTGTTTTTATAGAGTTGGATGAAACGAACATCCTTGAAATCTTGCAAAACAGTTTCTTCCTTCCAACAGAGTAGCAGTACCTCATGCAATCTTTGCAGCAAGTCTGTTTGCACATTTCTAAATTTCAGCAGGTGAACAGTCAGATCCTGAAGCTGTATAATTGGGAATCTTTTTGATGCATCATTCAAGTTCCCTTAGTGTACGTTTGGCATCCAGCAAAGGCATAACTTCAAACCCAGGCAATTAGTCTAGCACAAGTTAGTCTATTACAAACTCCCTTGAGTATATCATTCCACAGTGTTCAAACCACCTCTCTGGTTGCTTCCCCTTATCAGTTACAAAATTACCATCCAGGTTTTTCGATGGAGCTCTCTTGTATTTTGTCAGCCTAATGGCCTTTCTAATACCCTCATACAATTGTCTATTGTCACCTATGTCAACCGCCTGTTGAAGCTGTTTGAACAGCCTTATGAGCTTCTCTTAGGGTGCTGAGCAAATCAGTAGTAGGAGTAAACTTTTAGGGGATTGGGGGGGGCGGTTCTTCTTCTCTCAATGTGTGGCAGCAGTACCTCTGAATGGTCTACAAACCAGTTGACATTTTTCTTAAGACTCTTTCCAAAACCCTTGATTGCCACATTGTACATACTTGTCTTCAGGACTTCCCATGCATCTGATGCAGTTTCATTTGTTCCAATTGACTTTGCTACTTCTGTCATTGAAGAGCCATTTCTTAACAGGATCATTGATTTGGCACAAGTCAATACGAGAATGTCTGTCAGGTTTATTCTAGTAGATCTTCTTGGCTTGAAATTGCACTTTGCAGCAGAAAGGGGAGTGGTGTATGCTGCAGTCTGTGCTTTGAAAGGATCATGTATGCAAGATATCATTCAAGTGTGTCAGTACCAAGTCCAGCTGATGCCAGTGCTTGGACCTTGGGTATCTTCACAATGTTCTTCTTCTGATGTTACTAGCAAAGAAGATATTAGTCACTGGTAAGCCTTGACTGTCACAGAGCTCAAGAATTCTATGACCATTGTTGTTCATACATCCAATGTCATGCCAACCCAGAAGCCCAGGCCAAATTCTCAGCATTGGACCCAACCAGAGGTGCCGACTTATTTTTACTAGGAAGGGGCCAAAGATGATGGACATATGCCCCTCACTCCCAGCCCCCAGTGTGTA
>NW_005841955.1:2992226-3024969 GCF_000455745.1 Alligator sinensis
GGGTGTGTGGAGAAGGATATGGGCACATGCAATGCATGGGGGTGGGCAGGAGGAGGCACAAATGATGCAGCAAGGGAGTGGGGGCACATGACCCCCAAGTTTTCTAAACCTACAGCAGGGTGCAGGGCTGCAGCTAGGCTGGACCAGCTCCAGGTAAGAGCTGTCTATGCAGCCCAGCAGGCAAGACTTGGCATGGGAGGGAGTGCCAAGCCACCATAGTGAGGCACCCCCTGCCTGCCTGGCAACAGCAGGGGGCACAAGTCTGTGCCACCACCACTGCCACACCTCACCTTCATGGGCCATGGCTCTGGCTGCTGGGCTGTGGAGGCAGCTCATGCCGAGCTGATCCAGCCTCACTGCAGCCCTGTGCCCCACTGGGTGCAGAAATCTTGGGGGTCACATGCCCCCCCACCCCTCTATGCCACTTTGCCTGTGCTGCCCCATCCCCCTGATACATCGCCTGTGCTGCCCCACCGACCCAACATGCCACCTTTGCCCCCTCCCCCCTATCTCCATAGACTTACCTAGAGGGAGCTGCAGGAACTGCTCTCCATCACAGCTTGGCTGCCACATACATGTGCTCATGCACAAGCACATGGCACCCCCTGCCTCTGATCATCCTCCTTGCTCCCCTTAACCTCAAGCAGCCCCTTGCAGGCTGGAACTCTGCCAGCCTACAAAGGGAACCCCATGACTTCCCATATTTTTCTTCTTTCGTCAAGTTTGGTCCCTGACAGCCGTCTTCCCAAGGGCACCCAGGGCTCTCAGGCCTCCACATACTCAGTACCTATGACCAAACTCTTGCATTGAAGTCTCCAAGTACTAGGATGTGTTCCTTCTGTGGAATCCTACCTATTAGTTCTTTCAGCTGTTGATAGAAGCTGTTCTTCTCATCACTAGCCTGCAGAATTGGAGCATAGACACTGATGAGGTTGATGAATCCCTTCTGTAGTCTAATTCAAAGTGTCACGGTATGTATGGACACTGTAATCAGAGCTTCACATGATGACATGTTTACTTCTGATAGCAAAACCTACACCATTCTCTCTCCTTACTCCTTCAGGTTTGCCATGCCAGTAATTTGGTGTAGCCCTTGTCCTTTATGAAGCCTGTATCTGAGAGCTGAGTTTTCCAAAGAGATACAATATCAATTCTGAAAGTGCAAGCTCATACTCAACACTGCTGTTATCCTCAGATCTGAATCCAGATCAGATTCATATCCAGGGGTCAAAGTCTATATATTTCAGCAAGCAATTCTGTTTATAAAATCAGTTGAGCCAGGATGGAAGTAGTGAGGCAAACCCTGTTTGACCTGCCTTTTCTAGGGCCACCATCCTGCAAGGCAAGCTGGCCATCTCTAAACAGGGCTGCTTAGAAATCTTGGTAGCTGCCTCAGGGACCTTATGCCTCTCTCAGATCCCTGCAACCATCTTGCCAAGACCTTGAGCGCGTATGCCTAGACAGAATTATGGAGGACCAGAGCCTGCCATAGACTTGCCATCCCTCCTTTAGACCACTGAGCCAAAATCCAAAGACTAGAACGAGTCTAGACATTCAGTGACACAGAGATTGTAGCTTCTGCCAGAGAGCAACCTGCATAGAGCTGCTAACCGTCTGTCACTTCAGTGTGAGCACCTTTTCTGTCAGGGTAAGGTCCCTTAACCTTTTTTCAACCAAGAAGTATTCACAAGGCACCAGAAGATGCAGTTTAACATCATGCTCAGGACAAGCATTAAGTTTAGTACCTCTAATACGAGGTACTACATAAAGGCACATTAACCTGTGCTAATGCACAGTAGCAAAGGCAAATGGGTTTTTTGTGATGCTTAATGCACCTGAGTAATTCTACAGAGCATTAGTGCATCACAGCAAAAACCATGCTAATACACACTAGAATAGACTACTGTATAGACACTAGAATAGACTCATGTAGACATGCCCAAACATCGCAAATTGGTTCCAGCCTTGCAACCAAGTTATTTCTATATATAATTTTTAAAAGTGGTCAAAAGATGGCATTACATGAGACAAAAAAACTTTAGTAACAAATAATTTTACATTTCAAGCAATGGCTTTCAATAAAAGAATACATTTTAAATAAAAATATCAAAAGTTCAGTTCAAATTTACAGCCTACAATGTTCAAGTGGATTCTAAAGTTAGCAAAATGAATTATCCTAGATGAAATGTTTAATTAAAGAAATGGAAGCACAAGTCAATCAGTTGGAATGGTTTCTTCAGCTTCCATTCATCTGAAAAGTCCGTCCCCATGTAATTACCATCTGCATTTTTTTGTATTAGTAGTCCCTATACAGAATGTTTTTCAATTTAAGTCATGACAGTACTTTTCTGAGATTTCTAAATTACAGCAGAATGATATATATCACAAGGGAAAAGGTTTCTTTTATGAACAAACATAACTGAAGTTTAGATGTTAATGTTAGCATGCTGTTGTCCATACACTTTCATTCTACCAAGTGAGTCAAAGATAGCTCCAGCTGCTGAATGCTTTTCTGCATATCTTACATATGACAAGTAACAATAAAATGGAACACCCACTTGTACATACCCTTTGATTATTTGGCACATATGTATTAAAACTATTTTTTTCACTACCATCAGAAGGATTGGACACCGAGCCAATTTCTATTCTCAGTCACTCGTGTAAATCCAAAGTATCCTCCCCAAAGTCAGCAATTTACACTCCTGTGACTTGCTGTAAAGTTTGACCTTCCTTGTTCAAATGCTTTCAGTTATGAAGAATGTCTGGCTTTCTAGAACTCAAAAGCTGTCAGTTCAGTGATAAAAAATATAGGTTCATTTCTGTGTGTTTCCTGCATACAGAGCCAATAAAATGACTTTCATTCTAGCTCCCATATGCTTATTGCCAGAGAATAGCACAGAGAAGTCAATATACTAACAACCATGTTTCTGTCAAAATAACCACTATTATTTTATCAGTCCCTCAAACAATTCATGAGCTTCTTTTTGAGTTTTTAAACTATTCTGAAGTAGAGGAATAAGACTTGTTCCTGCCCCCAAAATGTTAAGTCCAGTTTTAAAAACTCTTACAATAAGAAACTATAGTCACTGGAGCTTTGTGTCTAGCTGATCTATAAATGGTCCTTAAAGGGTTTGGTCCAATTCAGCAAAGGGCCCTCAATTAAGAATGTTATTCTGAGAGGAATTTAAGGGGAAGAGATATGTTCTTTTATGGGGAAATTGAAATTAATGATTTGAGGGACCAGCAGGAGGGACCACAAAGAGCTCCCTTTATGACCTAATCCGTTAAGTCTATAATATGCTGGACACTCTTATTCAGAGAAGTGCTCAGAGACCATGGGAAATGGCTCTCATAAATAGCAGCAATACCCATTGCTGGGTAGTACACAGAAGTACTGGGAGGTGTAGCACAAGACTAGGTCATTGTTACTGCAAATTGAGAGAAAGGCCAGACAACTGTAGACTGAAAAACTGCACATTTAATAAAGCCATTATACTTTCACGTAAAACAAAGTAGATCCATGAGCTGGAAAAGCCTGAGAAAGCAGCACTAAGGATTCTGGGACATGAAGTTCATGGCAGGGAGAATGAAAACATCAGTGATGCAGTGAAAAATCTGCAGTGAGCAGTGGACATACTGACCAGGGAACTCAGCTTCATAGGGTAGAAACATAGGAATGCAATCCACTCCAGGACAAGACATCAGCAAATGAAAGAGTTGCAACAAAGGCCAAGCCACCTCTGTATGTTAGCAAAGGGATATATCGTGTTCAAAAGGGGAGCACTGCAACAAAATGATTCTGATGGCTGGGTTTGTATGGCACATCCACAGATGCCCTTTAAAGAGCTAGGAGGCAAAGGATCCCCGATTCAGAAAATAGCGCTAAGAAGTTTAGAAAGTTTCCTGCTGGAGAACGTAGAAGTGAAACTGATTTGAGGGAGCCAGTAGCACCAGTAGCAAAAAAAAGGGAGATCCCTCTGTGGCCTCTTATTATGGAGTGTTTCCCAGATAAGCATGTGTCTGGGATACCTAGTCTTATATAGTCTTGTACTCCCTGAAGCAAGCCCAGACATGGGATAAGCCCTTGACCCCTTGGAAGCTGTGGCTAAAAACATACAACCAGTTTGACACAGCCCTGATTAGCCCAGAGTATGACTCATCAAAACAGGGGTGGCACTGCTATTTATACATTGGGCTTAAATAGCAATTAAATTGAATTGGTCACTATTGTTCTGCCATAAATAAATCACAGGTACTTAATGTGGGGCAATGGGTTTTGTCAGTCTGTAAGGTTTGGTTTCCCTCCGAGACAAGATACTCAAATGTGAAACAAGCCAGTTGTCTTCTTTTTAGCCTGAGACCTGACCATTTGGTCCCCAACTCCCCTGGTTATCCACAGCCCCCTTGTAGAGATACTCCTGGCTTAGCTCCTGGTATGGTTTAATCAGGGACGGTCCTGCCTTGAGGGGGCTGGACTAGATGACCTCATGAGTTCCCTTCTAGTCCTACTTTCCTACGATTCTATGGGAGTGCCTACATGTGCCGCTATGGCACCATTGTTACTATGCCATCATTAATACTTCCATTTGGAAGTACTAAAAGACAGCACAGTAACAGCTGATACTGCTCCGTGCATGCTATGCATTGTTATTTTTAGATGTACCCCCTCTCCAATTGAAGGGATAAAGCAGGTGCGCAAGCACTGTGGGAGGTGTAGGGACTCTCCTCCCCCTGTAGAGCAGAGCCAGACCACCAATGGGGACTTAACCATATACCTTTTAATAACAAAACAGAACTGGGAACATAACCAGTATAAACCAGGGGGCATAGGGGACATTACTATGCCCCAAGGAGGCAGGATTCAACAAAGGTTAGACACTTACAATCATAGACATATTCATCCAGTTGACAAAAGACAGGTTTAACAAAATATAAACACAAACAGCAGAACAAATAATACTGGTTGGCAAAATATAAAAGGCACAAAATACAAAATGTCAAATGACAAGGGATATAGGGCCTAGGTACCTGGAGGGGGAGAAAGGGGGAAAACCACAATGGCCCTTTTCCACTGCAACCTTCTGGGAGCCCCGGCCTCGTGTCGAGCTGCCTGGCCTCTGATTGGAGGAGCTGGGGACAGAGCTGGGAACCTCTCAGGTCGCTGCTCAAAACCTTGCTGGAGCAGGGAAGCCTCTCCTGCTGGCCACAGCCTCTCGTAGGGGATCCTGGAGCCCAGCGGGAGCCTCTCCTGCCGGCCACATGCCACACTGCTGAGGGGCCCACTGCTGTCTGCAGGTCCCACTCCTTCAGGCTCTTCTAGGGCAATTGCTCCCACCCCGCTGGCCCAGCTCTTGCCAGCTCTTTGAAGCTCCTTCCTTGTGGTCCCTCGCTGGTCTCCTCTGAGTCAGCTGCACTGCCCCTTTTATCCCCTTCCAGGTGATCCAAGGGGCCATTCAGGGGACATGGAGGGTGAGTCTCTGGGGCCTGATTGGTGAGGAAAGGGAATCCCAAGTCCTCCAATCATCTTTTACCCTTTCAAAACCCCTGGGCTAAGTCACTAGCAGCTAGCCCGTCACATAGGCATTACATCACCATAGTGACATGCTATAATGGGGGAGCACATTGCTATGGCAACGTGTGCTACAGCAATGTAGCAGCACATGTACATGTGCCCACTGATCCTGAAGAGAGGGGCTACAGGGGACAGAGAGAGGTCATTAGCCACGTTAATCTCACATCAGACTCAAGTGGTGCCTTAGAGAGCATAGTGGTGCCTTAGAAACTATTTTGTTCAAAAAGGCATAAGCTTTCATAGACAACAGCATACTTCATCAGTGTGAACTATAGTCACTTGCAGCAAAGAAGGGAGCTCTTAAACAAAAGTATTTATTGGTTCACAACAATACTGCAGGCAATGACTAGGCTAACACTGGAGGCAATCGCCAATGGAAAAAACCATTCGGTTTCTCAGGCTGATCTCTAAAGCCTCTCAGGCTCCTTGTCTTTGTCCCTCGCACTTCGGCTCCAGGGTGTCTCAACACAGGCTCTTTCCAAGGAGCTTCTCTAAAGTGTCTCCCTGGCATCAGAAACAACAGAGAGTCTCTCCAGGTGCTGGGCTGGAGTACACTTAATGCATCAGGGTAAGCAAAATGTTTTCCCTCTTGCTTGATGGCCCATTCTTGCCCTACTAGACCATTCAGGCAGTTCTCTTGATTTTCTCAGGTCTGCAAAATGGAATTAATACATTATTTTCCAGTATACAAGCCAGTCAGGGAAACTGAGGTGTACAATATTAATTGTACCACACATACATTTAACTCAGAAATATTACAAACAATACCATAAGGTACCACCCCTCTTCCTGTTACTGAATGTATGATACTGTCAGCTTACCAGGAACTCTACCACTTGGGCTAGTCAACCAAGATGGAGATCTCAAGGCCACACACATAACAGTGCCAAATCCCACACTCCATGAATTCAGCTGAATGCATTAAGTATTTCATTTCAGTTTTTAAGACAAGCCATTATTTAGTATCTGCCACAAGGGGCCACCTTGTCCATGCTGGCATCACCTGCTCAGTTTCCTCACACTCTATAACAGAAACTGTGACACATTGCAACAAGAATAGATGGCAAGAGTCAAGACATAGACAGTAGAACTTAAACCTCCAGTATTATTTGTAAAATTTATTTCTCTGTCTGCATTTTCACTAGTTTGAAAGCATATCTTTGAAAAGAAAAAAAAATCCTTGTGTGACATTTTCTACAGTGTTAAAGTGTCCTTGAAAACATATAATTTCCCTTATTATTTAATCAAGGTGTCTGTTTCACCATGATGTACTCTGCTTCATTGAGTTCATATAGTAATATAACATTAGGTCATAGTTGTTAATGTTAATATCAATAAGGTGCATGGAAAGCAGTATCAAAATGGTTGTTAACAAGTGAAATCAATACCATTAAATGCCAGAGAGAAAAAACTTGCATTAATTTATTTCAATAAAGTACTACTCCACCTCAGGGTATTTTATCAAAAGAAACAGTTTGAAAAGAGAAACCAATAGAAAATGTAGCTAATTTTATCTGAAGCCATACACAATTTCTGCAATAACTCATAAGTAGCAGAAAATAATGGCAAGATTAAAGCAAAGTTGATTACTTTAATTTTCCATACAAGATAGAAAAAAAATCTGTTGCCACTTTATACAAATACACCTACTTCCTCTTACTCTTGTTTTTATTTTCTATTAAACACTGCATTTTACTTAATGTAACTCACATGAGTATGTATTATACCGCTGAAGTCAAAGGGTGTTATGTCTATAAAAATAATGCTACGAAAGTCAGGCCATTTATCATCAGCATTCACAGAGTAAAAAGCGAGTGTTGTAGGCCAAGTGTGTTTTCTTGTAATAGCACCAAAATCCAAAGAAAATTATATTGAAAAAAACTGACCTAATTGCACTGTGTCTGGGCCAAAGCCCACTGAAGTCAATGATAAGATTACCAATGATTATGCTGGATTTTGATTGAACACCTCAATGGGCGCATCCAGACATGCGTGGATATTTGGTTCTCTGGGGACAAGTAGCAGCTGTGCACCTTGTGTTGCAGCTACTTCTCCCCAGGGAACGCCCATGCCACGCATGCTTTGGCTTATGGCAAGTTACCCTGGGTGGGGTAGGGGAGGCTGGGACCAGCACTGTGCTGCCCTAGCAGCCTTACCTAGGGTCCTGGGGGCCTTCCAGGGCTGCAGCCACAGCGATCCTGCCAACTGGAGCCTGGTTGGCAGCGGAGCACAGCTGCAGCCGGCCCAGCTCCTCTTTTCAACAGTGCATGTTGGCTGAGCACGGTTTCTCTGCAGTTTTTTTCCCCCCCTACAGGTTTTTTTGACCACTGGATATCCAAGGGTCAAAAAACCTGCAGCAAAAAAAAACCCGGCACAGTGCACGCTTGGCCAACGTGCCTTTCCAGCACAGAGAACACTGGATGTGTTTGCCGCACCACATACTGCACAATCGCGCTTGTCTGAAATTGCTGAATGACTTTTCTGCAGAAGTGACTATTTCTGTTTCTATCATTTGAAAGATGCATGTGCACGAGAGAAAAAAGAAATGTGATTTTAGAGTAAGGCAGAAGTCAAAGAAAAAGTGAACAAGTTGCCTCCTCTCAATGTACTGAAGGAGAAGAGATAGTGGAATTTACAGAAGAGTGGCAAACTGCAAGCAGGATAACAGCAATATGGAGCAAGACCTTCTCCAACCACCTTCCCAGCTCTTTGAGAACTTTGGGGACTTTGTCTCATCTTTCATTCTCAGATTCAGCAGAGTACTCCATTCGTTGATTATCATCCTATAAGAAAGAAATGGAAAGTGGTTGCAGCCAATGCCATCCTGTTCTCCAATGAAAGGGCAGAAGTCAAGAGAAAATATGAACACGGTTGCAAAACTCATGTCACTTTTTCTGTGTGGTAAAACTGTTGTGAGTGGAAAACACAAGGACCACTGGGAGCAGCATTTGGCATAGGGAGAGTAGCTATTAAGGACCTTTTGAACTGTACCTCTTAAACTGTGTCTTCTGCATCTGTATTTCTTCTCAAATGTTGCTGTAAATCAGCTGTCAGCAGCCTTTAACCAGCATGGGCCAGAGCTTACAACCCAACCTTTGCCACAGGCTGTCTCTGCCCTCCCCTTTCCAAGCAGCCAGATACCCAGCCTCTCTGCAGTAAGGGAAGTTTAGCCACTGCAGAGCAGAGGTTCCTCAACAGGAAGGAATGCTGTGGACAGGATGGGTAACAGTGCGTTTCTGTGACCCAAAGCTGCTATGAAGGATTGCAAGCTAAATCAGGCCTCGTTGTGGGCCAGATCCAGCCTAGTGGCCATGGGTTCCTGACCCCTACTCTAAATAGCAAAAATAAGTTTAAATGGCATTAAAAAGCCTGAATAATTTCTTTCCTCAAATCAAAAGACATAGTACAGTCACCATAGAAATATGTGAGGCAAGGATAGACTAAACTGTTTCTTCTTCCTACAAAACCACTGACCTCAGTGTAGTTGTTTTTTTCATTTTATCTAAATTTGGCCAAACATCTCTGATTATTCATAAACATAGTGACTTTTCCAGATCCTATTTTATCTTCAAAACATTTGTTAGAACCATTTTACTCACAGTTCAAAGTATCAGTTGTCCTAAATAAAGAATATAACTCTATCAAGCATTTTTCAGTAAATTAATTTTTGGAAATCAGACAGTTTCCTTCTTTGTGAACTAGTTGATCTCAGGACTCATTATTCCTGTTTATTGTTCATGCCATTTGATTGGTCACATGAGTTTCATGCCACTTTTTCTGTGCTGTGATTGGATAACTTTATCTTTCTAAGTGGGAGGAATTATTTATTTCTGCTTGTAAGTTGTCCACAGACGTGGCCTTTAAATAAATTTGTTCAGTGATCGTAAAACGTTAGGCACTCAAAAGATTTGTTTAACAAAATGAACTGCCTCTCAGAAATAGGCACACAGCCATATTGACACAAATACATCTATGTGTATGTCTTTATACATACATATACACATATACATATACATATGTATATGTATATGTATACACATATACATACACACACACACACATATACATACACACACACACACATATACACACACATTTTATAAAAATTAAAAAAAATAAAAGATCTACTTTCAACCAGAAAGTGCACATTGCATTATGATGCCTGCTAATATGCAGAATTTGTCACCAAATGTTATTAGGGTCTGAATTTATTTCTAGTTTTAAGTATTATTTGAAGTTTAATTCTTTTTCTGAATCTCTTTGTTTATGCTTTCGGCCTGTACTTGTACCTGTATTTCATATTTAAAAATAAGATTCAATACTTCAGGCCTAATCCAAAAACCATTAAACTTAATGGAAAGACTCCTGATGACATCACTAGATAAGAATCTTTTTAAAGTTTTCACCCTGTAAATCATAATGAGCTAGAGTTTCAGTTGGTGTAAATTACCACTGACTTCAGCTGAACTATAACTGATAACATCTAAAGATCAGACTCCATGTTTCAAATCTTCTTCTTCATCATTGTGTCTTCATCATCCAGTCCAACCTTTCTATATGATCTGTTCCCAACATTCTGCACAGGCCGCTGCTTCTGCCTCTACTGCCAGATCTTGTGGGGTGCATTGCAGTGCTACAGGGCATTCCAGGAGATGATCCATGTTTTGCTTCTCCTGACAAACACACTGGGCATTTATACACGTGCTTCAGGGGCAGGGTGGGGGGAAAAAAAAAAGGGGTAGTGGAAGCCTTCAATTAAAGCAGCTCCAAGAGCCACTGTAATTCAAGCACCTGGAGCATCACGTGTATCAGTGTCCCCACACTGAAAAATGGAGGCAGGGGCACTTTAACTAAAGCTCTTAAAACAAGCTTTAGTTAAAGCATCTCTGCCACCATTTTTCAGCACAGGGACATTGATACACGTGACTCTGGAGTCTTCTGGAGTGCAGTAATTACCATGCTCCAGCAGACTCCAGTAATTACCATGTAATTATAGCATATCTGGGAATTGGCTCCACGGCAGGACCCAGAGGGTAGTGCTTGATGGAAACCAATCGTCTTGGTGTGCGCTTACCAGTGGGGTCCCTCAGGGCTTTGTCCTAGGGCCTATACGGTTTAACATCTTCATCAATGATGTGGACATTGGTGTCACTAGTGGGCTGGCCAAGTTTGCCGATGACACCAAACTCTGGGGTAAAGCATCCACACCTGAGGACAGGAGGGTGATCCAGGCAGATCTTGACAGGCTCATAAAATGGGCGGATGAGAACCTGATGGTGTTCAACACCGAAAAATGCAAGGTTCTCCACCTTGGGAGGAAAACCTGAAGCATGCTTATAGGCTCAGCAGTGCTATGCTGGTTAGCACTACAGATGAAAGGGACTTGTGGGTCATGATTGACCACAAGATGAACATGAGCCTTCAATGTGATGCTGCGGCTAGTAAAGCAAGCAAAATGCTGGCTTGCATCCGTAGATCCTTCTCAAGCAAATCCCAAGATGTCATTCTCCCCTTGTACTCAGCCTTGGTGAGGCCACAGCTGGAGTACTGCATTCAGTTTTGGGGTCTGCAATTCAAAAAGAATGTGGAGAAGCTTGAGAGACTGCAGAGGAGAGCCACATGCATGATCGGAGGTCAGGAAAACAGACCTTATGATGAGAGGCTGAGAGCCATGGGACTCTTCAGCCTAGAAAAGTGCAGGCTCAGGGGTGATCTGGTGGCCACCTATAAGTTTATCAGGGGTGCTCATTAGGATCTGGGGGAACATCGTTCACCAGAGTGCCCCAAGGGATGACAAGATCAAATGGTCACAAACTCCGCCGCAACCAATTCAGGCTGGACATAAGGAAGAACTTCTTTATTGTCCAAGCCCCCAAGGTTTGGAATAGACTGCTGCCAGAGGCGGTTCAAGCACCCACTTTGAATGCCTTCAAGACACATTTGGATCCTTATCTTGCTGGGATCCTATGATCCCTGCTGACTTCCTGCCCATGGGGCAGGGGACTGGACTCGATGATCCTCCAGGGTCCCTTCCAGCCTGAATGTCTATGAAATCTATGAAGTCTATGAAATCAGACCAGCCTCATTGAATGTGTGTAGGCAGTCATTGATTGGTTGTATAGAAACCCCATGATTTCAGGAGGAAGTTGCATTTTCCAAGACCTGCTCTAAATCTGTTCAGGCTCTGCTGTGTATGCCATTTGTAGCTAGAGCTGGATGCTAACTCCTCACTGGGGGAAATTCCTAACTGGCTCCATTCAAGAGCTTTGTCTCCTAGTTTCTCCCCTTCTTTTTGCCAGAGGGTAGTTCTGGCTGATTCTGGTGATGTGGTCAATGGTGTGGTAGAGGACAAAAGGCTATTTCTCGATGAGAGACAACAGTGCACTGGTTGATGTCCATATAGTAGGTGGCATTCATCTGACTCTTGTACCTGCCACTCAATGTCACCTGCTACTTTCCTCCTGATGTAAGGGGGCGTCATGCCATATAATTCATAGGCAGGGAACTGTGGTGGGTTTTAGGTCAGCCTATTATAATTCTGCATGATACTTTAGGGCAGTGTGAATGTTTACTGTGACTTGAGCATCTCCAAGTGGTGCAGGCATATTCAGCCATGGAGAAACAAAAAGCTAAGGCAGTATTGCATAGGGCTTTCAAATAATTCCATTTTTACCAAAAGTTAAATCAGTAGAATTGCATAGAATTCATCCTTAAATAGTTTTACATCAAGTCAAAGAATCATAGAAAATTAGGGTTGGGAGGGACCTCTGGAGGTCATCTAGTCCAACCCCCTGCTCAAAGCAGGACCATCCCCAAGTAGATCATCCCAGCCAAGGCCTGTCTAGCCAGGTCTTAAAAACCTCCAAGGACAGACATTCTGCAACCTCTCTGGGTAACCTGTTCCAGTTCTTTATTACCCTCCTCATGAGATAGTTTTTCCTAATATCCAACCTAAACTTCCCTTGCTGCAACAAGAGAATTACTTCTTGTTCTGTTAGTTGCCACCACTGAGAATAATCTAGTTCCATCCTCTTTTGAACCCCATTTCAAGTAGTTGTAGCTGGTATCAGACCCCTCTCAGTCTTCTCTTCTCCAGACTAAATAAGCCCAATTCTATCAATGTCTCCTCAGAAGTCATGTGCCCCAGTCCCCTAACCATTTTTGTTGCCCTCTACTGGATACACGTCTCATGACTTCCAATCCAGTGTCCTAGATATTAGACTAAGATGCTCCCAGAGAAGTAGCTCACAATTTATTCTTTCCTATATTCCCTCCTCATATTTGGTAATATATGTACTAGGAGTAGAGGTAAGGGATGACCAGAATCTCTTGGCTGAATGACGGAGGCAAACAGTGAGGGTGTCAGCCTAGGAGGTCTGAAATCTAATTTTTTTTTTTTTAAATAAGATGAAATTGAGACCACTTAGGCTTTGAAATATGAATACTGTACTGAAAGCAGTTACCAGCCAAGGTTTGATTCTTCAGGGTTCTGAATAGCTAAACTAATTCAACACAACAGTATGTGCTGTAATTTAACCTCATCCGCTTCCAGGATTTTCTTTCTGCTTTCTCAATGTTCAGTTCAGACATTTTCTATACAGACATATTAAATCCACCTTCACCATAAGTGAATAAATTCAGCACCCTAAGTTTTCCCTGTATTATTGAGATTATTAATTCTCTAAATATTTGCTCTTTTCATAGTAGCTAGGGTAGGAGGGAACTGAACAGATCATCTAGCCTGACCCCCTGCCACAGGCAGGAATTAATGCTGGGTTCACAAGACCCCAGACAGGTGATCATCCAACCTCCTCTTGAATTTGTCCAGCATAACTGTAAAATATTGCCTTCGGATCTCTAACCTAAACCTATTCTCCATCAGCTTATTACCATTGTTCCTCATCAACCCAGGTGGTGCTGGGGAGAAAAGGGCTCGACCTATTTGCTGTTGATCTTCCATGAGGAGTGGGTAGGCAGCCACCAGGTCCCCCCTCAGCCTCCTCTTGCTGAGGCTGAACAGGTTCAGGTCCCTCAGTCTCTCCCCGAAGGGCCTGTCCTACTGCCCTCTCACTAAGCAGGTGGCCCTCTTCTGAACTCTCTCCAGGCTGGCCACATCCCTTTTGAAGTGCGGCACCCAGTACTGGACGCAGTACTCCAACTGCGGCCTGACCAAAGTTGCATAGAGGGGGAGTATCACCTCTCTGAACCTGTTTGAGATGCATCTTTGGATGCATGACAAGGTATGGCTGGCCTTGCTGGCTGCGGTTTAGCATTGGCGGATCATGTTCATCTTGGAATCAATAATGACTCCAAGATCACAGCCCAGCCTAGCCAAGGGCTGGAAAGCATGCTGGGGGCCTGTGATTTAACTTGAACCAGGAAGGGATCTGGGATAGAAGTTTCCTAAACCAGTTTGACCCAAATTGGTTAAGTCTGATACTACATTCAACCAGGTTTATTTTAAACCAGTTTCAGCCATTTTGAAACTGTTTTATGTGCACTGAATTTCTGTTCTGTTACAGGTTTAAACCAGTTTCTGATCACTTAAACTAGTTTATGTGTAACTTCTGTCCCTAGTCCTTGAGTGAGTACTTACCCCTGAGCTACTAAATGGGGGAGGGGCCACCTTTTCCAGTAAAATCTTTGTGAACCTAGCCCTTCTTTTCCTTTGTGTTTCTACTGAACACAGTAAGTTTTCAGATTTTTGTTTTGGCAAGGTTGGTTTAATCTAAACCAAGGCATTTTAGATGTTTTGGTTTAATGGCTAAACTGAAAAAATCAATTATTCACACAGCCTTAACAACAAGGGGTTAAGGGCTATACATTTCATTTGCTATGCCAGGTAGCACTGTGCTGGGGCACACTGCACTGTTTCATATGTGTTGCCTCCAGAAGCAGTGTAACTACATTCATGCCATGCTGCACATGGACTAACTGGCTCTGACTTTCTGCCCTGAGGATGGACTAATTTGCGTAGCTAATTACAAATGCTACCTTAAAATAGAAAACATAAATTAGCCTTTGAAGGGATGAGCACATAACTGATGGATAGATATATAAGTATATGTGTATATGTATATGTGTGTGAATATATATATGTATATATGTATGTGTGTGTCTATGTATGTATATAACTGGGATATAACTCTCTTCCTGTACTTTGCAGAGGTGCAAAGATCCTGCCCCAGGACCAGAAAATCAGTTGGTAAATGCAGCCACTTTCACATATATTATCACCTTAGAGTGCTGTAAGAGAAGCTTTCTGATCACGGAGGAGCTTGAACTTCAAAAGATGAATTATTTTATAGGAAATGGTAGATGGCACCAGGTACACTAACAAAAGAGGCTGGACTGTAGGGCATTTTGAGGTTGCAAAAATATTAGCCAAACTAACAGGACATTTCTACTTGGTAACATTCAGCCAAGATGGAAAATTGGTGCAGGAAATGTAATGCTTGTATTTCAAAGAAAGATCTAAGACATGGAAGTACCCTCATAGCAGCACCTCAGGAGATGGGGCACCAATGGAGCGTAATGCTGTTAGTGTTCTGGCATTTACCTGAGACTGACAATCAATATTTTCTTGTAGTTGTGGACTCCTACACAACTAAGAGTGTGTAAGAGTTTCACTGTGGCCTGAAACTTAGCCAGTGAGAAATCAAGAGGCTGTGCTAGTGGCAGAGGTTCTAGTGATGGAATCTTCCCCAGATCTGGGGTTCTTAATGAGTAACATGAAGATCAAGGAAGAAACTTTGAAACCAAGCTGTCTGAGCAAGCTTGTGAGATTCTAGAGAAGCACAGAAATTAAACCATCGTCTGAGGTGATGGTGGAAAAGTTTCTAGAGGAGTTTGTGAAACAGCACCAAAGAACTGGGACTGGCATATACAAATTATTTTGATAGCTTACAAAATAGAAGTCCTAAACTGGATAAACCTTGAGACAGAGGTGCGGTTCCTGACTTGAGCGCATGAAGTAGGCACCGGATATATTTGAATTCTAGAATGAAACCCAAAATTATCCATAAGAAACTTCTAAGTAAGTATCAGGGAGACAGAATTTCAATGTGCTTAACCTTCCACATGCACCCTCTCAAAACTGTGGAAGCTAAGGCTGGAAAATGTCTTATAGTATGGCTTTTCCATTAGAATAGAAGGGGTCAAGTATGTCTGTATCCACAAATCCCACAGAAACAATATACACTCTTCACAAGTTTGTAGAGGGCTTCCATAAAGATTTAAAGAAAAATCAAGCAAAGACCCAAAGACTCCAAAGAGGTTTGGAGTGGATGAAATTGTTTGGGCTGGAGGTAAGAAGCTGTGCTAGCAGAAAGACACTATAGATCATTACACTTTTGTCAAATGCAATTTGTTAAACTACATCTTGCCTTTCCATCTGGGTGCATTGTTTAAGGTGTCCCCATTGTAGGTTCCATCTAAAAAAATGGATGAATTTAAGGTAGGGCACTTGGTAGAGGTTGATTTATCCACTACTCTTCATTTAAAATATCTCTAAGAGAGTATGAATCATACTTCCACCCAGAAGGCAAGTATAATCCTGCACAGGAATTTGAACACAATTAGGCAGAGGGGCTTTGGCTGGATATTGTTTGGGCAAGAGTGTAGGTGCAACTGAATGAGAAAGAAAGAAACAGCACATAGGCCAAGAAGGAAGTTTTGACACAGCCTGAACAACACTGGCCCTGAGGGAAGACTAAAAAATAGACTTTGGGGATCAGGATGCTGGGTGAAAGAAATTTGGAGTTATGAGGTAAGAAACACTAGTCATTTGATTCATCCTGTGCCCAAGTCAGTAGGACATCATACATACTTGTAAATAAGTGTTGCCTCAAAAATACCTAACACTATTACCAATTTCTCTTTCTAAATGAAATAATCTCCCAAATTTTGGCTAGTTGTTCAGCTCAAAAAGTTACACTACTTATTCCTAAGGGAAAAAAAATAATAAACAAAACAATAAGACAAGCAAATAAACATAAAATGAAACATTTTGGCTGAAGATTGAAGTGTTAGTTTATCCTTTTTTCCATTCTCCTATAAGAGCCAACATCCCCAGCTGTACTATACCTCCCACAATTTCCCCTGTCAGGGAGAAGAATCTGAGCAGGATGAAGTTCCCAGGCATAACACAGTATGGGAGTCAAAGCTGAAGATTCTCTATTTAGCCCATAATTTTTGGTTTTGGCCTAATTATTTTGACAAGAATAAAAAAAAAAATTCTGAGGTGAAGGGATACTTTTTACAAAAAAGCTGTTTTATTGAAAAAACAATTTCCCATCAACAAAAGTTTTGACATACTGTACTTTTTTCTAGCCATACCTCATAATTAGCATCTCTAATTTCAAAGATCTTTTCCTGTACATTGTTGCAAAGTACTCAGTTTTCGTTGGGTATAGGCATGAAAAAGAAAAACAATTAATGTTTGTGAGGTGAGCCATTTTTTAAGAAAAAATAATGGGTGGAACCCAGACTTTCTTTTTGTGGCTGTTTTCTTACTCTGAAAATGTTGCCATGAAAATTAATTTAGGGAAAAAATATTTCAGTGGGAAGTCAAAATTCTTAGGAGAGGAATGAAAGGGTAATTTACAGAACTTCTCTTTCATTCTGAATAGTTTTTATTTCCATTCCAATGTCATGCTAAGCATCTCAACAGGATGCCACTATGAATATTCAGAAACCCTAACATAGAAACAGAGGGATTTTTCCTCCTTCTACTAGCTTTCTCATACTAACCTTCAGTAACTTAACTCACCATTATGCCCATGTCCACTCTACAGACATCTGTTACATCAGGCAGGATGTAAGAAGGTACAAACCCAGACTTACATAGCTGTGCTAGCCAAAGCCTTTTTGATAGACAAAGTTTTACCAGCATAATGTCAGTTTTCCCGTCCAGTTCTTTCACTCATATGGTGGGTTTACTACATTGATGCAAAACAGCTTTCCTGATAAAGCTGTATCTGCAATAGGAATACTTTGCACAAGAACATAAGAACTGTCATACAAGGTCAGACCAAAAGTCTATCTAGCTCAGTATCCTGCCTCTGACATACTGGTAAATATGAGACACTTCAGAGCATGGGCATTAACTTGTTTGATACTGCAGGTAGATCTGAACTCCAAGCCTCTTCACAGGCTGAATCTGGACTGCAAGACTCCTGTCAGATTTGGATCTACCTCCAAGGGTGGAACAAGTGGTGGCAATGGCACTGTGTCAGCTCAGAGACTTGCAGGGGTTAACGCAGTCATCATTCACCTCATCACCACCAAAACAAGTTCCCAATGGGGCACCGTACCCCAGAAATTGGCAGTAGGCCCAACTCCCACTTGCTCCTCCACAAAATCCCTGGCCTCTCTAGGAGCTCTGTGGGCAGATGACAGGCTCCATGGGTCAGATTCAGGCTGCAGGCCATAGGTTGGATGCCCCTGCTTCAGAGGAAGGGTAGAAGAAACAGAGCATGTGTACAGTATAATCATCCATCCCCTGTCATACCCTCACAGTTATAATCTGTAGGTTATATTATCCCTAACATGCTTTAGCCTGTTAGTATACCAGTACACATACACTAATAAACACTTTGTGTAGACAATAGTCTAATATGAAGTGATGACTCATTAACCCCATCTGTTTTAATCTTATGCAGAGCCCAATAACCTCTGGTGTCGTGCATTCCATCCGCTAGCATCTCCAAAGCAGTATCACTTACAAGACTTTGTCTGCTATCTCAGTCCAGACTTGTCATCAGCATTGTTCTTGGCAATGAGAAAAACGGAAGGCCCCAAGGGTAGGAAAATAATGTGGCATATGTGCCATGCTTCAGCAGTCAATCGGGACATATGCTGGTAACTCAGGGTCAGGAATTAACAGGCAAGTCATGAATGAACATGTATGGTTTTCATTCTTGCTTCTCCCAGCAGCTGTTGCTCTTATCAGAGGTCATCCTCTTCTAAAATGAGGAAAACCTTAAGAGAAGTTCTTAAGGTATTGGACAGGGACAGACCTTTCCAGTACAAACTTTATCTCCAAGAGTTTTTTCAACAGCTTATCCTTTATAATGTATTTTCTGCACTCTTTGCTCCATAATTAAATTAGTCTGCTTTATACATAAACATAAAGAATTGCTGAGTCAAAAGCAATAAATACAGGACAGTGACTAATCAAATAAAGATAAGACAGCTGTCTTCCTGTGTTGTACAACTCTGTTTCATAATCATGAATCAGTTTACACTCCAATAAGGTCACAGGAATGAGCATGGAACTTAATAGAACTTGAAGTGTTTTCATCCAGTAATTGTCAGAAAATATATTGGGAGATATATTGGGAGACCTAGTAGTGTAAGAATAAATATCAAAACATTCAAAATATGTAATGCAGATACAATGAAGGTATTTCTATTCTGACATTAAAAGGTGCCAGGAAACTAAAAGTGTCTTGCAAAGTTACCTTCCCCCCACCACCATGGTTCAACCTAAACTTTACAATTAAATACTGCATTTAATAGTGATACTGTGCTGAAAAATATTAAAAGCATTTCATTTTGATCAATTCCCACTAAAGTCACATATCAGTATTTTTGTTGTCCAGAGAATCATTTGCATAAAGACAGGACTTCTGCTTCCAAAATTTCATTTGTTTCTGTCTTTTTTCTGTATTGTTTACCAGTTTGAAATCACATTTATTTGTTTAAAATACTATTTCTCTTTCTAGATATTATAGCAGTTAGAAGGTGCACACAAAAGTGCAGCTCCTAGTTCTAACTCATGGCACTTGACAGAAAACACCATGAGTTACACCAGCCCTCCCGACCCAAGAGAAGTTAGCCATTCGGTTGAGAGGGTGGGTGATTGAGCTCCAATTTGGAGCCCATCCAAGGAGAGAGGCTGTGTCTCTGCAGTCTCTTCCCCAAGCTCCACCCCTCCTCTCCCAGCTCCCATTCTGTCTCAGGATGGGAGGGGGAGAAGGCAGGGGAGGGACATCCATTCTGCAGTTTCCCCAGCTGCGCTTGAGTGGGAAAGGATGGATTGCAGCTCCCCAGAGGTGGCTGGGTAACCCCCACTATGTGCTGTCTCTGCTCTTTTTCCTCCCTTCCATTCTGAAAATAGCACCGGGATACGCACAAACAGAAGTTAACAACGGTGCTCCACTTTGAAGCACCTACATCTGAACCCTCAGGTAACAAGGGCTCAGATTGTGGTGGGATTGGGCACTTTTAAAGTGCTCTGCAGACATGCACTTGTGTTTGGTCACAGCTCTAGAGCACCTAGAAAGTCACAGACAGAGGATATGACTATGTTATGGTAAGGCTAGTAAAAGTGTCATCCCACAAATGGCAAAGCAAATTAAAATAACCTCCTCTTTGAGTATAGCCTTTCACAGGTGTTGGTCTTTGTTTCTAACCTCAGTTGTGGCTCATTGCTCTTTAGAGGGAGGAAACTCCAGTGCTCTTAAAAACAGCTGTAAAAAGCAGTCTTTCCTTTGGGTTTGCACTGAGATTAAACCTAAAGTTATGCAGCAGTGAGGCTTTAGAAGTGAGGTTCTTATATGTGTATACAAATCTTAAGGAATTCTGCTCTTTATTTGGCAATACCACTAAACACTAATGCATGCATCTGATCTCTGCCTCCTTGATCTGTCACAGGGTTTCAAAAGTGAATTATACCTTACAAGTATAATTTTGTTCCCAAACTGGGAAGAGCTAGTAGATGCTTAAACAGTTCACAAGACAATCTAGAGTTGCTATTTTTAATTGCATAAATCAAAGGTTTTGGAAAGGCTGTATTAACTCATGTCTCAGGATATTTGAGATTAGAATGAGACTTTCCTGGGGTAATCTGTCCAACACCCACTGTAAGGTTTCCAGCATTTTCATCTGCAGCATCTGTTACTAGTCACTATGAATTACAAAATACTGGCTTAGGTAGGGCCCAGATTGGATATGGTATGTTAGTAACCATATTTGCAGTGACATAAGTGACCTGCACGCGGATATCTTTTTAGCTATATATACAACTTTGGTATTTGATTTGCTCTTTTACTCAGAATTTCATCTGTTAGTACAGATATTTCCTTATCTCTTAAAGATGGTGTTAAGTTAAACTGTTTGTGATTGCAAAGTGTTCAGAAGCCATGGTGAAAAGGCATTATAAATAAGGAGATAGAATACTACATAAATAGAATTTATGGACAGCAAGGATGCTCCTGTGAATGATTCACTCAAAACTAATCTCAATTCTATCACCCGACAACAAAATATGAAGATATTTGTTATTAGCCATAGGCATCGGATTTTTACAAGATAATACAAATTTACATTACAGGCAGTCCTCGGACTTATGACAGAATCAGTTCCTGAAAACTGTCTCTTAAGTCGAAATGTTGTAACTCAGAATCCATAGGAAACAATGTTATAAATGCAGGATTGGTTCCTGAACCAAGGCCCAATACTCTATTTTCACCAAAAATAACCCAGAATTTTATACTTAATAAATTATAGATGAGCAATATAGCTACATGAATGTATTAATATTGTAAATAGCAATTGAATTGATTTGGAAGGACTTCTTTGAAGTAACTTTGCTGGACTTTGTGAAGAGCTCTTGGTTGGACTTTTTGAAGGGTTCTTTGCCTGGAGTCTTCTCAGGAGTCTTGGCTGCAGGTTTTTCTGGAGTATTGTCTGCTTTCTTAAAGAAAGTGTCCAAGGAAGTCTGGAGAGATGTTCTCCAGGGAGATGGGTGATGCAGCAAATTTGTTCATTGGTGTGGCACTGCATCAGATCAAGCGTTGTAAAGTCAAAACTGATGTCAGAAAGTTAAAACAGGGTGTCAATTTATAAACGTTATAAGTACGAAATGTTGTAACTGAAAGCATTGTAAGCCATGGACTGCCTGTAATAAAACACTTTTCACAGACAAGCCTATGAACTTCACTTCATCAAACTCCTGGATACAAAAAATCATGGACTAAATATAGACATTGGATTTATGAAACATTATAATGTGCCTGACATCTGACTCCCCAGGTACCTCTCCACTATTTACCTGCTACATTCATCCCCCTTCTCTTTTCCCCCTCCTCACAACCCAGCCTGTCTCTAACCTACTGACCCCTCAATTTACATCTTCACTGACTGCCTGTCTTGCATGCATACCAGCCCAGCCTCTGGCTTCTTTACTATTCATTCCATCCAGGAAGAGCACACACCAACTGCAAAGGCTTCCTCAGCCTCATGAAGAGTTTTTAAACCCAAAAGCATGCTAAGAAAAAATGTTTCCAATAATGTTGTCTGTAATAATGCCTCTGTCACTCTGCTCTTGGATCTCTTCGCACTAGCAAAAGTAATGGAGCTGCCTGCTTTTAACACACTTTGCTCAGAAATGATATGTCAGTGGTATAAACTGGTTCCCTACAATCAGAGTTATTGTAGTGACATGAAAATTTTATCTAGATATATTTATTTCCCTGGTTAATGAAATGCCATTTTGGTCTTGTAATTCATGATTTAAAAGCAGGTCATAACTTGTATATCTGAAGTGTTCTGAAGTACAAGTCCTACATATTTTTGATGGTGTTATATATTTAATTGCAGTTTGGCCACTAGCATTTACACCTCATAATAGCCTTGGTTTAGGACCAAAGAACACTTGTGATCTGCACAAAATTAAGCCCCAGTTTCACCAAAAAAAAAATCAATTTACTAATTTTGCTTAGAGGAAAGTGCAAAGCTCTGGGTAAATTTTGAATAGAATGGGAAAGTGCATGACAGTTCACATGCCAGACTGTCTCATGATTTAGCAGGGTGCAAATTGTTTTGCATAAGAGCAACTAAAGCTTGTACGAACACACAAATGAGACTTCATCACACGTTTGCCATCATGGATGGAGCTGTCATCTTGTACTTTGTACACTGCCTGAGGTAAATAAAGTAATTTACTTGGGAAGTAAATAATACTAGAATTTGATCTAAAGCAGTGTGAAAAAACATCCAAACACATGGAAGGGAATATCATGTTTCTTTGCATGTTTATTTTTTTCTTTTTATTTATTCTTCAACAGCTTCTGAATATCCCAACTGACATCCCGTTGTGACAAACTTGGAGTATACAGTAGGGCTGTGTGAAGCTTTGGGTGCTGATTCAATATGGAGGAGATTTGGCCCAATTCGGCGGCCAAATCTCTGAATCAGAATCAAATCAGGAGACCAATAAAAAGGTCTGAATTGATTCAAAGGCTCCAGATTGATTCGGAAAAGATTCGGAGATTTGGTGATTCGGACAGTCCCTGATTGCCTCCACAGGGAGCTGGACCCAGGCTCCATGCCGGTAAATAGGGGCTGGGGAGGGGAGGAATTGGAGGAGGGGGGAGGAGACCATGGGGGGACCCTCACCAGGCCCCATCCCTTGCCTGCTCCCCCAGTCCCTCTGAACACCCCCCACCATCTCTCCCAGGCCCATCAATGGCTGCCCCACCTGGTCCCAGCAACCCAGATGTTTAAAAAAAAATGTTTTTCAAGCCCCGCACTCACCAGCTCCTGCCAGGCAGGACCCCACTGACCCACGCTGCATGGGGGGCCTCTGCCATGAGCTCCCACCCCCCGCCCACTCTCCCAGCCCCATCAGTGGCTGCCCTGCCTGGCCCCAGCATCCCAGCTCTTTAAAAAACACACAAAAAAAATCCTGTATGCACTGGCTGATGCAGCAACTGCCAGGGCAGCATGGGGCAGTGGGGGGCAGTGGAGATTCCCCCCAAACCAGCAGGAACCAGTAAGGGCCTTTTTTTTTTTTTTTTAAAGAGCCGGGATGCTGGGACTGGGCTGGGCAGCCATTGATGTGGCTGGGAAAGTGGGCAGTGGATGGGGGACAGAGCCCCGCATACAGCACAGGGCAGTGGGGGAAAGCAGGGATGGCCCGCCACCTGGCAGTGGCTGGTAAGTGCAGGGCTTTTTTTTTTTAAGAGCCAGGATGTTGGGGCCAGGCGGGGCAGCCATTGATGAGGCTGGGAGAGCGGGCAGGGGATGGGGCCTGTTTGATTTGGAGATTTAGCCAATTTGGCGGCAGCCAAATCTCTGAATCAGATTTGGGACAGTGATTCAAATCCCCAAATCAAACCACTGTCCCCTGAATCGGCCGAGTCCAAATCCAAAGCAAATACTATCTGCTTTGCACAGGCCTAGTATACAGGATTTGCAAGCTTTTTCATGAGATTTATGAGCCTTCTCATGCCACCCACTACCTTCTGCATTTGAGATGCCATCAGAGCCTTGCCCAAGCAATAGTGGCCAAATATACAAAAGGACATTGGTGGTGAGTATGTGGTCCCTGGCTTCTGGGTACCTTGCCACTATGACAGTGGCCATAGTCCTGAATTATGAAGCTAGGCTTTATATAGAACAAAAAGGCAGAGTTTGGTGCCAAATTGCATGACCTATTTGATATCTTTAATGCCTTAGAACAGGGACAGTCCAACTTCAAAGTGGCCAGGAGGCTACAGGTCCCTCAGACTGCACTAGTAGTGGGGGCTGCCTGCCCACTCCACTGCTGCTACCCCATCTCTCCACTGCATTGTGTCCAGGTGGCCCCCCCACACATACTCCCCCACTGCACTGTGCTGCCAGGCACCCCGTGCTGCACCTTGCACCCTGCTACTACACCATCATAAGGCACCTTCCTCCTGCTCCATGACCCCTGGCACCCCCTCCCACTGCTCCCCTCCCCTGTGCTGTGCATCCCCTGTTGTTGCTCCCTACAAGCCCCACTGCACCATGCACCTAGGTGCCCCCCCATTGCACGCCACCCTGCGGCCCTCTGCTTCACTGCACTGTAACCACCCGAACTCACCCTTAGCTCCTCAGCCATGAGCTCCCCACTGCACCATGCCACTCAGGCTGTAGGGTCCCCAAGAACTGTGCTTCACTGCCCTGCCCCCTTGGAAAGCCCTAACTTAGACAATTAAATTTAGTGTACTTTTAGTAACTTTGCAGATGACACCAAGCTGGTTGGTACAGCAGACCTATCAGAGGACAAGATTAGGATTTTAAAAGACGTTGGTGAACTGGAGAAAGGGTCGGAAATAAAATAAATGAAATTCAAAGAGGGCAAGTGGAAATTCCTGCCTTTAGAAACAATGGCAGATCAATCGGGGGGGGTGGGCAGGAGGGCGTCATGGCCCCCAGGCACCAGCCTAGGGGAGGGGGCACCAGGTAGTCCCTTCAGAGCCGGGTGGAGAGGCCATGATGCCTCCCGTGTTTGGTGTGTAGCCCACCCCACTGCCCGGTGGCTTGTAAGTTTCTTTAGCTGTTCCGGCTGGAAATTCCAGCCACCACCCCTCCCACCACGTCCAGTATACCACATTGCTAATTTCCCATAGAAGTGCCATGGGATGGGAGAAGGGGCCCCACACCCTTCTCAGATCATTGGGGGGGGGAGGGAGGGGGGCGCGTGCAAATGCAGGCATTGGCCTCCAGGCACTGGAGACCCACGGTATGCCACTGTTTAGAGAGGAGCAATAAAATGCACAAATATAATGTAGGAAGCAACTGACTAAGCTTCAGTACTGAAGAAAAGAGGGGGACCTGAGGATTATAGTAGACAGCAAACTGAATATGAGCCAGTAGTGTAATATTTGAGGGTGGGAAAGCAAATAGCACTCTGAGATGCATTAACAGGATTGTTATATGCAACCCATGGGAAGTGATTCTTCCTCTCTGTTCATTTCTGGTGAGACTCCTTCTGGAGTACTACATCCAGTTTGGGGCACTACTCTTCAGGAAAGACATGGACAAATTAGAAAGAGTCCATAAGAGTAACAAAAATTATTAGAGGCCTAGAAAACATGAGCCAAGGGAAGATTGGGAGAACTGGATTTATTAATTGAAAGGAAAAAGAAGATCAAGGTAAGGAGGGATTTGATAAAAGTCTTAAAATACAACAAAGATTTTTATGGAAAGGATGACAATTAACTCTTCTTTGCACCTACAGGACACCGGATCAGGAAGTAATAGGCTGAAATTACACCAAATGGAATATAGGTTGAATATCAGAACTTTCTCCTTAGAAGGGTACTTAAATCCTATAGAAATTGTTGCCTCTCCATGTACGAGGTGTAGCTTGGTGGCAGCAGCACTGAGGGCAGCAGCAGTGGCCAGGTTGCTACTGCTCCTGGTGGCACCAAGCAAACAGCCACTGCAGCTGCTATTTTTGCACTCCCTGCATGTTGTGCCTGATGTTAGTGCTCCACTTGCCTTCCCCCTGCCCCCTCTCCTTAGTTTTGATACTGTCTTCATAACTGGAATATTTTAAGTAAAAGTTAGACAATCATTTTAGACAGTGAGGTATTTGTCTGGTATATTTACTGTCATAAACCAGAGGGTTGGACTAGGTGATTAGGGAAATAGTTCCCTTCCCATTCACATAGGCCAGCCAGCTGACAGGGGAGCAGCTTAACCTAGCTTGCAGGGACAGGTGTGCCTTAAATCTCTCTGTCTCTCTCTTTCTAAAATGAAGGTGCTTCCCTCCACTCACGATTTACAGCACTTAAACCTCGTCTGGAGTTAGGTTCCTATGGCCTTTCTGTCAAAAGCCAAAGATGGGTCTTTTAAAACATAGTCAGTGTACTTTTGTTTGTCTAACATCTCAGTGGCTAGAGTACTCACTCAAAATGTGGAGGCTATGTAGTTGAGATAGTTTAAAAAAACACCTCCTTTTTTGCTCAGAGAAAGGCTGAGATATGATCTAAATACTTAGCTGCTCAGCATGGTTAGGACTGCAACTCATCTGGGCATGGCAAGAAGCGGATTTTTAGGCACATATCAAATTGCACTGGTGAATACTGAGTCACCAAAGGAGATTAGGTGCTTCCAGGTTTAGGAAGCAGCTGATCATGGGGTTTAAGGATTTTGATTCTGGCTTTAGGCATCTGAAGTGAACTCCTAACCTCTTCTATGGATCTATCCCAATGGATATAGGGAGTATATTATATAATTGGTAACAATCATTTGGACCCCAGTGCACCCACGTAGTTCCTTCAAATTATGTATGAAGAGCAAAAGCAACATCCACAAATAAGATAATTAAACTCAGAGCTTGACTCTATAAACTGATTCTTGCATCAGAGTAATCACTTCCTGAGCATTTCTACTCAGCACAAGGTCATAGGCTATCACTTGTTTTGCTGTCCCTCCAAGAAAGTGACTTATGTAGAAAAATGTGTTTGTTCACTCCTATACTGATGATTCTAGCCTTTTTCCTCCTAAAGGACACCACAACTATCAGGTAAACATTTACATAACCCATAACTTTTTCCCCCTAAAGGACACCACAACTGTCAGGTAAACGTTTACATAACCCATAACTTACATACAGCCAATATTGAAAACAAGATTACTAAAAAATATGTACTTCAGGAATATTTAGAGGGTTTAACCTTCTAGTTTCCATCGAAGGAAAGTAAACTTGTTAATGAGCTATAACTTCTTTTCTAAAGCAGTAAAAACATTATCAGCTGTTATTTTGAAGTGTAATTAATGAGCTACATGTATCTTCTTGCAAGCCGGGTAACCACATTTTTCCTGATTGTTGAGAACTGTTAATGGCATGGCATAATGGCATAGTTAGAAAACATTCCTTTCTATTTATTGGTTCTAATTTTCCATTTTTTAAATGCCAGTAAAAACAGCAGCTAGGGAAATTACAACCAGGATAGTTATAAAGCAACTGGTTGTTTTCATCTCAGTCTAGTATGCTTTCTTAAATGTATCATGCCACCACTACTAGTACTTTTATTCTAATGCTAAACTGTATGCTAACAGGTAGTAAAATATTTACTGAACATATTTTAAGCTATGTGTAACCTCCTTTAAAACATCAAGCAGCTTGCAAGCTTGTGGTATATTTATTCATACTATCAGCTTAACCATTTCTATGTATTTTTCTATGAAAATCAGGAAGCAACTACTAGAGAAGAATCTTTGCCTGTCTGTGTAGAACAGTCACTGTACTCTTTTAAGAGATCCTCTGAAATCTTGACATTCTTGTTTCTATACCTTCTGCCACTCAAAAAGCATTTGCAATGCCTGTAATTTTTTCTGCATTCCTTTTTCTGAAACCATTAGTCCGTTCCTCAAACATTTTCACAACTATTTTGCTCTTTCTCATCACTTCCTCTTTTTCAGTTTCCTTCTACATTCCAGCTCTAGAGCTACTAGGAATATTTCTGTGTTCAATGTACTATACAGAGAAGGAGCTGGTAGTGTGATTCCATTAAAAAGAAACTACTCTACTTGATCTCCAGCATGGAGGTAAGGTGCCTACATGTTGATAGACCTGCCTTGCAGCAGATTCTAGGGAATACATTGGTTTAGGATGGCATCGATCTTCTGGATTTCTCTGTGAATTGGTGCATAGGGTCTTGCCCTATCTTTTTATTAACCTCTCAGGGAAATATAAAGGAAAGTGAGATGTAAAAAGAATGGGAACGAAAAACACAGCATATAAATGTAAATAAAAACATTTTTTAAATCCTACTAATCAAATTGTATTCAGCGTGCTAAATATTAGCTGGCTTTCAGAGAGCAATGCAGTATTCTAAGTCCCTAAGGCTAGGGACAGACATTACACACAAACTGGTATAAGTCAGAAACTGGTCTAAACCTGTAACTGAACAGAAGAAGTTCAGTGCCCATAGAACAGATTCAAAATGGCCAAACACCAGTTTAAGATAGACCTGGATAAATATATAGTCTCAGACCGAACTGATTTAGGTTAAACCGATCTATCACACTTCTGTCCCTGATACAAGTTAGGTCCCAGTCGTCCAGCATCCCAGGATGCATTGCAGACCCCCCTCTGCCTCACAGCTGAATGGGCAGCCCCATTCCTGGCTGTCACAGAGTTGAGGCAGCCTCCCCACCCCCTCTAGCAATGGCACAGCGGGGCGAAGGAGGCACTCTGGCCCTAGAGAGATAGAGGTGGAGGGAAGCCCCCTGAGGCCAGGGATTTACCCCTCCCCACAGTGCAGCTCTGTAACCCCAGCTTGGCCCCCTCACACCTCTCAGCCATAGGGGGTAGGCAGGGGGAGGAGGGGGAAGGAATGGACCCCCCACTACAGTCCCTGAGCCAGAATCTGCACAGCAGTGAAAGGGAAAGTCCTCAAGGCAGGGGCTTTATCCCCCACTGTACAGCTCTGCCAGACTGTGAACATCTCAGCCCTGCCCCCTCACCATCCCTGTCAGCCATAGGGGAGGGGGAGGGGGAATGAATCCATGGTCCAGCCCCCAGCTAGGGTCTGCACAGTGGGTGGGAGAGAATGCCCCCAAGGCAGGGGCTCTGTCCTCACAGTGCAGTTCCACCAGGCTGAGAATGCTTCAGCCCTGCGGCAGGGCCCCTGCCCCTCACCAACCCCCCAATTATCAGCCATGGAGGGGTGGGCACCCCTAACTCTGGCCCCCCACCTGGGGTCTGCACAAAGTGAAGGCTCTCCCCTCTGCAGCACAGCTGCACCAGGCTTTGAATGCTCCAGCCCCACCCCCTCACCAGACACCACCTCTGTCCATCCTCCCCCTCCACCCCCCACACACCCTCATCAACTTTGATTCCTGCATCTAAACATTTTGTGACCTGGTCATAAAAAGAAATGAGGTTAGTCAAGCAGGATCTACCTGCTATGAATCCATGATGGTTGCCCTTTAGTATTGCTTTCCCTAGTAGACTCCCACAAGTGTGATCCCTAATAATTTTTTCAAAGGTTTTTCCAAGGATAGAGGTGAGACTAACTAGTCTATCATTACCCAGATCCTCCTTCCTCCCCTTCTGGAAAATAGGGACCACACTGGCCCTTTTCAGACCTCTGGGAGCTGACCTGAGTACCAAGAGATCTCAAACAGCTGTGCCAGTGGCTCTGCTATGACACTGGCCGATTCCTTCAGCACACTTGGATGAAGATCATGCAGGCCTGCTGACTTAAAGACATCCAGCCCCTCCAAGTTTCTCTTCACTAAGTCAGTGCTAACAGTTGTTGGGCTGGTTTCCCCTTTATGCCTGTCTATGATCAAACTGGGGGATTTGTCCTGATCTGAGTTCAGGAATACAGAGGCAAAAAACTCATTGAAGAGCTCAGCTTTGCCCCCACCCCATATCTGTCACTAATTGCCCTAGTTTGTCTTGTAGGGGGACTATGCTACCCTGCATCTTCTTTTTGCTCCTTATATACCTAAAGAAGGACTTTGTTGTCTTTAATATTTGTTGCCATCCTAAGTTCCATTTCTGCTTTGACCTTTCAGACTGCCTCCCTGTAAGTGTGATCAATCACCTCAGGCTTTTTAACCGCCTGTATATAGCCTAAATGTCCCAGGCAATTCATTTTACCTTTGTACCTCTAAATCCCTTCTCTCCCAACAGAAACTATTAAATGCTTCTGCCTGTCTAAATACTGATCTTGTTACTTTTAATGCAATGACAGGATAATTTAGTCTTCCATTAGATGTTCTGTGGTTTAAGGTTTGAAATATCTGTCTTCTGTACACTCTCCAAGATTTCATGTCAAGTAATCCATATTTAAAAGCCAACATATGGGTGTCTTAATTTGACATTTCTTGGATAAGTTGTATAATTTATTTGCAGAAGAACTTTGTTTCAATTAGCTAGAAATGAAGATCAGAAGCAAAACTAAAATATTTATATTACATCCTATTAAAAACTAAGGCTGTCTCGCTATTATAATAAATGATAAATTATCAAGAGAGAAATATTTGGTAATGAGTTAGATGAGTACAGAGACGTTGGAATCCTCAGAACAGCTTGTTCCATCAGCAACGAAAATTGGTTAAATGAAATAGAAACTAGATAAATCAGAAGGATTGTGCAATATTTCATGTTGTGGAGACCCATGAATAGTAAGTTGCTTCAGGAAGCATCCACATGTCTCTTGTGGAGTATGTGGGGCATTCACATTCTGTACTAACAGATCACCACGAAACATAAAATAATAATAAATTTTGTATAATTTGTGAAGTTTAAGAGGAGACTCAAACCCTCACTGTCTTGTACAGTAGAATGTTCCATTTTGTATTTTAAACTGCAATCTTGATACTCCTGGAGAAGTTTGTTTCTCAGTGGGCACATCTACACAAGATACTTTACTGAACAGCAGACTAATTTGCTGCACAATAAAGCATCACTGTCAACACATGCACAGCAATTAGGGTGCAATAGACTAATTTACTGCACTGCCAGATATCACTGGTATCTGATGGGACTATCTGACAGTGCAGTAAATTACTGCACCTAAGTGGTCCCATCCAATTGGAGATTTGAAATTTGCGAGGCATGGGGCACAGTGTAGGCTCACCAGACACCACCTCTGTCCATCCTCCCCCTCCACCCCCCACACACCCTCATCAACTTTGATTCCTGCATCTAAACATTTTGTGACCTGGTCATAAAAAGAAATGAGGTTAGTCAAGCAGGATCTACCTGCTATGAATCCATGATGGTTGCCCTTTAGTATTGCTTTCCCTAGTAGACTCCCACAAGTGTGATCCCTAATAATTTTTTCAAAGGTTTTTCCAAGGATAGAGGTGAGACTAACTAGTCTATCATTACCCAGATCCTCCTTCCTCCCCTTCTGGAAAATAGGGACCACACTGGCCCTTTTCAGACCTCTGGGAGCTGACCTGAGTACCAAGAGATCTCAAACAGCTGTGCCAGTGGCTCTGCTATGACACTGGCCGATTCCTTCAGCACACTTGGATGAAGATCATGCAGGCCTGCTGACTTAAAGACATCCAGCCCCTCCAAGTTTCTCTTCACTAAGTCAGTGCTAACAGTTGTTGGGCTGGTTTCCCCTTTATGCCTGTCTATGATCAAACTGGGGGATTTGTCCTGATCTGAGTTCAGGAATACAGAGGCAAAAAACTCATTGAAGAGCTCAGCTTTGCCCCCACCCCATATCTGTCACTAATTGCCCTAGTTTGTCTTGTAGGGGGACTATGCTACCCTGCATCTTCTTTTTGCTCCTTATATACCTAAAGAAGGACTTTGTTGTCTTTAATATTTGTTGCCATCCTAAGTTCCATTTCTGCTTTGACCTTTCAGACTGCCTCCCTGTAAGTGTGATCAATCACCTCAGGCTTTTTAACCGCCTGTATATAGCCTAAATGTCCCAGGCAATTCATTTTACCTTTGTACCTCTAAATCCCTTCTCTCCCAACAGAAACTATTAAATGCTTCTGCCTGTCTAAATACTGATCTTGTTACTTTTAATGCAATGACAGGATAATTTAGTCTTCCATTAGATGTTCTGTGGTTTAAGGTTTGAAATATCTGTCTTCTGTACACTCTCCAAGATTTCATGTCAAGTAATCCATATTTAAAAGCCAACATATGGGTGTCTTAATTTGACATTTCTTGGATAAGTTGTATAATTTATTTGCAGAAGAACTTTGTTTCAATTAGCTAGAAATGAAGATCAGAAGCAAAACTAAAATATTTATATTACATCCTATTAAAAACTAAGGCTGTCTCGCTATTATAATAAATGATAAATTATCAAGAGAGAAATATTTGGTAATGAGTTAGATGAGTACAGAGACGTTGGAATCCTCAGAACAGCTTGTTCCATCAGCAACGAAAATTGGTTAAATGAAATAGAAACTAGATAAATCAGAAGGATTGTGCAATATTTCATGTTGTGGAGACCCATGAATAGTAAGTTGCTTCAGGAAGCATCCACATGTCTCTTGTGGAGTATGTGGGGCATTCACATTCTGTACTAACAGATCACCACGAAACATAAAATAATAATAAATTTTGTATAATTTGTGAAGTTTAAGAGGAGACTCAAACCCTCACTGTCTTGTACAGTAGAATGTTCCATTTTGTATTTTAAACTGCAATCTTGATACTCCTGGAGAAGTTTGTTTCTCAGTGGGCACATCTACACAAGATACTTTACTGAACAGCAGACTAATTTGCTGCACAATAAAGCATCACTGTCAACACATGCACAGCAATTAGGGTGCAATAGACTAATTTACTGCACTGCCAGATATCACTGGTATCTGATGGGACTATCTGACAGTGCAGTAAATTACTGCACCTAAGTGGTCCCATCCAATTGGAGATTTGAAATTTGCGAGGCATGGGGCACAGTGTAGGGA
>NW_005841955.1:3024979-3032574 GCF_000455745.1 Alligator sinensis
TGCAGTTCGCACTTAAGATAAGTGACCCATGCCTCCAGGTGTTCCTTGGAATGAAACCATACCTGGGAGGCCCTCAGGCAGCCTCCCCTTGACAACCAGATGGAAAATCAAGATGTGGTGGGCAAGTGAAGGGGAGACTGTTCCCAAAGTGAACAAGGAAAAGTGGGGTTTGGGGGGCCTCCAGGGGTTTGGAATCACCCTGGGGAAGGTGCCCTGGTACAGAGCCCAGGGACCTGTGGCAACATTTAGAAACAAACAACCAAAAAGTCAATACTGTGGACCCAGCCTGTGGAAAATCATTAGTCAATAGACCACATTTTGGAAACTCTAACAGTCAACACTTAGGATGAAGCAAAGATTTATACTTAACTATAAGGACAAGGGTTGTTCTATGGGGTTTGGGTTCTTATGGGACTAATAATATCCTTAAAAGATGAACATATACATAATTATTTGGAAGATCAGAACCTTAAAATTTTGCTCTCCTCTGAGGGGGGGGTCTTTTTCCTAAGTACAAATGACCATACATTACAAATACCGTTAGCAATGTTTAGTTGCACATCAGTACAGCACAATGATTCTTCATATTGTGGCTCAGTTTATCAGCTCTGCCAGTGCCTTCCCCAACCTTTAAAACTGTGATAGAAAGACTAGGTCTGTCTACAAGTGATGTTCAGTATGGACTATAATCATGGGCTGAATTAGGGATATCCATAAATTATCTTCTAATTTTAGATGAATGTGAAAAATGAGGCCCATCAGCCAGGCAAGATCTAAGATAGGAAAGGGGGCTTAATAGTATTGCTAAAGGTCTTTCTTCCCTTTCCTACACAGTCTCTTAGAGGATGGAACCTGTGAATGTTTACATCAAACATGCATTTTTCTTCAGAGGACTACTTGGAGAAACAGGGGCTGTCTGAAAGAGTAATGATCTGTGGGGGCGGTGTGGGGGAGAAGGGACTAAGGACTTGAAATGGACACAGAAGCTTGAGAGAGTACAGAGGGTCTCCCTCATTGTCATAGGCTAGATGGAGATTGCCAGGGTGATCAGGCAAAGTGGTTAGTAAAGGGAATCATCAAGAGATGTGAAATTATCTATTCTCTATAACCAAGGTAAGAGAAACTTGCTTCACTGGGCTTTACAGAGTGTCCAGATGAGACTTGAGATACAAATGGTCTCTTTGATTCTCCTCTCATGTTTTCCTATTAATATATGCCACTTGGGAGCTATCAGATAAACACATGGAAAGAAACATAAAAACAAGGATGAGATGAAACAAGAATGAGATGACATTTTTTAATCAGTATTTCAAATCTTCAGGTGACAAAACAAGGGGAAAAAAGCACGAGAGGTTGAATTCCCTCTTTAGTATTAGAAAAAATGGTCAGATTTCTCCTAAATTAGAAATCAACTAATATCTTTTCAGTGGGTTTGAAGTTTGCTGAAGCCATGATGGTCCAGGACATACAGGAGAAGCAAGACTGGACCAACTTTATAGTTGGGAGAGATGGTAGACAAGCTTTCGGGCACAGTGCCCTTCTTTTAAATTATTAAATTCCATGTCACCCACTGTTAACTTAAATATACTTTGTTACTTGAATTCATTTAATACTACCTTTATTAATGTGGGCTGTCCTTTTTGATGATGGTAGTAATTCTTGCATTTATTGTTAACCCCTACTAAAAGCCCAGAAATGATGTGCTTAAAAGTTTTGGGGGGGAGGGGGGTATGCAACCACACGCTATGTGAAAACATTGAAAGCTGTTATAGAAGCCACAGTAGAAAAGACATTGAATTATCTATTACCACACACAGGCAGGTTTGATTGTGAGGGGACCCTTCTTCACTTTCGTAAGGGAGGTAAGCAAGCAGACAAGAACTACCGTTCTCCAGATACTGTAAATTATAGGTGCCTTTGCACCAAAGGGAAAGATGTCTGTCTCCAATTCCTTCTCTCCTTTTATTTCGGTTTTTAGAAACCTACTTCTCTGGGGGTGGGGGTAAGGGGTAATGGGGAATACTAGTCTCAGCTTCTATAATTCCATAACTTAGTGGTGGGGATAGTTTGTTTTTGTTTTTTGGGGGGGTTGCTTTTTCTTCAAAATTGAGAGTAATTCTACTTTAGTATTAATGTCTGCACTAAAGTACTATCTATCTGTACTTAGCAAAAAGTTTAAGATGGACAAAGTAAAAGGTGTCAGTTCTTGATCCATGATGAAAAGAAAGGACTGTCAACTTGTAGCTAAAATTTAATTTGCTTTTAGAATTTGATTCCAGTTATCTATATACTAGTAACACTAAAGGATTTATGTCACATCTAATGAATATTACTAAGAGCTGGATTATGTCCATTCTCCAAGCTCTTTTCTTTTCAGCTCTTGGGCTCACTTCAATTTAAATGTGAACTGTTAGTGCTAAAGCAGAATCTCATCAGAGGTATGGGTAACACAGTATTAATCAAATAGGCATTCACTTACAATGTGCATGTGGAAGCAAATGTGGTGTTGCTCTAAAGTGAAGTGGTCTTTGATATCTTAGAAAGTCATAATTAAAATGACAAATGAAGCTGGCCGTTTTGGGGCAAAAAGTGTAAAAGTCAAAGTTAAACATAAAGGCAGCAAAGCAAAGATAGAGGGTAACAATGTACATAATATCTCTCATTCTCACTCTCTCTTTCTCTCATACAAAATGTATATACTAAAAAGAGCAAGAGTTTTAGTTTATGGTTTATAATGAAAGCTACCAAAGAATGGGCACAAACCAGTTGATCAAACCAAAAGACCTTTTTCATTCAGAACTATGGAAGGAATTTCCTCAAACCTCAGCAGACTGATGTCCTGATTCATGAACCAAAACAATCTAACTCATTGAAAGAAAATTATGCCAATTTTTTTAACACAGTCTCCTTGAATTTTATCAGATACCCTTCATAGATGTATAAAGTATAATTATTTTCATTTCTGTTATATGGGTAACCTGATTATAGTGCCCTGTTAGTAAAGAAATAGAAGAATATGTTATGCTTTTTTGGCCTTTGCCCAAGTTCATGAAGAAACTATGAAGGTACAGCTGAATTCCAAATAGTGAGTACATGTACACATGCAATTAAATCTGAAGCAATAAACTCCAGAGCAGTTTGATCCAGAGTAAACTACTCCCAGCTGCTGTGTCTACACGTGCACCCAGGACAGTAATAATTTGAGCCAAGATGGAGCAGTGTACACTAGGGCCACTCTGCCCCCGGTGGCAGTATTGGGTTTATTGGCAACACGTAGGGGGTGCACATAGGTGCAAGTGCACCCCCTGAAATTGGCAGTGCGCCCCCCACAATTGGCCACTGCCAACACTGCCAGCAGCATCTGCAGGCAGTCACCGATTGCTGCCAACACCTGTGGGCAGCCGCCGTACCCCACCCCCCCCCCAGCCTCCAGGGGCACACATCATAACTACTCCCAGCTGCTGTGTCTACACGTGCACCCAGGACAGTAATAATTTGAGCCAAGATGGAGCAGTGTACACTAGGGCCACTCTGCCCCCGGTGGCAGTATTGGGTTTATTGGCAACACGTAGGGGGTGCACATAGGTGCAAGTGCACCCCCTGAAATTGGCAGTGCACCCCCCACAATTGGCCACTGCCAACACTGCCAGCAGCATCTGCAGGCAGTCACCGATTGCTGCCAACACCTGTGGGCAGCCGCCGTACCCCACCCCCCCCCCAGCCTCCAGGGGCACACATCATTCATGATTGGGTAGCAGAGGGGCTGGTTGGGGCATGAGGTTGCTGAAAATGTGGAGCCATGTGGCTGGGCAGCAGGCAGGAGTCTAGTCCCCAGCTGGTGAGCTGACCAGGCATAGTTTATGCCTGTGGTCAGTGTCTACCCATACATTTAATTGCAGTAAATTATCCTGGAATTAAATAACACTGTTAGGGACAGTGCTACTTTACTGTGGAGTAAATTAATTTACTGCAGCCTAATACCATCGCACGTGTAAACAGTAACGCTTCACTCTGCAGATAATTAGTCTACTCCACAGTAAAGTGCATGTGTAGACATGGTCAATGTTTGCTAAGTATACACTGATAAAGAAGGTTCAGTTATACACCAGTTCTTTTTCTTACTGCCATCTGGAAGTCACTAAAACACAAAATATAGTGAGCACCACTACAGGGATCACAGCTCTTAACATTATGTTGAACTTTTCCTATGCTTTGTTTATTCTATAAGGTACAAATAGCGTGCTGACTTTTCCTTATACTTTGGTTAGTCTATAACAGGGATTCTCAACTCCTGACCCACAGACTAGATCCAACCCCCCAGCACTATATCATCTGGCTTGCAGGAGTCCCCACAAATCTGTGGGGAGCCCCACATGGCATGGCCCTACACATTAGATTGGGCATCCAGGGCACCATGGGGCCTAATCCCAGCTGGGTTGATGTAGAACCCAATACTAGTCAAGCAGAGGTGGTGCAGGACCCCTGGAGCCAGATTCCCTCCCAGATATAGGCAACACGGGGCCCCATCTTGCCTGCAGACTAGACCCACGCCATTCACCTGGCCCACAGGGCCAAAACCATGATAACCACTGGTCTATAAGGTACAAATCTACCCTGCATTTTACTATATATTATAGAATAGTCATATGAAGTTCAGTGATTTGTATTTACTAATATAACTTTTAGGAAATGTGTATGATCCTGTGAATAGGGTCAGGGGTTTTTGACAAATTATCAAATAAAACCATTTTGTCAAAAAAATCCCTAGCCAGCTCTACCCATCATCTTATTTCATATGGCAAGAGAGGCAAACAACAGTGTTCAAAATAAGAAAATGGAGATTAGCAAACCAGGGGATACTTTCAGGACTAGTTGGTGGAAATCTCTTTATGCCTCCCAACAAATGATCAAAACAGATTTCCAGCAGATTGCAACTTGTGTCCATTCTCTGTCCTATCTTATCTATAATTGCGGATGTCATGAAATATTCATTAAGATTTTAAAAATTTATAAAATAAAAAACATAAAAAGAAGAAATGGAATCAATTATTCCTGGAACAACTTTCCCAACCACAAAGCAACTAGAGAAACAACACCAACACATTACAGCATTCCAACCTCAGACTTGGGGCAACTGAAATAAGCAGCCAACCTTCAAATATCATCACTCTCTCTCTTTGCATACACGTACCAAAGCTAAAAATGTCCTCTCTAAAGGCCTGACTTTCTGTCCAGAAAAATGCCCTAATACAATACTACAATGTGGAGAACTAGAAGAATTCTTCTGATGCCTCCACCTGAAGGAATATTTCCACAACCAAAATTAATCCACTTCCAACAACAACATCAAGGAAAAGATCAAAACCCAAACACACAAAAAAAATCAGATTGGACACCTCACAGTGGACGAAACTCTATCCTTGACTGCTATATTGACTGCTTCAGGGAAAGAATGAACAATGAAATAATCAACAACACACGCTACCACAACAACCTCTCCCCATCAGAGAGAAGGGCCAAAGAATTTCTAAGATCTAACCACCAAATAATGATAAAACCAGCAGATAAAGGAGGAGCCATAGTCCTCCCAGTATCCTTAACAATGGAGATTACATAAAAAGAAGCCAACAAACAACTCTGACACCGCCTATTACAAATAGCTGCAGGAAGATCCTACTCCCCTTTTCACTTTGAAACTCAAACATTTCATCAAATCCTTTTCATCAGAACTACAAGAAAAATGACAGACCTCATTCCCCTCACTGCCTAACTCAAGGACTTTTTACATGCTCCCTAAAATACACAAACAAGGGAACCCTGGTAGACCTATCATATCTAGCCATGGAACCCTCAATGAGGATATTACTAAACTTATACACTTCATCATCACACACTACAACTTTACCTTCAATAACCAACACTTCCTCCAGACCATGGACACAGTTATGGGCACCAAAATGGCCCCACAGTATGACAATCTTTTTATGAGCCACCTGGAAGAAAAATTCCTCAAAGACCGCACCATCAACCCTTTGCTATACATAAGATGTATTGATGACATCATCATTTGGACTGAAAACCTGTATTCTATAATTGATTTACATCAGAAATTCAATCATCACCCCTCCATCAGACTAGCTCTTGAATATTCCAGCATCAGCATTTCCTTTTTAGACATGAGGATCACTATCCAGAATGGTTAAATACAAACCACCATATACAAGAAATCCATAGACCAACATACATATCTGCACAGAACCAGCAATCACCCTAAACACACCAAGTAAGCTGTAACATACAGCCAAGCCCCCTGATATGACCACATTTTCACTTAGGAGAACACCCATGATCGTCACCTCACAAATCTCAAAAAGGGCTTTCACTCAACAAGGACACTCCTCCAGAGAGAGAGATCTAACTTTTAAAGATCCACCTGGATACTAAATGAAGAACTGCAGCAGTAAAGGAGGAAAACCCCCATGAATCGCACATCTGTACTTATGATATATCATCCCTTCCTGGAACCTATATGGAAAATCCTCAAACAATTGCAACCTATACTAGAAGAAGACCCAATTCTTAAAGAAATCTTCCCAGAACCACCCATCCTGGCCTTTAAACAAGTACTGAACCTCACCAACCTCTATTGATGTGCCCCAAAACTGCATTTGTCTTTTGTACAGCTGCATCACACTGCAGACTTATATTGAGTCTGTGATCTACCAAGACTTCCAGATATTTTTCCATAGTGCACCCAAGTGTCACCCACTTCATATTTGTGTTTTGATTATTCTTCCTAAGGTGTAGCACCTTGCATTTGTCCACACTGAACTTCATCCTGTTAGCTCCAGCCCAGCTTTCCAATGTGTCAAGATCCTTCTGTACCATGCTCCTGACCTCCAACATGTTCACAATCCTTCCTAGGTTTGTGTCATCCAAAAACTTGCTCAAGAAGCTTTCTGTGCCAGCATCCAAATCATTAACAAACACATTGAACAGCATCAGATCCAGGACAGACCGCTGTGAGTCTCCACTCAAAACCTCCTGCCATTCTGACATGGATCTTTCAGTAATTACCCTTTGCTAGCAACTACTGAGCTATCCACCTTATAGTAGTTTTGTCCACCATACAGGTTTTTGTCTAGCCTACATGAATTCCAAAAAGATTAATGTCACTTTATTGAAATTATAATGCTTAAACAAATTGAAATAAAAGCAAGAAAATTTCACCAAGGCTGAATTACTATAAAGAATATTAAATTTAACTAAGAAGGAAACAATTAGGCAAAGCGGTAAGTATTCGCTTTGGATTCAAATCACTATCCCGATTCGATTAAGCCAAATCGGATCTGAACATTAAGTGCCAGTTTGAAGATTCAGCCATAAGCTAAACAAGCAGCAGTCCTGACAATGCTGGACACAGCTGGCTGCCCCCAGCTGGTAAGTCTGTTGTGGTGGGCAGAGGGGGGAGGGAAAGTGTGCACAGGGGGGCAGATCAACACCCCCACAGTAAGGGAGGGATTGGGACTGGGGCTGAGGTTGGGGCTGGGACAAGCTGCCCAGCCAGGTCAGTGGGGCACGGGCAGAGCCATCCC
>NW_005841955.1:3032605-3071860 GCF_000455745.1 Alligator sinensis
GGGGGGGGCGGGGGGGGGTGGGGGGGGGTGGCGAGTGGCTGGACCCAGCAGCATGTGGCGATGGCAGAGCCAGCGGCGCTCAGCGGCAGTGGCCACAGCGGGGCCTTTACATGACTGCCCATGGGGGCCCCCCAAAATACAGGGCCCAGGGCAGTCACCCCGATTTGCTTCACCCCGGGGACAGCCCTGGGTACAGCACTCAGGGAGGGGGACTCCTGCCACTGCACACCACTGCACGCCACCAGTCCAGGAAGGCATGGGAGTGGGTGCACATCCCTAGATCTGTGCAGGGTGGGCTGGGCAGGGCTGCACTCTGAATGGGCAACAGAAGATGCTGGGAGCAGGGGTTATGCCCTCCTGCCACTCATACAGCCACCCCACACCCCCTTGACAAGCCACAGGTTCACCCCAGTTGGGCAAGCAGCAGCAGGGCATGGGGGCAGGTGCCTGCACATCAGGCCTAGCTTGGTGGCAGAGGCTATGGAGAATTTTAGGGTGTCTGCATCCCTCCCATAGCCCCTGCTCCACTGTCCTCTGTGGGGCAGGCAGAGCCAGGGCTGAGCTCTGGGCTGAGCTCTGAGGCTAGTCTCCCAGAGTGCACCCCGGGCCAGCCTGCTCCACGCAGTTCTGGGGGCACAAGCCCACTCCCATGCCCTCCCAGACTGGTGGCACACAGTGGCGGGAGCCTCCCCGCCTTACTCCCTCACCTTCCCACCGCCACCCCCTGCCCTGGCTGAGCAACTTGTCCCAGACCCGGCCCCAATCCCTCCCTTGCTGTGGAAGTGTTGATCTGCACCCCTCCCCCCACGCCTCTTCTCTCCCCCCTCCACCCACCACAGACTTACCAGCTGGAGGCAGCTGTGTGCAGCGTCCTCAAGGACTGCTGCCTATTTAGTCTATGGCCAAATAGCCAAATCTTTTCAAATCAATTCAGAGCTTTTCATTGGTCTTCCGATTCAATTTGGATTGAGAGATTTGGCTGCTGAATCTGGCCAAATATCCTCCGAATTGAATCGGCTACTGAAGCTTCGCACAGCCCTAGGAACAATACAACTGTCCAGTCTAATTCAAATCAACACATCAAATAGCCTCAATACTGAATAGAAGTCATCAAAATAAGATACCTCAGACAAAAGTGGCTTGAAAACTCTTCATTTCTGTCTGTAGGGGCTTGAAATGTACTTGAGACAAATAGTGACATTCTGTTGGCAGAGCACTTATTACCGAGCTACTCAGGGCTTTAGGGAAAAGAAAAAAAGGGAAAAAAAATAAAACTGTTCTAGCCTTCAACAAGCAGTTTTATAACTTTCATTCCCTTGAGTGATCAGTCTCCAAGATCATCGGTTAGTTTCTTGGACCAAAAAATGAGGCTTCTCTGCTTTATTCTTGATTTTTGTATAGCAATACTGACTACAAGTAACATTGAAATGCATGTTTCACAAGTGTTTCAGTTTGAAGAGCTTTTCAATAATTTTCTTCTCTCATGATGAAGATTCCAAAAGATAAGTTCTTTCCAAGCTTCATCTGCTTTGCCTTGCTTTCCTGCCTCTTAAGATTTTGGACAAATTAGGTGTGAGGCCTACCATTTGACCATGTGTCTTAGACCAGTAACATTCAAAATAAGTCATTGTTAGAAAATGTTGCCTTGAAAAAGTGTCACTTAAAACAGGATTTGTTTTTAAAAGTTGTCTTGTATCATGCAGAAATTGATGTCTGTGTTCTCCCTGAACTTCCCCTCTTCTCCCACATCACCCTTTCCAAAAAGCAATACATCAGAATCATAATGAAGTTGTTATGGTCTTATCTGGTGAAGGTCTTACAATGAAAGGTCACCAATTTAAAAAATACATATCAATATACAAATCCAATAAAACTAGCTATGTGAAACAACTAGGTATTTAACTCATTCAGTAGCAAAATTAAAAATATTTTGCAACTTACGCTCAGTTTTCTCATTCTCCATTTCTTTCTAAGAGGCAAGGCATTTGCAGTAGCTTTTCTGTTTTGGGACTGCACTTTAGGTCAAACAATTTATCTTCTGGAATCTTCATCATGTAGAAGAAACTCATTTCAAAGCTCAATCACATGAAATCCACTTGAAACATGAATTTTATATTTTATAAAAGTTCTGTGTTCCCATATACACTATTCCTCTAACAATCTGGGATACAGTCACCTTTAAAACATTTTCCAACAAAAATCCAAACAGTTATTGGATTTCAGACATCCCAATTGTTCTACACTCCAAAGTTGATTTTTTCTGTGTTAAACATGACTAATGGATTCCAAAAAGAGATTTCCTGTATGTCTGTGGTTTCCTCAGTTAAAGTTAATGGTTAAATATTAAGCAGTATTGAATTTGTTAATGAAAATGATGAGCCTCACATTTCAATCTTATAATAACTATATAATTCATATTCTATATATAAATATAACAAATGTATTGATTGTATGTAAAAAGCAATCAGGACTTGTGGACAGGTGATATCTTTTATTAGATCAACAAGATTTTTGCAAAAAAAATTATTTAATTGCAAGGTTTCAGGCACAAACACTCTTCATCAGGTATCAGAGAAAAGGTTGCAAAAGTTCTACTGGGTAGAAATGAAAGTTCATATTTCATAGGATTTCACAGAGGAGTCAATAGATGGAAAAACCCTCTGGGCAGCAGTTCTTAGCTGGTAAGGAGTCTCAGCTCTCCTGTAAGGCTGTGATGATGCAAATTACCTTAGACAAAGGCTTGATTGTGCGTATTGATGTATTATATACACATATATAGCTCCCTATGTTGCTATCAAAATGGTATTTGATGTGTATCCCATTGCTAATTACCTTCACAGAGGACAGAATTAGGTCTATAGTACTTATGATGACAACACAGCAAGGATATTCAAACAAAATATTATATATGGCCAGCAGACTTAAATATTGTTCCTCTTCTATTACCTTAGAGATGCCTATGTGAAAAACCTCTTAAACAGATCAAGTTTCAAGTATTACAGTGGAGCTTTTAATACAGCTCTCTTCTCTGAAACAAGTTGTTCACATTCTTTGATTGCCAGAGTAAGATGCATATACTTACTGGAAAAACAGATGACAAATTCTGTTTTCTTCAGCCATCACCTTGTCTAATACATACACAAGGAGAGAGTTTTGGCTGCCCCTGTGGCTAATCAGGATTCCTAAGTGAGTCATTAGTGGGCAAAAAACCAGGCTATTTCAGTGTAGCCCCATGGCTGTTCTAAAACATGCAGAACACTTTGAGCCACTATTCATCCCCTCCACAGCTCTGCTGAAAGCCTTGAGCTTAGTTGTAGTCTCTTTCCCCTACAGGAAGTTGTGACAGATTTGTGTCCCAGGGACAGCCATGACACCCCCTGGTGGGCACGCAATTCCTGCCTGGCTCTAATGTTAGGGGCTCTCACCGCCTTTACTCACCTGCCATGCCTTGGATGTTGTTATTTATTAGCATGGAGGCTGCCTGGGGGTCTTAGAAAGCCTGCAGTTGTTCTTATGTCAGGCTTTGGCATTCTCGGTGTCTACCCTTTTTGTTATTGCTGAGCCCTCTAGCTCTAGTCCAGTGACTGAACTGAGCTTCGGGGTTCCCAGCTTCTGGTTTTGCCCTGACAGGCTCTGCCTTAGCCCCCTAGGGCTTCTAAGCCTCCCTGGCCTCTCTCTCTCTCTCTCTCTCTCTCTCTGTATCTGGGCCCCAGGCCCCATCTCTGGCTCTAGGCTCCCTGGCCCCAGTTCTCAGGTTTATCTGTTCCAAGACCTGCTTCACCCTTCTCAAAGGCTATGGGATTGCCCCTCTGGGCATGCTAGGTGTGCCCCTCGTAGGAACTATGGGATTTCTGTGCCCTGCTAGGTGCTCTGGGATCTCCAAGCCGCCCCTCAGTCCCCGCACAAACCACCAGGTCATCTCTCAGTATCTAGTCCCCCCTCGGCACCAGACCCTCCTGATTCCCTCCTCCCTCCCCTTCCCCCTCTCCACCACCACCCCGGCACTGGAAAAAAACCGAACACAAGCCCTTCTGAACTCCTACCCAACCCTACCTGGTTCTTAATCAGTTGCTATCCCTCAGTTTCCCTAGCTATCTTCGAGCCTAACACACTCAGAGTTTGTCTGTCAGTCAGAGGCACCTCTGGAGAGCTCCTCCCTACTCAGACTCCATGGCCAGACTGCCTGCCCTGGCTCTGCCCTGCCTTAGAGGGCCCTGCCCGCTTCTAGTCAGGTGACTCCCCTGGGTTGGCTGCAGGTTCCTGCTAATTAATATCCTTAGTTCATCTATATAGCTAGAGAGTCCTAGCTGCACCCTGCCTGCCCTGCAGGGCTCTCCCTGGGCTACTTCTCTCTAAAAGCAGCAGAGAGCCCCAGGCCCTCTGTCACACTGGTGAATTCTAAAGAGTGCACTAAGGGCCTTGTTACATATTGCAATTTAAGCTTCTCAGTGTTGATCGGTGTTAGTGTTAGTTTGAGTTTAGGGCAGTGAAAGTTTTCAGACTAAAAATGTCCTCTGACTTTTCCCAGCCTGCACAACTGTGACTTGCCACTAGAGAGCTGGTGAGTACAGTCTGACGAGGAGCTACAGGTGTGAGCTGTCCATGCAGAACAGGAGGGTAGTGGAAGGGACGTGGCACGCTGCAATGCTGGAGGACTGGAACATGGGCAGCTTCTCCGGGGAGTGGCCACGCATTTGTGGAACATGAGCAGATCAGAGATAAACCTGCCTTAGAGTGGAGTAACTTTAAGATGCCTAAAGGATCCTTAAAAGTAGTTTACACATCTTAATGTGTGGACAATCCAGCCATTAAGACGCCCCAGGCCCACCTAAAATTAATACGCGACAAAGGCCTAAATAAATGGCATCTTACTCTTCATTTTTTGATGTTGCAGAATAGAAAACCTTCCTTACATAGAAAGCACAAAACTTATATCTAAAAGAAAGATAGTATATACCATATTTTGTCACATACAACATGTACTTTACCCCAAAATTCAGAACCTGAAAATTGGGGTATACATAAGTGAAGAATATAACATCAATGTCTTCCTCTACTGGGGAAAAGTGAAAGTAACACTGCAGTGCTGCATGTGGGGCTCCCAATCCACTGGTTATGGATACTGCTGCAGAAGCTGCTATTCAGTTACTGCTGCTTAGCAGTATTTGCAAAGAAATATCATTTTTTATTCACTCACTCTGCCTTTCAAAAAACAAGGTGTACATCTTACTTGGGGGCATGTGGTATGTTAGAAAATACAGTATATAAAGAGGCAATGAATATATTTTTCTCAGACTCCATATTTCTTGAGGTATAAAACAGAATCAAAATATATTTAAAGAGCCAGGAGTTCGCCCGGGAACTGGCTAAGGCTGCATGCTCCAGGACCATGGTTGTCATGGGTGATTTCTATTACCCAGACATCTCATGGGAGGATCACTCAGCAAAATCTGAGAGGTTGCAAAGCTTCCTAGCATGGATGACCTCTACCTGGCTTAAGAAGTCTACAGGCCAAGAGAGGTAAAGCGCTGCTCAACCTGGTACTGGCTGCTGGGGATGACCTAATCGGCAACCTAGTGATCAATGGGAAGCTGGGTGACAGCGACCATGAGCTGATCACCTTCACCATCCGCCATAAAGCTGGCAAGTCAGTCAGCAGCACGGAAGTCCTTGACTTCAGGAAAGCCAACTTTGAGAAGCCCAGGAGGCTTGTCAGTGAGGCTCTAAGGGACCATGACCCCAGAGGGAGGGGAGTTCAGGAAGAGTGGTTGCTCCTCAAGGAAGCGATCCTCAATGCACAAGCTAATTCTAGTCCATCTAAGAGGAAAGACAGCAAAAGGGCACAGCAGCCCCCCTGGCTCTCCAGGGATCTAGCAGACCTCCTGAGGCTATAAAGAAAAGCCTACAAAGGATGGAGGATGGGATTCACCTCCAAGGAGGAATATTCTGCACTGGTATGGTCCTGCAGGGAGCAAACCAGGAAAGCCAAGGCTGCAACTGAACTCCAACTAGCTTCGAGCATCAAAGACAATAAAAAGTCCTTTTTCAGATATGAGCCAGAGGAAAAGCAAGGGCAACATTGGACCCCTGCTGAAACAGATGGTTGAGAGGCTGGATACCTTCAGGTCAGCTGGCCCTGACAATCTACACCCCAGGGTACTCAAGGAGCTGACGAGCATCTGGCATGGATCTTTGAAAACTCCTGGTGCTCTAGTGTAGTGCCCAATGACTGGAAGAAGGCCAATGTGGTGCCTATCTTCAAGAAAGGGAGGAAAGTGGATCCGGCTAAGTAGAGGCCCATCTGCCTGACTTCTATCCCAGGGAAGGTCTTAGAAAAGTTTATTAAAGAGACCATCCTTAATGGACTAGCTGATGCCAACATCCTGTGGGATAGCCGGCACGGGTTGTTGTGGGTAGGTCTTGCTTGACCAATCTCATTACCTTCTACGACCAGGTGACCTATCACCTGGATAAGGGAGAAGAGATTGATGTCATATATATTGACTTCAAAAAAGCCTTCAATCTGGTATCCCATGATCACCTCTTGGCAAAACTGGCCAATTGTGGCCTTGGGTCCACCACGATCCGCTAGCTGGGAAATTGGCTCTATGGTCAGACCCAGAGGGTAGTAATTGATGGAAGTCACTCATCATGGTGCCCTGTGACCAGTGGGGTCCCCCAAGGCTCTGTCCTTGGACCCATATTGTTCACCATCTTCATTAATGATGTGGACATTGGAGTCAGAAGTGGATTGGCCAAGTTTGCCGATGACACCAAACTTTGGGGCAAAGCATCCATACCTGAAGACAGGAGGGTGATCCAGGCTGACCTGGACAGGCTCAGCAAATGGGCGGATGAGAACCTGATGGTGTTTAACACTGAAAAACGCAAGGTTCTCCACCTTGGGAGGAAAAACCTGCAGCATCCTTATAGGCTCAGCAGTGCTACACTAGCTAGCACTAGAAATGAAAGGGACTTGGGGGTCATCATTGACCACAAGATGAACATGAGCCTGCAATGTGATGCTGCGGCTAGTAAAGCGACAAAAACTCTGGCTTGCATCCATAGATGCTTCTCAAGCAAATCTCAGGACATCATTCTCCCCTTGTACTCGGCCTTGATGAGGCCGCAGCTGGAGTACTGCGTCCAGTTTTAGTCTCCACAATTCAAAAAGGATGTGGAGAAGCTTGAGAGAGTCCAGAGAAGAGCCGCACATGATCAGAGGTCAGGAAAACAGACCTTACAATGACAGGCTGAGAACCATGGGGCTCTTTAGCCTGGAAAAGTGCAGGCTCAGGGGTGATCTGATGGCCACCTATCAAGGGTAACCACCAGTACCTGGGGGAACATTTGTTCACCAGAGCGGCTCAAGAGATGATGAGGTCGAATGGTTATAAACTACTGCAAGACCGTTTCAAGCTGGACATAAGAAAGAATTTCTTTACCGTCCGAGCCCCCAAGGTCTGGAATAGCCTGCCATCGGAGGTGGTTCGAGCACCTACATTGAACACCTTCAAGAGTAAAGTGGATGCTTATCTTGCTGGGATCCTATGACCCCAGCTGACTTCCTGCCCTTCGGGCTGGGGGCTGGACTCGATGATCTTCCGAGGTCCCTTCCAGCCCCAGTGTCTATGCAATCTATGAAAGCCCTAGCCATCTTCAGTCTCCCAAAATCTATAGGCTAGATTCTTAGCTAAAGCCTTGAAAAGCTTATATAACTTGTTTTTGAATTGTTGTTTGCTTCTATGAAACTTTCTGTTACACTGATCAACACCTGTGGTGTTACATTAGCATTCTGGAAATGAATCAAAATGAGCAGCTGTTGTTTGTAGTCCACAAAAAACAAGAAGGGATTACATTAAGAATGAAAGAAATTATAATGAAATAACTGAAAGTGAGAGAAATGAAGCCAATCTTTCATTTTCCTTCATTGTGAGTTGTACTGCAGTCCAAAAAAATCAAATGTGATAATCCCATCCAGTGACAGCTTCAAAGAGGGTGAAAACTTCCCATAACTAGAGAATGCATAATGCAGCCAGAACTATTAGATATTTAATACATTACATGGATCTTGCTATGTCATTAACTTGTTTGACACATCTAAAATGACAGAGACATTTCTGGAAGATACTGTTCCTAGAGGAGTCATCATAAATTATACGTATACTGAATTCCATCCCTTATACAGGATTTAGTCAGTAGGCCATCATTAATATGCCATGTCTACATAGACTTAAATCAAAGAGGCCAATACACCCTTTCTTCAGGCTCTAAGACAGGGGTAGGCAATGTCTTTTGGCCAGAGTGCCGAAAAAACTACAATGTCTACCTTGGAAGGTGCCGGAGTGCCAACATGCCAGAGCCCAGAGCAGCTGTTTGCAGCCACCTGGCTGCAGCCAGACCATAGAGCCGGCTTGCAGTCTCCTAGCTGCCTGCTGGGAGCAGCTGCTTAGAGCTCAGGCTGGCAGTGGTGTGCCGAGCAAAATGGCCTTGTGTGACATGCTCGGCACACGTGCTAGGGGTTGCTGACCCCTGCTCTAAGAGATAACAAGTGCATGTAGGGCATATTATAGAATGTTGTTATCCAGAACAGCTTGTTTTCCTAGATTTCTACTAAGATTTTTCCTATCACTTGCCTAGCATTCCTTTAAGACAGATTCAGAGGTTTAATTTTTAGTATTTACCACACACAGGTAACTGAGCTTTTTCATAAATGACTGAGCCTACATAAATGACTGAAGTGAAGAAGTACTAGTTTATGGTAAAAGTAATCAGTAAATATATTATTACAGATTTGTCCTCTTGATTCCTGTAATTTAAATTTTTTTTTTTTTAATTAGCATCTTGGTTATTTTTTCTCTCCCATTTGTTAGATTTTCCTCAAATACCTTTCCCTCCAAAAAGGCAGCAGTAATCCTAAATCCATTCTGTAACTGATGCTGGCAGCCCAGAGCCCAGCAGCCTGTCTCTTATAATGCATACAAGCTGAGCTTTCAATCTGTTTTGCTGTTCTTTAAAACATTAGGCAGACAGAAGAGCAGCTTCCTGTTGCACTCGCATTTTGTAAGAAACACTCCGAGTTACAATGATCCCCCAGACCAAGCAGAAGTTCACTGTTGGGTCTGAAAGTTGTGGGTTCCAGCTCCTTGCAGGGAGCCTGCAGCCCAGTCTCCATAACAATGCCACTCTCTCCTCCCAGCCTGGATGCTGCTTTCAGAATAGGAAGAGCAAAAGGGAGCAAAGGAAACTCATTGTTGGGGTTCCCCAGCTGGTGCTGGAAAGTGGGGTGGGTAGACTGAAGCCCCCGCCAGCCTCAGGGTGGGGCCCAATACACCCACTCCACCTTCGAGCATAGGCTGAAAAAAGCACAGACCAAACTCGCTCTGCTCCCTTTCCTCCCTCCCATTCTGAAAACATCAACAAGTTGGGAGCTCCAAAGACACAAGCTACAGAACACACTCCGTTTTGAAGTTCAAATTTTCACAGGCTTGGGCCCTTTTAAAGAATTCTGCTGCTATGCACTTCTGTAGATCACTTTCTGGGGCCAGATCAGGCAAAAATTGTCACTTCTGTGTGCACCCTTAGCTTTTTTTTTTTTAAGTCTCTGGCTATTGTGGTTGCTGAGGTTAGGCTTGAAAAAAGCTTGTTTGACAAGTTTTAGTTAAAGCACTGCTACCACCATTTTGAAGTGTGGGGACATTGAATAGACATAATACACAGGCTGCTGGAGTGTGCCAATTAGCAAGTTTAATCGAGTCCTCTTCAACACACTAATTAGCATGTCTCGGAGTAGACATCCAGCACGTGTGTAGGTGCCCTATCATTCTTTAACAATGGAGCAGTCTACAAAGGGTTCTCATCATCATTAAATTCATTCATTTCCACCAATTTAGTTCTTTGTGATTGTGGCGGAGCACCTTTGGGGTGCTTGCCACTTTAGGGCTCTCACAGGCTCTGAGGGGAGCCTGCTTGGAGGAGCAGCAGGGAAAACAGCACCCCATGTACCATTTAAAGGGGGATGATATGTGGCAGGGCACTGTTTGTGCCTGACACTTTAAGACCTGGAGCCAAGCAGCCAGCAGGTGCTTAATTGCAGTGGCCATTTTAGAGCTCTGGCCACCCATATAAACAGGGCAGTTCACTACTGGCAGCCTAGGCAGCAACATCACCTGGCTGTGAGGCTCCATAACATCTTGGAGGTAAGGAAGGAGCTGTAGGGGATGGTTAGGAGGCTCCTGGTCCTGGGCATGACCTAAAACTGCACCCTGCTGGGAGTGGGTGTCCTGGTGGGACACTCAGTGGTGTGGGAGCCCCCAGGAAATGCCAGCCCAATGATCATCGAGGTGAAAGGTGGGTAGGGGCACCTTAACCCTAGCCCTCACCTTTGGGTGGGTCATGTAACACTGGAGGCAGTTGGGGCCAGACACAGCTATGGCCATCCCCACCTGAGCCCTGTGGGGGGTGCAAGACCCTGAGAATAGGTAGCTGGGGCCAGGAATAGCTATGGCCACCTGAGCCCACCAGGAAGGGAAGCCCCCATTGCCCCGAGTGAGGGGGCAGTGTGGAGCCCCAAGTGAGGGGGCAGAGATAAGTAGTCCCAGTGAGGGGGCTGTGTGGAGCCCCAGTGAAGGGGCAGAAAACCAGAGGGCTGAGAGCCCAGCATGCTTATCTATGTGTATATATAGAGTTGCCCCCAGAAGGAGCTAGAGCAAGCTTAGACCTGGTCGGGTAATTAGCTGGCCACTACCCTGGTGAGAGTCATGGCACAGGCCCAAAAGATGGTACGTCTGCCACCCAAGGAATGGACTAGTTAAGCCTATGGCCTAAGAGGCTCACTCCAAGAGGGAGCAAAGCAGGATAAGTTGTTGATGCATGAAAGAGACCCTGTGAAAGAGGGTGGAGTATGAGAGGCCCTAGTGAGAGGAGGGCGGTATGAATGTGTGTGACTGAGGCCTGATGATGAGACCTAAGCTTGGTCTGGCTGTAGGCCAGGAGCACTGTAACATCACGATGCCATCTGCAAAGCATGGGCTGCGGTGTAGGGGAACCCGCAGATAGCACCCCCTGGCATCGGGGCACAAATGGGCAGCCTCCTGCCTTAATTAACATCTTAATTAATTAAGAACAAGGTGTGGCAGTAGAGTCAGGTGGGGGGCGCGCCCAAAGGCAAGTGGGAAACCTAGCACTGTAGCTAGGCAGGGAGCCCCACTTTGCCACAGTGATCATTTCCAAAAATCCCATTTTTTACTGTAAACTTCCTGGAAGGTTTCTGAAATCAGGTATTCAAAGGCCAGAGGACAACTAGAAAAAATTAAGAAGTGTTGTATATAATGAACGTATACATTTGCTGTAAAGTTCAGTAAGACATAAGAAACAGGCTTGAATGAATCCCTGTATGAACATAAAAGGAGAAAAGAACAGGTGTGATGGTCCTGGTAAAGACAAAACACAAGTCTGTTAGTGGAAAAGCTGGATGAGGCTTTAAAAAAAAAAAAAGTCCTCAGAAGCACCCAAAAGACGGAAACTAGTGATAATAGAGGACTTTATACAGATTATCTATTGGAAAAAGCAATACACAGATAGAACATCAAGTTATTGAATGTGTTGGTGTAACATACCCATCACTGGAGCGAAGAACTCTCCTGTGTGGCTTACCACCTGGATCTTACCTCATTATCCCCCACTGTCCTTCCAGAGTTTGTCCACGTTATTTCTCCTGCCACACCTTGATGTTACAGGCTGTTACAGTTCATAAGGAGGCTGCCCCAAAGAGACAGGAATGGGTTTTGAGGTAGCCCTTGTCATGGCTGAGGCCTCCTTTAGCCTTGGCCCATGTTTAATCTAGCTGGGTTCCTTCCACCCAGGGCCCACCATGCCCAAACCCCAGGCTTATAGACCCCAGCCTACCCCTCAGGCTGTGGGTCTGTCAGCCTCACAGCCAAGCCCCTCACGGCCTCTGGGCTTGCATCCTCTCAGTCTTTGCTGCCAGCTATTCAGTCCTCTGGCATGCCACAGTCCATCCTCCAAAATGTTTGGGTTTCTGCTTCACATGGACTACTGGGCTTCAGATCCTAGGTTATTCTGTGCTGGTTGCCCCTGCAGCACCTGGTGGCCTCCAATCTTCCCCTTACAACCACACTCAGTCCTCCAGTTATAAAGGTAAATCAAAAGCATGAGCATCTACTCCCAAAATATAAAGCTCACATAATACAAGCTCCCCTGTCAAGGTCAGGGTCAGTCTCATTCTGCAATAGTCCCAGTGCAAGCATTTGAGGCACTTATCTTGTGTTACTCATGGTGCAGGGTTTCTTCTGCCCTTCTGAGGTGCATGGTTCTTTCTCCCCAGGCAGTCCAGACTGGCTCCTCCTCAGAGTTCTGCCTCCTACAGGCCCCTTTTTACCATTAAGTCTGTTCAATGGGTTGAGCTGGCCAGTGGGTCCTAGGCTCCCTCCCCATTTCAGCAATGGGGCAGGGCCCCGGTTACAGTTGTGGACACCTTTTTAAGCTTCATAAGATAAGTTAACAGGGGAACAACTATTTTAAATTTTGTTCAAGCTGGTAAGTAGAAATTGATCAGCAATCTAAAAGTGAAAGTCAATTTGGATGAAAGGGATCATAAAATGATAAGAGGGTTTTTTCCCATTTTCAGTGCCTGTTGGCCCATTTTATACCCTTTTTGTGGTCACTCTTTTCTCCTCCGCAGTTCGGAGTCTTTTCTTTTTTCCCTGTTTCTGCATCCCTTGTTTTTCTTTAGTTTTCTTTTTTTCACCCTGCAGCATTCCCCTGCAGCCCATTTAAAGGACCCACATTCCCTTTTAATCTAGTCTCACTGCCAGATCCCCAGCACCGGTTCATCCACAGAACAAGTGTAGGAGGGGCAAACTGTGACTCCCTGCTACATATAGTTGACAAGGAATCCTTGCCCCCCATCCTTTCAGGGTTTTGGGGCCTGGACTCAATGGTAGTATCTGTCACAGTCAACTCACAGTTCAAGAGTGCCTCAAAGTGTTCTTGCCATCTAGCTTAGATTTATTATCTTTGGGAAGTGTCAAGCCATCCTGAGATCACAGGAGATAGTACCATGGGAATTTGGACTGTAGATGGCTTTTGTTACCTGAAAAACACTATGCATTCCATGTTTGTCAGCATAGAGCTGGCTATATCTTGCCATCACTGATTTTTTTTTATTCTGTCTTTGAGCTTTGGCTTTGAGGAACTAATACCTCTCCTCCTGCTGAGGTGAGGTGTCATCTTGCCAAGAAGTATTAGCCCTACTCTTTCAGTCAAGGAGGGCTTGGATTTTGGCATCACTTTCATTGAACCAGTCTTGGTGTTGACAAGTGATACAGCCAAAGATTTAGCACAGGCCATATAGACAGTGATTTTAAATGCCTTCCAGAGTTCCTGGTGTTGCCTTCATTTGTGGACAGGGCAAAGAGCTTTTCAGGAAGACACTGTTGGAGATCTTTACAGACCTTTGGGTCTTGAAGGTCCTTTGGGTGTTGAGAGTCACATCAGAGGACCAAGGACCAGCTTCTCTCTGCATTGCTCACTGGGAAGACCATTTGGTCCCTGGTCCTGCAGGTGTTGACAGTCCTTTGCATTGCTTTTGCCTGTTTTCAGTGTTTCAGGGCAAGCTGTGTGTTCAGAATGGATTTGACAAGACGCTGATCTGTCCAGCAGTTATCACTCACCTGCATGGCTCATATAATATGGACATCTACTCGATCATGGTCTCTAACAGTAAAATAGTTGAGAAGATGCCAGTGCTTAGAGCAAGGATGTCTCCAGATGGTCTTAGATTTGTCTCCCCGTCTGAAGATGGAATTACTGGTGACAAGACCATGTTCCATGCACTTGCTCAGAAGAAAGATGTCTTTGGAGTTGTCTTTCCCTTCTCCATTCTTCTCAGACTCAGCATGGGTGACTACCAGATTCAGTAGTTGTATCTCTATCACCACTGACCCACCATGTGAGGAAGCTGGTGCACAGAAACAGCAGCCACACAATCTTGTCAAGATTGTGAGCCTAGTGGCAAGGCAAAACCTTAGAAAACAGGAGACCTCCTTGCTACAGCCACCTTCTGTATTTAGAGCCACTGAGATCCTGACATCTGCCTGACATCTGGAACCTTCCCTCAGGCCTGTTCACCATGAGTGACCCTGACAGAAGTGTGAGACTCCAGTTGAAGTAGCTCTGAGGATCATCGGGACACAAGCCTTTCCACCACTTTCTTGAGGTCTTGGTCTACAGAGAGGACACACACTACTGCTGCTGCCCAATACACTGTCTGTTATATTAGGGTGTTACCTGTGTTCGCTCTGGATTTAGGACCCAGAAGCCTTGTTCCATTGGTCTTGTTGTGTTAGACAGCCCGTCTGCTTTGAAGGCTGTGTGAAACTCTATGTAGGTGACCCAGGCTTTCAGAAATCAATTAACCCCTGCTGCCCATCCTGAACCATTCTAATACATATATACCTATAAGCCAATTCCCAAAAAACAAAACTTGAAATACTATTTTCTAAGCCAACAACCTGATGTGTCTAAAATCACATTTTATGAACATAGAATCCTTATTACATATAAGACCTAAATGTGGAGCCTTGACTCAAGCCTCAGGAGACATTCATATAGGATATAAAAGATTCATAGTCAGGCCCATCATCCTTAGAATAATAATTTAAGGATGCTCTAATATGACTGCCACTATACAAATGTGATGCTAATAAATATATTGGCATTGTTGTATAATTATTGGCATTGTTGTTTACCATTTGCTAAGAGTAAAACATAAATAATGAGATTGAATTGTTGCTTGGGATTTTCCTCCTTTCATTAACACAAGGACAAACACTTGTAAAAAAATAAATAAATAAAAAAATCAATGTCCATAATGCTTTCATGATGAAAAGCTAGAAGTGTTTACCTGTGCTACTGCTTTGAATAAGATAAGTAAGTTTGATTTTTTTTTTTTTTTTTTTTCCCCCCGAGTTTGGTAATTGTGCGCTGCATGTTCATGGCTTGCAGCTTTCCTTCTTCAGTCTTAAATTGAAACATTTTCAAATGGTTACTTCAAAATGAGACTCCTGTTCTTTTTTTAATAAATGGTTAGTATTAAATATGCTTTTTTTTTTTTTGTATTTTTTAAACATTTTGGGATTTTTTTCAGTTTGTTTCTGTTTGTTTAATCTGCATTATATCAGACTGCAATTAATTTAGAATGAAATGGTGAACTCAAATAAAATGGGTATCACAATTCATTTTAAAACTTAAAATATGCAGAGCCTTCTCCCCTTCCTTTGATCCTTTACCCTGAGTTTTCACAAGATAAATTAGGCATCTATTCAGTGGGATTTCTTATGTCACCATGTTGGCATTTTTTGCCTGTAGTTTTAAAAGGTTGTATCATGTCCTGCTTTACGATTTATTTGTGGAAGCAATTTGCCTATACCTAAATGTTTTTGTAGAGTAAGAATTTTTAGAGCGTAACATATATTTTTGGTTGGAGGCTTAGAATCTTGGTAAAGAGCCTAGCGTTAATTGTGTCAAATGAGAGGTTGATTATGGATATTCAGTAACTTGTCTCTCTAAACTGACTTGTCTAATGTTGCAGACTCAAATGTTTCCCTCAAACTGTTTTGCAGTCCTAACTAAATAATAATAGACAAGAGGAAATTTTTTCATGTTGCCTTGGTGTTTCATCAAAAAGAGATCCTGATTATTCCAACAGTAATATATTGTTGAAACATTTAGGGGGCAAGGAGGATTATCTTTCATGTTAATCCCAGTTTGATCTGTGGAGATTCATAGGATTCATCTCCATCAAGTCAAAGTCAGATTTCTACCCTATGGACACAAGGGAGCAATATAGCTAGTATTAGGTCCAGCTGCCTTTGACTCTTCAATGGAATGACCAGAAACCCATTTACATTTGGGTCAGCAAAGGTGTATCTTTCAGCCAGAGCAAGACTTAAACTCATGCTTTTGAAACAAAATGCCTTAATGGCCCTACCAGCCTGCCTTGATATTTCCATTTATAGGGATTCATGAAGACAAATGCCAACTAAATGAACAAATATTCCCCACCTCCACAATGTTTTTATCCACTTACAATTTCTTGTCATGTACTTAGATTATAGCCACTTGTGGGGCTGTATATGTAGAGAATATATGCATTATCTAGCACAATATCACCTCAGTCAGTGCCCGTGATACCTAGGTACTACAACAGTACAAATAATAAAAGCTAGCACAGTAATTCTAATAAGAAACAGAATTGCCTGGGATTGCTTTGGAACTTTTACCCAGAACTCAACCCTAGCCCAAGAAAAATATATCTGAGATTCCCCAAAGTGTATTCATTTTTCTTTATTTTTACTTTCTTCTGTATTCATTTTGGCCAGATATTGAAGCACTGTAAATACCAGGATTCTCATGAAAAATGCTGAATTCATAAGTGCCAGCTCAATCTCTAAATGTAAGTTTCAAATAATCATCCCACTTGGGATGACAGTACCAAAATGGAATACTCTGGCTCATATCAAGTGGAATTCAACATGGCTGCATTGCCTTAGGTTAATGTACAGCCACTGATGATCTGGATCATTCCTCAAGATGATGAAGCTTCCATGGGTGTTTTGTTTCATTCTACAGGTGTGTTTTGTTTCATTCAGTGTCTGAGACCTGACTGCTCAACATCACGTTACAGGAGCCTTTGCATAATATAAGTGACTCCAACTGGCTTGTGCCAGAGTGCATTAAAGTTACAATTCAACATACAAAATTTAGTCAGATACCATGCTCACCTTTGCTCCAAAAATCAGACTTCCAAAATTGGGATGCATGTCTTAAATGCGGAAGCTGATTTTCTGCCCAGAATAAAAGTATAGAGATGTTATAAGATGACTGCTAATTCTGTTCTTTTTTCTTCCTTCCAGTAGCTGCGTGAAGAGAGGGGTGGAGTAAAGCAGGGGGAGTACAGTGGTATGGTTTGATTCCTGCTCCACCTAAAGTTTTTAAAATCAACTGCCCGGCAGCAGCAGTGGCATGTCTATCCAAGCAACAGGAATGGAGTCAACTGACTTCATGGCATTATAATCTACCTGATTCCTCCTAACTGTTTTTCATTTCACAGGTATTAATGATCCTCTTTCCTTTTTAATGGTCTTGATATTCAACTAATCAAGCTACTACCCCTTCTTCAGCAATATTTCTTTCTGTTAGCAACTCCTGGTCTCTCTTCTCCTTTATCACATCCCTGCAACTGCTTTTAGCTCTTTTCAAAATCCTGGATCTGCCCATGGAGTTCAACTTCCTGAAGCAGCTACAGTTTCAGCTTTTGGCTCAGCAGCCAAGAACTACTTATAGTTCAGCTGTGAAAGGGTTAAAAAATAGCTTTTTTTTTTTTTTTTTTTTTTTTTTTTTTTTTTTTTTTTTTTCCTGATCAGGAAAGGAAGGTAAATGAGCTGAAGACTGGGCTTTATCCATGGCCTATGCATCCTTATGTCTGAAAAAAATATCTTTTTTTCCTCATTCTGCCTTCCCAAAAACAAGATGCATGGGTTATTTCGAAGTGTATGGTATGTGAGAAAATACAGTATAGTGTGCAACATTTAATCCACTCTAACCAGTTATTTTCTGTTTTGAATACTGATCTAATTGAGTAGTTACCTTCATAACCGCAATCCTTCTGGCTAGCAAAAAAAAACTGTAATAAAATATAAAAAAGAAATTTCAACATGAGAAAACATAACAAATGATTAAAATACTTTCCATTTTCTAACCATTTTTTGGGGCAGTTACAGGTGCTACACTTCACAAGCCACTTCAGTTCACAATTCAATTATCCTTGCAAGTCCAAGACTTGCATCTTGTAAAAATCACTTGTTCCTGAAAACCTTGAATTGAAAGATCTTCTTTTGCCAGTATTTTCATATATGTAACAATTTTTCTAAACTTGTTTAGAAATCAAAAATAACTTTCACTAGCCCACTCTTCCAAAGTACTGCAATCTTCAAATAATATATCAACTTTTTAGAAAAGTTGATCTATGCAAAAGGCTAAGTTCAGTAGGGATATTGGCTTTTTGTTAGTTAAGAAACAATCTCCACCTCACCCAAGCATTTATTTGGATCCATCAGGCAATTTTCTTAGCAAAGAAATGTCCATATATGACATAGCAAGGAAAGAATTTGGATAGACTAATTACGCCAGAGACATAGACTTTGATCTGGAAAAAGAGGAGAAGCAAGCTTAATCTCCACTATGATAAAAGAAAATGTCTTTGATGCCATTTCAAGGACACCTTACAGCAATCAGGGTAACATATACATAGATTAAAAAGGGATAATGTTGGAGAAGTTATGGAACAAGGTGAGATTTTGTTAAACATACGTAAATGTAAAAAAAGCATGCTATACTCCTGAAAACTCACATTCCTCCAGCAACAAAAAAATGTAGTGGCCCTATGCTTTGAAATCTGAGCATAATCATTGCTAGCACGTTATTACAATGGCTGTTTAAAGAAATGAGATTTTTTTTTTAAATATTATACACTGTAAAATTAGCAATGACTACAGATTTTCATTTAGGGTGTGTGAGTTAAGCTACACCTGCAAAAATAAATCACAATCTCTTATTTTAATATGAACTGGTTAATTTCCTTTATTTCTCATCCGCCATGACTTTGATGGAATAAGGTAAGGAAATAAACACAGTCCTGAGAGATGAAGAACATATCGTGTCTGTGGTTCAACAAAATTAACTCTTCTGGCAAAAATAACTCTTCTGCAAAGTTATGATGTCTCTCTTGGATAACGAACATCTTAGATATATTTAGTTCCCTCTTTGGGAGCTCTCAATTTCTTGGTTGCTTGCCCTGTTCTCCTCTGCACGGGTCCCAAGCAAATGGCAATTCTATGCCACCTTGTATTTTCTACTGATATCAAAATGTAGGGTTCTCTTCTCTTTGTTAATCTTCATGCACTCTTGTTCCTTTCTCTTTTTTAGGTCTCTAAGACAGTATTTGATGTCCTCAGGTATCCAACTCAGAGGTCTCCCTTGTTACCTCACTTTAGCTTCCCAAGTAAGTTTCTCTCCAGGACCCTTCTCTCTGTTCCCTTCTCTCTGTGGTCTGTTGTCTCTCCCTTGTAGTCTCTCCATATTTCTTCTGGGTTTCTTTCTTCTCTTTTCAAGAGCTAATTCTGGACTCCATTCCCCTTTAAATCCTTCTGACCATCTCCTACCTCTCTGGCAGCTGGCACTCTCTCCTCGCTACCTCCCCACGTGCTGCTCTTTGTTTGTTTTCATCTGGGCACCTCTCTCCTCCAGCCAGGTATCCCCTCAGACTCGTTGCTAAGGTAAGTTCTCTTTTTCCCTTCACTCCCCCGGAGTTCTGTGATGGGGCAGGCTTGGTGCCCTGTCACAGGGTGGAATATGCTGGACAATTTCTAAAATGACTGGTTGGGCTACAGTACTGCAGAGAAGGATTGTGGGGTATAGTGGATGATAAGCTGAGTATGAGACAACAGTTGCAAAAAAAATGCCAACCATATACTGGCTTGTATTAACGAGAGTGTCACTTACAAATCAAGGGAAGTGATCCTTCTGCTCTATTTGGCACTAGCGAAGCCTCATCTAGGGTAAAGTGTACAATTTTGAGCCCCACACTTCAAGAAAGATGTGGACAGATTGGAAAGAATCTAGAGCAAAGCTACAGAAAAGATTATGAAAATGACTTATGAGGAAAGGCTGAAAAAACTAGAGTTATTTAGTGTAAAGGACAGAAGGCTGATGACAGGATTTGGACCAGACTAGAAACAATGGCGTCCTATACACATGCAGGGAACCTGCTTCAACACACTGTAATACCAGTGTGTTGGAGCAGGCTTGATTAATCAACCTGCTGAAGTGTGGAAATTAATGTGCTCCAGCAGCCTCCAGTATCACATGTATCAGCATCCCCACACTGAAAAATGGTGGTGGGGCACTTTAACTTAAAGCTCATTCAACAAGCTTTAATTCAAAGCACTGCCACCATTTTTCAGCACAGGAACACTGATATGCGAGATACTACAGGCACTTTTAATTAGCACAGTTCTTGGAGCTGCACTAATTAAAGCACCCCCATGCCTTCCAAAGCATGTGCATAAATGCCCAATGGCCTCAAACTGTAGCATGGGAAATTTAGGTTGGAGATTAGGAGGAACTTTCTGACTGAGGGTCATCAAGCATTGGAACAAGCCACCTAGAGAAGTTGTAGAATCCATCTCTGGAATTTTTCAAGAGCATGTTGGGCCAATAGTTGCCTGGGATTGTATCCAGCTTGTAGTCCACTGTAACCCCTAGGACTTTCTCTGCAGTACTTCAGCCTAGCCAGTCATTCCCGGTCTGTATTTGTGCGTGCAATTTTTCCATCCTAAGTGCAGGACATTGCACTTTTCTCTGAATCTTACCCAATTAACTGTAGACCCTTTTTCCAGGCTATCCAAATCACTTTGAATCCTAGCCCTGCCCTCCAAAGTATCTACAACTCCACCCAACTTGGTGTCATCCACAAATTTGCTAGGCATGCACCAAATCCTATCATTTTCACTAATGAAGATGTTAAACAATAAGGGACCCAAATAGACATTTAGTTATGTATGACTAATTGTTGATCATGGTGTTCCAACGGATACATATCTACCTTCTAATACTTTTCATCTAGTCTGTTTTTTCCTCAGCTTGTTAATGAGACTGTCATAGGAGACAATGTCAAAAGCCTTAGTAAAGTCAAGGTAAGTCAAATCCACTGTTCTCCACCCCCCCCCCCCCCCCCTGCAGAGCCTGTCCCCTTATCATAGAAGGAAATCAGGTTGTTCAGGCATGATTTAGTCTTGGTCAATCCATGCTGGCTGTTCCTTGTTCTCCTCTGGGTGCTTTACAATAGATTCCATAAGGACCTACTCCATGATCTTTCCAGGAATTCAGGTCTGTAATTTCCCAGGTCCTTCTTCTCTTTCTTCAAGATGGGCACTATATTTGCCCTTTTCCAGTCATCCAGGATTTCACCCAACCTCCACAAGTTCTAAAAGAACATACATAATAACCCTAAATTACCTCAACCATTTTTTTTTTTCAAAACCATAAGGGGCATCCCATCTGGCCCGGCTGATTTGAAAGCATCTAGATTCTATAAGCAATCCCTAACATTTTCTGCTATTATTTTAGGCTGTTGTTTGGCTCCTTCCCCAAATTTGCTGCCAACTGCACTCATCATCTGATAGCTTCCACTATCTATGGAGACTGAAGTAGAAAAGGCATTGAATACTTTAGCCTTCTCTGCATCGTTTGTAACTCGATTGACTTCTGCATTCTGTAAGGGACATGTGGTTTCATTGGCGATGCATAGGGGGTGTACACGCACCCCTTGAGATTGGCGGTGCGCTACTGAAGCTGCCGGCAGTGCCTGCGGGCAGTCACCGCTTGCCATCTCCCCACCACCACCACCACCAACACTGCTGCGGTCCCCTGCAGGAGCTCCCCACTCAGCCCAACACCACCACCAACACTGCCATGGCTGCCTGCTGGAGCTTCCCACTTGCCACCACCATGCCCCTGCCACCGACACCACCGCCACCACCTGCAGGCAGTCACCATGCCACCCCAGCCTCTGGGGGCATGTGTCGTTCATGTGTGGTTTCTTTAGTCATCCTTTTCCTCTTGACATACTTTTAAATGTCATTTGCCAGTTGCATCTCAAATCATGCCTTGGCCTTTCCAATTTTTTCCCTGAATGCCTATGGGATACTCTTATACTCTCCCCTAGTACTATGACCAAGTTTCTACTTTTTTATAGGATTCCTTTTTGAGTTTTACCTCACTGAAGAGACTGCTATCTAGTGAGGCTGGCCTCCTGTTGCATGTCCCATTCTTTTAAATAACAAGCAGATAATTTCTGGAAAAACCTGAATGATACTCAAGATAATCAGACCAAGAAACTTCAAGTTCATAGGGCACATGGGTTAGCTAATTAAATCATGATGGGTAGGGAGTTTGTGCTAGGTGCAGGGGGTAGAAGGTGCAGTCATTTTTTTTCCTGCCACCCCCACCAGTAAAGAAACATACCAGAAGTAGCTGACACTTCAGAAAATGGCTGTACTTCAAATAGCCTAGTTTCTTCAAATGCACATCACTGAATGTGTTCAAAATGGGCTGGAATGTCTGGTCAATGTTTTGGTCACCCTAGTCTTTTTGATGTGTAGCTGTTTTGTAACAATAGCATAATAAAAACATAGAGGATTACTAAACATAATCACATTTCCTTGATTTGCCTTTGCCTCAATAACAGCTCTTTGACAGTGAATGACAAGTGATGCCCTGGATGTTAACTGTTTAACATAAAGTTGAAGAACGCTGCCCAGATTTATTGCAAGGGGGGAAAAGTTTCCATTGGAACAGCTCACTCAAGATCTGTAAACCAGATGGAACTGCTTCAAATACAGGACTAAACATAACACAAGTGAAGCTGAAACTACCTTTTTGATCCTTCAAAGCTTTGATTCCCATTAAGTAGTTAGTCTGAAAAATATCCTACAAAGTGTTCCCATTCCTTCTGCTACATAAGGAACAATTAAAAAAACCTCTGAACTAAACTAAGAGTCCTCTCTAACTACTTTCCCATTGGGTCACTGATTAAATCTTCTAGTCTTGGAGAAATGCACAAGCTACAAAAGATATATGCTATTAGACCTTTTTTTCCAAGGAATCTCTCATTTTCACAATAAAAACCTAGAAAAGAATCAGTGTAGGCATTTTAATGGATAATATTAAGACCTCATGATCTTTAAGACTGGAACTAAAAGGTATATTATAGTTCAACCACATGTTTTGGGCTTTATACAGAAATTACTGAATGAAGTTCTCTGTGCTACTCAGAGAGCCTACAAGGTGATCATAATGGTCTCTTCTGCCTATAAAATATATCAATATACAGGCGATCTTTCTCTTCTTCCAACAACACTCTCACAAGTCTTGCAGAATAAAAATGCATCTTTTTCCAACAGTGGATCTTCTGTAAAATCAATATTCAGTGTATCTTCTTATAACATATCCATTTGGGTAGAATATGCTCTCTTTGGCATTCTTCACTAGCAAACATGGTGAATTGCATGATGGTCATTGTGGCAATGATCTTTATGTGGTCACTTAATAGAAATCAAATTAACAAAAGCATCTAAATTGCAATTCTGCACCTTACCAGAAAGGAAAGTAGCATAATGGAAAGCAACAACTGCATAAAAAGTCTGTTGCATACTGGTAGTCCAAGAACAACATTTGGCCAACACTTACAACTACGACAACTACATAACTAGACACTGGTGGACATGCAGCCAATTTTTAAATGTTTTTTAAGTCTCCAAGGGATGTGGGCACTTGATAGATGATGGAAAGTGTGGGGGTGAAGGTGAGGAAAATACTTTTCATGCAGTTAATCTACTTATTTTTGCCTACATATAAAATGCCAAAATGAGAGATTCTTTCCTTGTGCCCTGTTATATAGATCTTGATGGTTTCTTTGGGCTTTGATCTGAAGTTCTGCCAGTGACTTCATTAGCACCAGAACTTCTCCTTTGACTACAGTATTTAACATCCAGATGAACTTATTATGATCATTCTATATTTTCATTTAGTAGTTTTAGAGATTTTAATAGATTATTCTTCCTATGCTTCTGCACAGCCAGACTTCTGCATCTTTCTAAATTACACCAAAGACGAGCATTAACAAAAGCAGAAAACATTCAAACTGAATATTGGCTGTCTGAGAAAGTAGTTATTTTACAGTAAATATTTTATAGTGGCAATAATAGTTATTTTATCATGATTTAGACATAGGGCTAAATGCAGTAAAAAAATAAAAATAAAAAAACTTAAGCATCTGAAAAGTTAGGTACTGCAACATACCTGAAATTCCATCCTACTCTGAGTGTATACAACTCTGTTCATTTGGAAACACAGTCCTTTCCTGATGATAAGCACTGATGACTGTTTTTTCAAAGAACTAAGTAGGGGTGGTGGTACTGTCCCACCTTTATATATTAGGCTCTTGTTTAGATCGCTTATAGGTTTCTCTCCTCAGTTTAGAGGGCTCATGCCCCACCTTCCATCTCCTGGGAGTGTCCCATCCATTATACTGTAAGTTACTATGGGAGGAAGGACATTCTTTGCTCTTCCCGTTGAAGTTATCCCACTGCACAGAAAAGAATGCAAGAGTGATTGCTGAGAGAGAAAGCAAGTAACATTAAGCAAAGAGTGTACAAGGAGAGCCTGCAATTTCAGTCCCTCCTCCTAAGACTGCTTCTCTTTTTATGCATTGATAACGTGCATAAACAGTCCTTGGGGCCTGATCCAGAATCCAGATGTTTCCATCCTCAGATGAATGTCATAAACACTAGGTAACACCATCACAATCCTTCTTTTTCGCTCCCTATTATCTGGTCCAGTTGGATAGCTTCAACAGAAAGGATGAAGAGAGTCCCCACTTGTGAGTCCTTATAACCTGGTAATTATGATACTTTTCAGGTAGCTTGGAAGATGTGAGTTTGAATGCTCTGAAACTACTACTATCCCATTCCTTCCTTTAAAGTGGTCACAGCTGCATTTCATGAGAATCTGATTCTCTGAGTGTGTATTAGGTATGCTCTAGAAACACAGATCAGACCCCATGTAGAATTTAGGCTAAAGAAGTATCTAGTTTCTGAATCTCAGTCTTAAGTACTTTCTCTCTCATGTCGCTCTTGACTTTAAAGTGGTAGGAATGTATATTCCAGTGCTGAAGGCTCAGGGTTTACATTCTGCTCAGGGTGCAGGATGGGGAAGTTGTTATAGTTGCATAAGATAGTATTTGTTGTGGGGGCCTGAATTAGATGATCCTTTCCAGATCTTCCAGATCCTTTCTATTCCTGTGATTCTATGAGTGATATGTCAAGCTTCTCATACTAGGGCAGTTCTTGGACATACACAGGGACACAACTCTCAGTGCTCAGGGAACTTTAAATTTGAATAGAAAGATGCCAGGATGAAGCAGCAGCTGAGTAGGGGTTTTCAGGATTCCCTCACTTAGGATTGAAATTCTGCCTAAATCCTTTATGGGCTCTAGACCCTAGCCTGAATATGGCCCCCTGCTCTACAATATGGTCTATATAGATTAGCAATTATATTATCTTTCCATTGTCCGGACACCGTAATTTTATTTATATTCCCTGGTTTGAATTGATGGGGAAAACACTTTTCCCTTTGATAAAAATAATTAGCTGAATATATGAGGAGAGAGCAGAAAAGAGAGAACTTATTTTAAGGAGTTTATCCTTTAAACCTTTACTTTAACTTTGGATCAACATCTTTTTAATTTCCGGACACTGTAAAAGTATATACCATACTTGCACTGGACTTATTTTGTCATTGTCTTTATAATATGTCATAAAAAAATATTCATAGTCTTGAATTTATATTACCAGGACAATCAATCATAGATAACTAAATATTAGAGATGGAAAAAATACTTAGATCATCTAGTCCAAATGTCTGCCAATGCAGAACTATTCCCTAAAGTATATTCCCCAGCGATTTATTATCAGATTGGACAAATGACTTATGTGATGGCTTTCATTTCCAAATCCATTTTCAAATAAATGAGAAATTAACATTGTTACAATATCTGTTATGAAGAAACTATTGTAATTCCCAGTAACTATTTTTATCATAGGTGTACTTTTAAAAAATTCAAACAACTGAAGGAAGAGCCATACAGGAATAAATAACAATTACTAAAATTCAGACTGATCCATACATGCACCTCGCCCTCTTGGCTCACGTAGGAGCAGAGCAGAAACTCAGTGTTTTTCCCCAGTCATCTGGAAACAATCTGATCACCTCTAGTAGTTTTCAAATTCAAGAAAGAAGATGGAAAATACTACATACTATATTTCTGTGAAACAATTTTGGTGTGAAGGTGATGTTTTGTCTGCTATAACAGAAGCCAAAGATGTGCTGCCATTTTCAGGGTCCAAGTAGCTAAATATTGTAATTCCCCTACCAAACTATAAAGCATGTATTCAAACATATTCAGAGGGAACAACCCTCTTGACATATTGATTCCACAGTAAGTATAAGTACACAAAATTTAGGGGTACCCAAACAGGTTGAACCACTAGTCCTCAACATTTTTGACTCAAGGCACCCTGATTGAGAATCACTGAGTTAAACTTTGGAGTGAGTCTTCAATGTGACAGATGTTGCATGGTGACTTCCCATGTGCCTGCCTTACCCCATAGTAAACAGAGAATGCTACTCATATTTACCACAAGGTAAGGGCATCTGTATGGACAATTGCTAGAGTAGCTGATACATTGTACGTTTATACCCCAGCTACTGCATGATAACTTATTTCTGTCCCATACCATGAAATATGTAGTCAAAAGCTATCTACGTGCACATTTTATATAGTATTGCAAGGTCTGTGAAGCATGTGGCTAGTTATACCAGGTCAGTGATAGATTATGTTTTTCAGCCTTAAGCAAAAATTGTAGGTGTGATTCTACTGCCTCGCACCTGGTGTAATGATTTACAGCTTTGTCCTCTGAGTGCTAATTGAATGTCAAACTCCAATTTGCCCAATACCATTTCACACCCAATTTGCAGTCCTTTCGCACAGTTGAAAACAAGGTGCAAGACCCTGAAGAATTAATCCCTGAATCTGTTGCTGTCTGGCCTCTACTTTCTTTGAGTAAGAAGCAAAGACTTTGCCCTGATGCAGCCCTCATTCCGTTGGTGACCGATACCATTTTTTTTCTTTTTTCAAGCTCAAGTACACTGATGATGCTGAAGTGTGTGCCCATTCAGAAGCAGACCTTCAGGCAATCATCAATGTCTTGACCAATGCATACAAGAAAATGGGACTAACACTTAACATTCAGAAAACTATGGTCCTCCATCAACAAGCTCTTAATTAGCAGTCCCTACCTCTCATCATTCAGATTTACAGTGAGACTCTGGAGAATTTACCCTATTGAGTATTAATCTGTGGCGTGACTCTTCAGTGTGACAGATATTGCATGGTAACTTCCTATGCACATGCCTTACCCCACAGTAAATGGGGAAATAAGTATATTTCCCATACCATGGAAGCCATTTCTCGCAAAAGGCTGACATTGACAAAGAAATCCAACATCAAATGTTCAAGTGCAGACTTTAGACAACCAAGCTCATGGTTTATCAAGCAGTTGTGATCCCCACCTTACTGTATTAAGCTGAGATGTGGACAACATACAGGAGGCACCTCAAATCCCTGGAGAAGTACCGTCAACATTGCCTGCGGAAGATTCTTCAAATCCAGTGGGAGGATAGATGCATGAACATTAGAATTCTCTCACAAGCAAACACCACAAGCATCAAGGTGATGATCATCCAACATCAACGTCACTAGTCCAGTCATGTCATCCAGATATCTAACTCTAAAATCCTAGCTCAGCCAAGGGGAGGGCAGAGAAAGCATTTCAAGACCAACTTGAAAAAATGCATTAACATCAACTCATGGGAGACTATCACCCAGGACTGCTCCAAATGGAGGAAGAGTCTGCTGAAACCATATGATGACAACAGGAGACCGAAAAATAGAAGCAGCAGAAAGTGTGTCATAGACCGAATCAATCCGGAGTCATCCACCCTGCATGGAAACACATGCCTGAGTTGCAGCAAAGTCTGTCAATCCCAGATCAGTCTCATCAGCAGGGATCCTGGTTTTCTATGATAAAAAAATCCCCAATTTTTGGATTAAAAAGGACCCCAAAATCCACATTTTTCCACGATTAAAATGAAACACTGCTATATCTATATAGCTATATCTATAGATATAGCTATATAGATATAGCAGTGTTTCATTTTAATCGTGGAAAAATGTGGATTTTGGGGTCCTTTTTAATCCAAAAATTGGGGATTTTTTTTAATCAGAGAAAATCAGGGTCCCTGCTCATCAGCCATTTTCAGACCCACAGATAAGACAATCATGAAAGACAGTCATCCTCAACTACAAGGGATTACCAAAGAAGATACCAACATCAGAAATAAGGTACTATTCACTTATGTAATATGCAAGTAATTAAAAAGCAGACCAGAGCCTTAGCCATAGAATCAAACCAAAACTAAAATAAGTATTTGAAAGATCATCTGTCCATTTCTGTGTCTCTATATTCCTCCTTTACTCTTGCCATAGACTAAAGAAATGGAATACATTATTATGACATTAAATCACTCCCAGTCTGACCTCACGGTTCTCATTCTCAAAGCAAATTTACCAAGCACCTTAGAAAGAGGAGCCTAGGAACAAAAATGTGTTTAACCTATTGGACACTAAGTATCACAGACAATGACTTCATGGTCCATTATAGTCTATCTACTACTTGCTAATCTCTGCATGTCATAGGTGATAACAACCATCCTGAACAATCTTGTTCTTCCATTATCAAGTTTTACTGCATCTCTCTTGTTTGTTGGCTACCTGATAATTTCACTTACATCTTGTTTTTATTTACATATTAATTTTTACACAAGCTTTTGTTCTATCTACTACATAGCTCTGTTATGTCTGCTTCTTTCCCAGAGACAGGAGGAAGGGTACACTGTGATACCTGAAAGCTTGTCTCACTATCCCAACCATACAGTTGTTTCACTAAAATATATCATCCATAAAACTTCTTGCATCCTGCTTCTTTTCTTGACTCATTCTAGCATGCTGTATTGCCTGGAACTTTACCTTGAGGCCACTGGAAATCACTTGCAAAGCCAGATTTTAAAAATGTAATTACAGACAATGCCAAGTGTCTCATCACTTGCTATTTTTGCCTGTATTTTGAAATAAAGGTCTGCTACTATATAATACAGACTTCTAAAAATAAAGCTTTCCCTTGAAAGAGTACAGTGGTCTGTAGCTAAAGGCAGTTTCAACAGGTTCCTGGTTCTTCCATTGACTTCCTGCAGGCTCCTCTTCCTTATCTATAAAAATGATGAAAACAAACCTTACCTACAAAACAGATGTTGTGAGCTTTCTGTATTAATATTGAGAAAACATTTTAAAGATTATTTGATGGAAGGCACTAGGAAAGTGTCAAGTGTTTATAGACATATTGGCTAGGTTCACACAGTCAAAAACCCCAACGTGAAATAGACTTAAGTTATGCAGTTTTCTGTAAGTGGTGTAGTAGTAAATCAGTAGTGAACAGAACACAAATTTGCCCTGGGAGGGAGCAAGGCAAATCTTAGTCCAGATTCCACCATTTTTAAATCAGTCTGTTTGCCAAACTTCTGTTTTGTTATGCGTATAGACCGATTTTGTGTGCCAAATTTCTGTTCTGGTATGGGTATGGACCAGTTTCCAGTCATGTATACCAGTAAAAGTTTAATGTCTGTATTTGGCTATTGTTACTAGTTCCATATTAAGTGTTTCTTTGCCCATTGTGGAGTACCATTGCCAACTTCCTGTACAAGGGCCATGCAATTGGAGATGTTAACCTAAACATAAAACATGCTACCATCTTTCCTTTACAAATGCCAGTTGTCCAATAACAGTATATGAGTGTCTCATCTGCAGCTGTTTCCTCAAGTACAATGATGCATTCAGTCGCCCTGGGTGGGGAGTCAGACTTTCAAGGTCTGAGTAAAATAACTATAAGGCTTGCATTCACTGACTAAATACTGTACCATCTTTGGATACGCTTGCGCCAATTTAAGCTTATTTTATTCATAAGCTGAGGACTATTGAATTGTATGTAATGCCATGTAGAATCCTTATAGGAGATATGTGTGAACCCATCATAACTGTCATAAACACAACACCATTTCCAAATAGCTTAGTTTTAAATTCATCAACATCTTCCATCCAGAACAGTCTTGGGGTGCTTCAGAAACCAAATGCAAGTAACTCCAATTTCAGGATTTTTCTCCCCTGTGTCTTTCCAAAGACTTAACATGATCCAGGCCCTTGACCATATGTCAGAAAACTTCTGACTGAAATAAGAGTTTGGCAGTGCACTGCTATAGATGTAATGCTGTAGATGGCTAACATGATCCTTAGATAGAACAAAAGAATAGCAAGTAAGAGTGGAAAGGCAGTATTACCTATGTTTACAGGGGTATGGTGTCCAGTTCTGGGGAACAAACTTCAAAAAGAATTCTGCTAAATTGGAAAGAACTGAGAAAAGAGCAACAAGAATGATTCAAGATCTGGGAAACATGGTTTACAATGAAAGAGATTGAGCTTCTTAACTCAGTCTAGTTTATTCAAAGAAAAGGTGACTTGATCCTACCTCATTTATATTTGAGAGGAAATTTCATAACACAGAGCTCTTCTATCTCACAGGCAAAGCCATAATAATAATTCTGGAAATTATTTTTCTTTACTGGGGACAACATGTATTTTCAGTTAAAATTACTTTCATTTATTTTACACAAAGAAAAACAGCAACAAAAATAGACATTTCCCTCCTATATTAATATCTGAAATTAAACAATTCTGGCATACATCTGAAAATATTACTTTTCAAAAGACAAATTATAAAGATCAAAGAGTTTATAACTAACTTCAGGCCTGTTTGTATGGCATTTTAAAATCTATTCACATGGATGTAGGAAGCATCCAGGAGGGCAGTGTGTGTAGAGGTACATATTATTCTTGATTAGTGTTAAAAATGTAGATTTCTGTGTGCCTAGGGCCAGTTCCAAAGACTGTTGCAGTCAGTAGACTGAGTTGTGAATCACAACGTTCTAAAGGGAGATTTAGATTTCCTTAGGCCCCTTCTTCTACACATTACATATATTAAACAATTAACTGATTAATTGCACAATAAAGTCAGACCATCCACACACGCATGGTAATTATCACATGATAAAAATGACTGTCCAGCTATAAAAAGAACTAACTAGCTATAAAGTTAGTGCTTGAAAATGTGTAACAATGCTATAAGCGGTTTGTATCCGGCTTTAATTTAAATGTATAGAAACTGAGCTTTGGATCAAGGCCTAGGCACACTTTAACCTTAATCTTCAAGACTCCATCACACTCAAACTCATTCCCACACAAAAAGCAGGGTAGCTGTACTCGCGTGGTGCTGTGGCAAGCTACTTAGCACTGCCTCTCACTGAAGTGCTTTTCAATCATATTCATCGAACTGCAGCACCACAAGAAAGCCATTATAATGCTTCCAATTCAGACATTAGAGGACACAACAGCATGATGCATATAGTTGCCTGTCCTAGGAAACTTGCAGTATAGACATGTCCATATATATCTAAATAATTAACACCACTCAAGACACAGACATATCTTTACACACTTCATTGGACTTTTTATCAATCTTCTACCTGTAATCAGGACTTCTACTACAATAGTAGTAAAGTTGCAGATATCTTCAGGCTCTCCTCAGCCACCTCAAACAAGGTACAGATCTTTCCCAATTTATACTAAAACACACCTATTTTCGATGTGAAGACTAACATTGTGCTTCTGCTATAAACCTGGGTCCCCTCAACCTAACATTGTGACATTTACAGCTTGAATTACAGAACTTTACCATGAATACAGTACTGGACTCCACTACAGTGCCTTTAGTCCATATGTGCCAGGTGTTAGAGGGGAACTCCTGCTCTGCTGGCAAAAATGTAACTGTGTGTACACTCCACTTGTGTAGTAGCAGGACTTGCCACTCTGCTAGATGTGCCTAATAAAGACAGATTTCTTTGCCACCCATCAAATGGTGTATATGTGCACAAGCACTCTAGTGGTTTGGATATGGTAGGTGTTGTCTGTGACCAGAAGGGAGCCTAGTGTAGACAAGATCTGAGGTTTATCATCCATACTCTCAGCTAGATCCATTTCTACCCTGATATTGAATTGTTGCTTGACCTTCACTCCACTTTTGTCTAATTAAAAATGTGCAGCCTTTATTATAAATATTTCTCTTACTTGTCTAAGACTAGCTAGAGCAGTTTTGGGGAAAAATAAACACTTTAAATACCTTATACAACCCATTAAAAAAATTAGCTAACTGAAAATCTACATCCTGGAGCCCCATTCTAAATTAAGATTTTATTTAGTGTTGGCTTGTAAATCATTGTTTGGTTTAGGTTATTATATCACTAATGTAATATTTAAAACACTGCCACTAAGAAACTTGTATAATTCTAGATTAGAGCTGAAACTACCAAGAGTAAGAGGCACAGAAGAACACTCATTAAATATTACAAGCAAAAGTGTGTAAGCTGACTTACAGCTGTGACCACAGACAGAGAGGCTGCAAATACTTCCCCTCCCAGGGATTTGTTTGAAGAGATATTTCACTCAGGCCCAATCTTAGTTTTATGCGCTGTGGGGCATTCTACTGACTACTCTCTGGGTGCATCTACATGAGACGTTTACTGCACAGTTGACTAATTAACTGTACAGTAAACGTCTCAGCTTCTACACTTACCCCTATTACAGGCCACAAAACTAATAAACTCCATAGCAGGGTAGTACTTGTAAATGTAAGTATTTCCCTGCTGTAGAGTTTTTCATGTACAGCAGCACACGTGTAGATGCTGACCGGCTGGCTAGGGCATGAGGGTGCTTCAGTGCCAGAGCTGTCGGCCAGCTAGCCCTGCAATGAAGCACCCTCGTGCCCCAGCCAGACCCTCTGCAGCAGCACATTAAACCCAGTCAAAGCAGCCCCAGGCTGGCAGGCTGACACACCAGGCCCTCTGCCAGCCAGGGCTGCTGTGACCTGGCTCAACGTGCTGCAGTCCGGGTGTACATGTAGACACATGGCCAGGAGCTTCCTGGGCAATAAACTGTAGAGCAATAAACTGTAGAGCAGTAAATGGAGCAGTTTATTGCTGTCCCCTAATGGCACACGTAGATGCACCCTCTATGAAGTGAAGAGCATGTATAAGCCTCTGTAGAGCCAAGGATTTAAAATAAAAACCAGGCATACTAAAAAAATCGTTGGTGTTTTTTCCATATCTTACACCTTGCTGATTTGGCACCATGAGAAATGGAGGAGGGAGGAGAGAAAAAAAGTATGCTAACATTAAAAAAGCCAACTTAAAAATATAATAATATGGACCAAATCTGCAGGTAATTTAACTCTGAATAGCTGTATTGAGGTCAAAAGAACTGTGCTGCTTTACATTAGATAAGGATCTGGAGGTTTTTGTGAAGAGAAAATAAAACAGTCCAATGTTGTGGATGCTGGGGAAGAATTCATGGAGACTTTTTTGCAAAAAGTCTTTCTCCATATATAAAGAGCCCAAATGAAGCTTCTTATTTTAAAGAAAAAAGCATTTTTTTGGATTGATTGCCTGTAGTAAAATGTTACAAAATTTCCATTCCAGGGCTGTTATCTGGTGTGTGGGTTCCTGGAAAATAAAATAAACAAAGCATATTAAGAAAATCAGTAATACATGGTAAAATTGCCAAGGGAATTGTTTAATAAGTTTTGTATAATGAAGTCTGATAGTAAAACCCATATACTTTGTGAAATTTATTCAGCTTTGTTACTCAGTTTTTTGGCACAGCTTTATATAAACTGTGCTTAAAGCACTTTAGGGAAACTGTTAAGGCTATCCCACCACAGTAAAATGCAAAACAATAGATGTTATCATCACTTGTCTTACAATGGTAAAAAAGGGACAAATCTGCTGTCTGTTACACAAGTACAAACTTGGAGCAGTTTTGCAGATTACATATTCTCCTCTCAGATTGGTTTGAGATGTTCATAAAAGAAGCATGTTTTGGACTGACCTGTTCGAAATCAGATTTAAGACCAGTTCTAATCTGGTACCAAATCTGTTTTCCTAGGCAGTCTCATCGAGGTTCCAGTAGAGCCATAATTCTCACTTAACGGCATATCTTCCCTTGCCTCTGCTCAGATTCCTATGCCTGGAGGCCTTTAATTGAAATTATTGTATCAAAAATTTCTATATGTGACTTTTACACATTTCAGCATTCTGCCACCTTTAATTCTAATTTAGAGAACTGCCTTTGAATTTACAACCCAAGTTACTTGAAACCTCCTAAGTATAGCTGGCCCTAAAGAAAGCCACTGGACAAAGGAGTCAAGTAAAAACCTGATAATTGATATTCTCTGATTATCAAAATCATGGAACAGTTAGCACAACTCATTCAAATATTATTATTCTCCTCACCTCGATTAAAACAAAACTGCCAAAAATAAAGGTCTTCTGGAAGTTTTAATTTATTAAATTCTAGCAACTGAGTGAACAAATATGCATTTCCTAATTGTTCAAGAGCTGGGGATAAAATGCATCCTATTTATTTTTTAGCAGAACTCTGCTAAATTACTGTTTATCTTAGTGTCCCAGACCACAAACTTTCAAAACAACAAGCCCAGCTGCTTAATGTCAGTGATGACCTTGCGCTGGTCCTGAATATGTGCTGGAACCCGAAAGCCTGTGGGTCATGGAATTCATCCTTTTGAGGTTTAGCAAACATCAGCTGCATGCATTAAACTTTCATGTCACCCTGATCTGTTTGAGGTAGATGAATGATTTCATGAACCCTCGCCCATTTTTTTTATTTTAATGTCTTCAAATGAGACGGAGTCCCTCTCTTTCCATGAGCAACATCAAAGCCACATGTGGGGAACCAGAGGGAGAGAACTGCCAAACATTAGCCAAGGTTTTTTCCCAGCTGGAAACACACTCAGTGACCACCATGCTGCCAGACTATGACCATTTAATCAGAAAGCACACTCTGAAGCCTATTTTCATTATTTGTTATCACATCTTTGACATTCAGAATAGGGGAAAGGAGATGCTCTTCCTGTAATTCCATTAAAGATCAAATCCAAATGGGAGTGTGTTTTATTCTTCAGGTGAAATTTTGCCAAAGTTCAATTTTGTCAGGGAAGAGGGATATTTCTGTTTACAAAATTCACATTTTATTACATTCTACTAAGGTTTTCTGCTAACGCTTGGTACATTAAATCCAGAAATGCCTTTTAAATATTACTATTGTAATGTGAGATGACAAACAGACATTCAGAGTTAAGCTAATAATTGCTCTCTCTAAAAACTGAAGTAATTCTATTGCTTGGGAAGGTTAAAACAAGGACAATGGAAAGCCAGCTTCTTACAAGTGCTAGAGTAGAAGTCCATGTTTTATCAGTATATGCTGCATCTGTAGAAGATTTACCATTACTTGCTGCCAAAATACCATAGCAGCTGTTGGTCCGGGTTCTTCAGCTGCTTATCCACCACCATTGCCATTGTCCGAGTACCCAAAAGCATCAGTATTAGTGACCTTAATCTGTACATTATAAGAAGGTCCCCACTAAAATATATTAGCCCAAATTCTTTGGAAAGTTTTCAAAGGGTTTGGTTTTCAACTACAGATGCATATGTGAAAGCAAAGTGTGGTCAAAGGTTCACCTAAGCATAGGTAGCCCATTAGGATAGCACAGTTAAAACACACTAGTTTTTATAACCAACAGTATGCAAGGGAGCAATGTGGCTAGCATTCATGTACAACCACCTTTGACTTCCCTGTCTTGAATGACAAGATATCCATTTGCAGCGTGTACTGTTGTAGGGGCCATGGTCCTCTTCCTTGGATCTCTCAAATGTATTTTAACAACCAGCCTTGTCCTTGCAATGGCAGGACATTGACAGTACCCTTGTCCCCCTGCTTCACCAGTGGCAAGTTAAGGTGTTCTTGGTTTTTGGGGGCAATGTGCCTGGTAGTTGTGTGCCAGGGATGTTGTGTAGTTTTTAGAAGAGATTAGACAACCATTTGTGTAAAATAGTTTATATAGGGACGATCCTTCTTTGAGCAGGGTGTTAGACTAGGTGACTTCCAGAGGTACCTTCCAGCCTACTTTTAGTGAAAAACAGACTGTATTCATAGTTTCATAGTTTCATAGTTTTAGGGTCGGAAGGGACCTAATAGATCTTCTAGCCCGACCCTCCGCCAGGGCGGGAGAACAACCAAAAAAAAAAAAAACCCTAAAAACAAAAACGGGACTCAAATGAGTCCAGCCAGGTAAGTATCCAGCCTCTTCTTAAAGATCCCCAGGGTAGGGGCCAGCACCACCTCCCTTGGAAGTTGGTTCCAGCTCCTAGCCGCCCTAACTGTAAAGTAGTTTTTTCGGATGTCCAATCTGTACCTCCTCTCCATCAACTTGTGCCCATTACTCCTTGTTATGCCAGCGGGGGCTAGGGGAAACAGCGTCTCCCCCAAACCCTTCTGGTTCCCCCTAGTGAGTTTATAGACGGTCACCAGGTCCCCCCTCAGCCTTCTCTTGTGGAGGCTGAATAGGTTCAGGTCCCGCAGTCTCTCACTGTAGGGTCTGCCCTGTTGTCCCCGGATCATGCGGGTGGCCCTCCTCTGTGCCCTCTCCATGTTGTCCACATCCCTCCTGAAATGGGGCGCACAGAACTGGACACAATACTCCAGCTGCGGCCTGACCAGCGTCGCATAGAGGGGGAGGATCCCCTCCCTGGCTCTACTCGAGATGCACCTGTGGATGCACGACAAGGTCCGGTTAGCCCTGCCAACCATGACCTCGCATTGTCGGCCCATGTTCATCTTGGAGTCAATAATGACACCAAGATCCCTTTCCGCCTCCATGCTCTCAAGTAGGGAGTTCCCCATCGTATAAGTGTGCTGCTGGTTCCTACTACCCAAGTGCAGCACCCTGCACTTGTCCGTATTGAAACACATCCTGTTCCTGTTTGCCCACCCCTGTAACCTATCCAGATCCTTCTGCAATCTCTCTCTCCCTGCTAGCGTGCTCACCTCCCCCCAAATTTTGGTGTCATCAGCGAATTTAAACAGGTTGCTTTCCACCCCAACATCAAGATCGCTGATGAAGAAATTGAACAGCGCAGGCCCCAGGACCAAGCCCTGGGGGACTCCACTACCCACCTCCCCCCAAGTCGAGTATGATCCATCCACCACCACCCTCTGAGTGCGACCCTTCAGCCAATCTGCAATCCATCTGACTGTGTAGGCATCTATGCCACAGTCGCCTAGTTTATTAATTAGGATGGGGTGAGAGACGGTGTCAAAGGCCTTGCTGAAGTCCAGAAAGACTACATCCACCGCGACACCTGCGTCCATGGCCTTTGTGACCTGATCATAAAAGGCAATCAGGTTGGTCTGACATGATCTCCCCCTAATAAATCCATGCTGATTGCCCCTGAGCATCATTTCTGATGCCGGCCCATCACAAATGTGCTCCTTGATGTGTATTGATTTACATTCACACCAGTCTGGCCTCAACTACTCTCATTTAGGCTCAAGGTAGGCTTTGTCATGCCTGTAGTCCTCCATAGCGTTTGCTGAGGTAGCTTCTGCTACTAAATTTAATTCCTCTGGTTCTGAATTTTTTTCAGACTGAGGTCCTTGGAGATGATGTGCTCCTTTCTTTTTTATCCCTGTTTGATGGGAGAAGCTGTAGGAATCTTCTCTCTCTCCTCTAAGACTGCTTATGGTCCCCAATGGCCTCATATGAATGAGGAGCCCTGACCACTGCCTTTTTGCACCCATGGTTTTTTTTTTACCTTTATAGATCTGTACATTGTCATCTGACTGCAAAGTGGCAACCCATGCACCATTCTTTCATAATACCTTTTCTCTTTGTTTGTTTCCTGTTGTCTCCAGAAATTTCAATCATTTTTAGGTACCACATGTCTTCTGAGATAGTCTGGTACTACATCTGGCAAACACAGGTTTGATATGAGTGATGACATGTTTGGCCATTGCATTATCCAGTATTTTAATTTATGGATAATGAGAATAATAGTCCATTACATCCTCTAACCTGCAAACACAAACAGAATGATACCAAGTTTGGCTTTAGTGCGTGCCATGATGACAAAAAATTGGAATTAAATGAAAGTTTGCTTAACATCTAGATTTATACTTCTTAGAGGCTAAATTAAAAAGGAATTCTCAGCTAAGCTATAGATGAAACAAAAAAAGTCTATATACCAATTTTCAGGATCTAGTGATGTCTCTTATTCAAGCCACCAGTTCAGAGATACTACACCTGCTTCCTACATCAGCTTTCCTCAGATACTTGCACACTCAGTAAAGTTCAGACTTTCTCTGAGACAGGGCTCTCCAACTGGCAGCCTGCAGGCTACATCTGGCCCCCAAGGAGTTAACTTGCAGCCCCAGGCTCCCAGTACAGACACCACTCCCTCCATCATTCTTCCTCGGCTGTCACATTGGTCTCTGGCCTCCCCTTCTCTCCTCCTCCTTCCATGGGGGCATCAGTATGGTTGTGAGGGGGCATGTGACACAATGAACCAGGGCTGTATGGCAAGCAAAGGGTGCCAGTGCAGGGAGGGACACCCGTTGCAGGGGTGTCATATAATGCAATGCACTGCAGCAAGGGCAGGACACTCACTTACTCAAATACGTAAAAGGTAATTGTGTAGAGGAAGGAGACACAACTGTTCTCCAGTGTCCCCTGTAGTTAGGATGAATGATAATGGGCTCACACAGTAACAAGAGAGATTTAGGTTGGCTATAAGGCGATGCTTTCTAGCTGTGAAGACAGTTAAGCACCGAGGGAGATTACCTACAGAAGATGTAGAATCTCCATCAGGCCTGTGCCACCTCTGGGTGGCAGGAACCAGGCTTTTGAAAACAGGATAGACAAACACCGGTTTATGTCTAGCTGAGCCTGCCTTGATGGTGTCTTAAGGTCTCTTTCTGCTCTAGTGTCTATGATTCAGTGTTCCTATTTACTGTTTAAAGCTGGCATGTTCAACTTCCAGCTTGAAAGCCAAGTAAGGCCACACCACCAATAGGGCCCAATAGGGCTCCACACAGAACAGGAAATTTAGTGGTGGGGGAGCAGCAGCCATTACTATGAACACCCTCCCCTTTGACAAATTCCCAAGCCCCATGTGAGAGCCACACTCCACTCTTCTTTCCTCCACCGAGGCTGGATCAGGGTTGGGCCACACCCCCTGCCCTCCCATGCAGGGCCAGTTTGGGGCTGAGTCGACCCCCCTTTTCCTCCCTCACGGCCAGGTCAAGCTCCCTTCCACCCCTCAGGATTAAGCTGCCCCCTGCCCCCTCCTGTGCACCTGGGTGGGGCCTGCCCTAGCCTCTGAATTGCCACAACAGGCCAGATCTGGCCCATGAATGGACCAGACACTGCCGATCTGACCCACTGGACAAAAAGATTGAGCACCACTGGTTTAAACTAAGCA
>NW_005841955.1:3071950-3082323 GCF_000455745.1 Alligator sinensis
CAGGAATGACAGGTTATTCAGTTACCAAGCATAAAACAGATAATGGAAAAGAAATTAATAACTGAAAGATAGTATTCAGGTTAATAGCTGTGGCTTATTATTATTATTTATAAATAATTTGTTTATGGTATTGCATTCTATTATAAGTTAATTATAATACAATACATTGCAATCTAATATAATATATACCCTCCTGGAGATCTTGAATGGTTTCAAGTTCTGTTTTAATTGCTGGATAGAGGTAGTCATAAGCTCTTCTCCCAGGGACTTTGAACTTTTTAAAATATTCAGAGAAAGAGAGGGAGAGAGATTAGAAAAAAATACTTGTAACTTCTTAACTGGTTGAGCAATAGATGAGTATAGACAGGTGATGCTCACAGGTTTGGCCCTACATGCCAGGTGAAAGTCACAGAGCCAGTTGTCAGGCTAGATGCAGCTCCACAAGCCAAGATTAGGCCCTGGAAACCAGCACTGCTCCTGTCTAGCCAAGATCAGGCTCTGAAGTCCTGTGCCATCTCTAGGCAGCAGGAACCAGGCTCCAGGGCCCCACACTGCCCCCACTCGGTCCCTATGCACCAGGATCAGGCCTCATGATCTAGCCCACAGGGCCACAGCCCATGGGGCTCCTCACAGATCCATGAGGAGCCCTGCAGGCAGGATGACATGATGTTGGGGACTGGATTTCACCTGCAGGCTGGGAGTTGAGCAACACTGACATAGGCTACTGCTACCTGCATATCTAAGAAAAAGAATGTATAAATATTTTCAGATGCATGAGAAATATAAAAGAGGAGTAACTGAATTATCAGACTTGACAAAAGTATCTAGCTGGTTCATATTTTTCCCCATAGGGTTCAGATTTACAGGGCTTTTATAATACTTTATTTAATATACTGTTTTATATGATTTTTTTAAAAAGAGAATTTTACAGGAACTGCAAATCAGATCAGGTTGTGATGTTTATTTGGGAAAGGAAATGATCCCCAGCTGTGTCTGCTTTTTTGAATGCTTTGAGCAAAATTTTCTCTGATCCACAGTGCAACCCTCTATTGAATATTCTGACATCAGCCGGAGACCTACGCTCAGAATTAAAATTAAATATACAACAGAGATCATCAGAGCAGGTGAGAGAACCATGGAGAAGATTATAGAATTTAGTCCTGTTTTGTTTGAAACTCTTGTAACAATTCTTCAGAAAAGGTGCTTCTCACGGCGGGGTCCGTCAGGAGGGCCGTGATCTCCTTACGGCCCTCTCACCGTGCCAAGTCGGCCCAAGGGCACCCTCAAATTCTCGACCGCCACGTCTTTGATGTTTATGTATAGTTGGGAGGCTGCCTACGACTCCCTGGGCACGGTTAGCTGGGACCTCTGTCCCCGTGTGTTCCTGGACCCCCTGGGGGTCCCCCGGTATGATGGGTGCTCCCCGGACACCCTAGCCTTATGGGCTATGCGTGGCTCCTACCACCCCTAATACCACGCCCCAAGCCTCGCTGATGTACCAGACGTTGGACTGTCAACATAACACGCCCGTTCTCCCGGGCCTCCTGTGTACTCTAGCCCACTCCTGGGCCTCCCCTGTAGTCTAGCCCATTCTGGGCTCTCTCTAAAAGTGGTGTCCCACTCAGGGACCCTCTAGCGGGTCTCCGGTCCTTTAGGCCAACCGCACAGCTACCCTCTCTGATCCAGGCTCACCGCACTGCTATCCCCTCTCCTCGGGGACAGCCGCAGCACCCTGCCTCTGCTTGAGGGCTGTTGCCGCACTAGCCTACGGCCGTGCTCGCTACGCCTGTCTTGGGCTTCTCAATATGGCGCTCCCCCTCTTTGGGGCTCGCCGTGCCCACCTTGGGCTTCTCACTAGTCCCCTCCCTTTCTCGGGGACTCGTTGGGCCCACGCTGGGCTCCTCTAAAGTGCGCTCCCCCTTCCTGGGGCTCGCCACGTCTACACTAGGGCTTACTAGCAGTGCCCCCTTCTGGGGCTCATCATGCCCGCACTGGGGCCTCACAAAGCCACCCCTCTCCGGGGCAAGGGTCTACGTACCCCGCACACAACCCAGGGTCTCTGTTCCCTGCCCGCAACCCACTGGCTGTGCTCCTTGCCGCCAGTTACGCCTTCACTGGCGCACAAGCTGTGCCTTCACTGGCGCTGGGGTCCCCATACCACTGGGGTTCCCCCTTAGAGTACTGTGCCCTCACTCAGGCGCTGGGGCCCCACCCCTCTGGGGTCCCTATGAGGCCTCCTCCAGCCCCTACAGCCTCACCCAAAACTCCGGTGTAATATCAAAGCCGAACATAAACTCGAGCCTCCTGGCTATAACTCAAACATAAAGCCTCCTGGCAGAGCTGCCATCCTTCTCTCAGCTAGAGTGGCTCCTGCATTGCTCGCCTCCTAGCTCCAGGAGCTCCTGCCCCTCTGGCTACTGGCAGAGAACTGACAGCCTGGCCTCAGCCCTGGGCCTTATAAGGGCCAGGCCCTGCCTCCTACAGGCAGCTGGCTCCCCTTAGTTGCCCCGGCGCCCTGCAGCTGGGCTAGTTACCCTGGCAACACTCAGCTGGGCTCGTTATCTCTCCCTGGCAGTTTCTACTCCCTAGGAGCAGGCACTGAGGTGCCCTGTGACAGTGCTTGTAGTCAAAACAGTGTTGTGTTTTATTATAAAAGGACCTAAACCATAAAACTTGGATCCTGATTTCCTGAAGTTAGAGTCGTATCAGTTTTGGCAAGGATCAATTGTTAGTCTTTACCATATTTTCTTTTTACCATACCATATGCACCTTTCCCCCTCAAAATTAGGTTGTGAGTATTAAAAGCAGAAAAAGATTTTCTGACCAGGATAGAAGCACCCTGCTTGGATTCCCTATTGCATTACTATTCAGGTAACTCTAAGGGAGTCAATTGAATTAATGACTCATTGTTGCAGGGGTGTACTTGGTAGCCCTGTTGGTCTGAGACAAAAAGACATACAAAAAACTAGAACTCTTGGTTCCAAAATGATACCTTTTATTAGACCAACTGGAAAATGGCAAGAATATTGTCCTTTTCTGCAAGCTTTTGGGATCAAAGTCCCTTCGTCAGGCTCTGGAAAAAGTGTAGATGGTACAAGATGGTAAGAAGTCCCCATAGGTAGGAAATAAACTTCATTTTTGCACAGAGGGAGCTGAAGATGTCTCAGACCAACATGGCTACCAAGTACACCCCTGAAACATGGAAGATGCCAAATTTTAGCTGATTTTGGATTTTAAACTTCATTGCACGACAACAAGGAAGGGTTTTTTTGCCTCCCTGCTGCCATCTGACACCTCCAGGGAAGGAATTCTACCTGATCAACACATCAAAGAGCTACTCAACACAACTCACAAAGGTGCTCATGGACCCAGAAGGACAGACTTCCATCTTCAGCTCCCTCTGTGCAAAAATGAAGTTTATTTCCTACCTATGGGGACTTTTTACCATCTTGTACCATCTACACTTTTTCCAGAGCCTGACGAAGGGACTGCGATCCTGAAAGCTTGCAGAAAAGGGCAATTTTCTTGCTATTTTCCAGTTGGTCTAATAAAAGGTATCATTTTGGAACCAAGAGTTCTAGTTTTTTGTATGACTCATTGTTCATTCCAAACGTGTTAATGATCATCTCTCCTTTTTAAGGGTCTTGATGGTCCACTAATTAAGCTAACCTCTCTTAGGGCAATTTTGCTGTCTATTATCTGATTCCAGTCTCTTTCCTCCTGTTTCACAGGCTTGAAGACTTTAGCTCCTTTCAAAATTATCTGTATCCACACATGGAAACTGGTCTTCAGCAACAGCCAGGGTTTCAGCTAAATTTAAGAAGGAAATAGAGATTGAGTCAGCTAAAGATTAGGTTCTATCCCTGCTCTATGCAGTCATATTTCTGGAAAAAATATTTTTTTCCCTTCACTGTGCCTTTCAAAAACAGGGAGTGTATTATATTCCAGGGTGTGTTAAAGGACAAAGTATGGCATTTAAATTCCTCTGGTTCTCTCCAAAATATGACAGTAATTTTTTTCCCCTTTTGCTATCCCAGTACTTGGCCTCCATAGCATTTTGTGTTGATTATTTTGAGTTGATTGTTTTGCAATTTATTCACATAGTTGTTTTGAGTTTAGGACAAGATCACCAAATTCCTTTTCAGTTTTCTTCTCCAAAATGGGAGCCTACTTCCATTCATTTAACCCCTCTGGAATAACAAGAAAAGTAATAATAATGAATAACATTTCATAGATTTCATAGACATTAGAGGCTGGAAGGGACCTCAAGAGAGCATCGGGTCCAGCCCCCCACCACCGTATACAGGAAATCACATAGTCATAACTGCCTCTCCAAAGTTAGTTGGATTTCCTAAACATTCAATCTTTTCATAAACTGTAACTCTGTACCCACAAATGCTTGTGCATTGAACACTCTAGCTGATGTCACTGTAATGCCTGGATTGGACTTCTGTTTTAATTGTCGGTATTATGTACCTCTTTCTTTAAGTCCTCCCTGACATTTCCCCTGAACAGAACTGAACATATTCACTGGTTTCTGCAATTCAATGGAAGTGAGGAGGACAGGTGGAGCTGGGGGTGGTGAAGGGGAGGCAATAACCAGTCTGAGTTGCTGTTAAAAGGGAGAGCCAGAAATAAATGCTATTATAGTGTTGTTTCTTAACAAACACCAAGTGACCTGCCAGCCCAGGATTATTTTCATCACACTGAAGTCACCTGAGAAGACCTGCATGGAGTGAGTCCATAGTGAAGAGCAGGGAAAAGAGCAGGCAGGTGCACCACAATAAAGCAGAGAACCCCGTGGACCACTTCAGGCACCCACCCATGATCTCAAACACACACAGAGGGCTGTTACGCCTCTATACCCTTCCCACCTCCCTATTAGATTCGAGGGACACCAAAGAGTTAAATCTCTCTGGAAATTGGCCTACTGCCCGGCCCCGACCAGAGGTAAAAATACCAAGCAAAACCCCACACGAATGTAAAGTTTAACAAGTGTATTAAGACAAGAACCAACAAACCCAAAAACAACAGTACACAGACGCAGTGTACAGAACTATAAACAGTTAAACTAGGGAACAGCTAAAGAACCCGAAGGCAGTCTGTCACCTGAGGCGGCCGACTATCACCCTCGAGAGCTGACAGGCAGGGCAGGCCTGCTCTGCAGCCTCACACCCCTCAGGATTTCTATGCTGTTCCCCCATGTGCAGGTGGGTACTAAGCACCTCAGAAAAGGGGTAGGTGATACTTTACCCGACTGGTGTGATGCGCAGAAGCAGTTGAGTGGCTGGGAAGTGCTCAGGTGCTCGGGACCCTCCTGTCATTGCTCCTGAACACTGTCCCACACACACTGTTCTCACTCGCTCCACAGTCAATAAACGATGGGTTCCACAAACACAAGGACTCGAATGCTAAATCAGTTGCACACGCACACACCCCTGGCAAAAGAGGGAGAGAGCGCGAGACAGAGCAGGTGTCAGTGAGCTCTAACTCCGATGACAATGACCCCCAAAAGGCACGCCGGCCCCTACACTTGACAGGCTTTATAACGTCTGAACCACGCCACCTGTCAATCACATACAAATCCAATCATTACTCTCTCAGTCAATGCCCATCAAAGTCAATCACAGCCAGGACCATACAAATCAAACTATCCCAACAACCCATAATAACTCATTAAAATAATGGTCCTAACTGCCGCAGCTCCCCTGGTTACCAGACAAACAACTAGGCACTGGTCAGACAACTCAGTGCATGTGCTCAACTTTCAGAAGTGGGTCATGACATCGTTAAGGTTAGGAGTTCAAATGTTCTAGAATACTCCAACCTTGAGTCATCCTACGCAGGCGTAACAACGCCAGGACTCCACTGTCTACCACAGGACGTAGGCAGAATTCCTAAGTCCTTAAAATAACGGACTGTCAGAGCATACAAATCTCTTTGAGGGTTTTAAGGATGTCATATAAAATGATCTGTAACATGATGACCTGAGTCTGACTGATAGTGATTGTACCTAGGCTCTGGAGAAATTTATACTTCTATTTTAGAGAAGGTTGGAGGGGAAAGGGTGGCTTTTCATTTCTACCTGTAATTTGCAAGGGTATATTCAATTTCTAAACTGATCAGTAATACCTGAGTCACTGCCAGCCTTGGAATGAACATGTCTGTACACTCCAGCTACTGCACAGGTTCCTTGAGCTATGGAAACAGATCGCTGCTTAGTGAAAACTGGGCAGTAGTTAGAGAAACAGATATATTGCTATGAGCAGATCATCAAATGGCTTATAATCCATGTACTTTTCTCAGTGAAAAGTCTTTTGCATCCGCACAATAAAAATTGTGTTTTCTTACCTAGGTACAATGTACAGCAAGGTAGTAAGCCATTTTACTCTGAAGTTAGGCAGAAGGCAGGGCAGGGTGGAACATTATAGACTAACTTGTCCAGAGCTGGATGAGCTTTCATAGGCTACAGTTTATTTCATGAGATGCTATGAATGGATTTGTAGAGAACAGGACTACTAAATAGAATGAAATAAGGGCATTTAAATACAAGGAATAGGGAAAGTGGGAGGAAAAGCAGGGACACTGCTGAGACAGGCAAAGATGAGTTGAAAAGTTCAAAGCAGTTAACCCACTGAGGGACATAGGGGCTATAAAAGCAACTTCAGGTAATGAGATAAGAATGCAGAGACTCTGTTGAGACCATACCTGTTGATGATTTATTGCTCCACAGTTTCACGTTCAAATCAGCTTTTAATGTCTTGTTAAGAACAGCTACTCTAAGGTCATTGATGGCATGTCCAGGGAGGTTAAAGTATTCTGCAACAACCTTTTGTCTTTCTGGAATTGATATTAGACCTTTGCCCATTCTTTCACAACGTGCAATGTAGATAGCAGAAGGACTCTGTAAGCAGTTGATTGCATACATGATGTTGGTTAGAGAAGCATGTAATAAATGCTGTATATTATAATAGCTGTTGTTTGGTCTAGTGATGGTGCAATCTGCATCAATGAAGAGGCATGGCTGCTATCTGGGTCCATTGCAAGGCCTGGTGCCTTGGTGAGAATAGGACTTAGGTAATCTGTTGCTGGAGAGTTATCATTTGAAACTGAGGGGTTGACTGTAAGCCAGAAGAGGCTTGTCTCCCTAGGCTGCCATGAAATAGTCATCACTTTCCAGAAGGGGTTGAGATCATTAATGATGTGTCCAAAGCATTCAAGCTGGAGGCTGTCAGGTACAACAAGAGGGATTCTGTTGTCCTTGTTACAGAGTTGGTATTGTAGAAGGTCAGAGTGGGGTCTGTGTCTGGCTCTTTTGAGTAGCTACAGTTTTGGGGTTTTATTATAGTGTAGAAATCTGTACTCTGGATTAATCCCAGATCAATATGGGGCAGGGATTCCAACACTTACAATATAATGCTGAAACTATAGCGTGCCTAGAAAACTGGACCATCTGCCTAGGTACAATGTGTGAAAGTCAGCTTCTCCTGTAGTAGGTTGCTGATCCATATCCAACATGTTACTGGCTGTCAAAGACACATTAGTCAAAGTTTTGTGTGTTCTTGTTGGAAAAACTTTAGGTAGTGATCCAAGGACAATTAATGACAGAATTATACAGAAATGTTATGTTTTTAAATTACTACCTGTAATAGTCTATCCATTTAAGAGGGAGCAGGCAGCCCTGTTGAGAAAGCACAGCTGCAGAGCATTTGGATAGAGAGAGCTATGAAAAGCTCTCAGAAGGGGAAGCAGGAGGAAGCAAGTGTTGAGTTTAGGTACTGCCAGAAAGAACCAGGCTGCTATGCTGGGAGCCAGAGTCAAAAGTTCCTCCTCAAGTGCCAGGGATGAATGGGTTTGGCTTTGTTTATTTGTTTGCTTGTGTGTAACTTAAGAAATGCATTGTCTGGTGGACTGGCTGAAGAGCTTCTCAGGAGACAAGGCCACCTGAAAAGTCAGCAGGCTAGAATACCCTTTTATACTACCCTACCATACTGTGGTGAAAATGAATAAAGACAATTAAGTAGAATATCAATAACCTTGTTGCAGCCTTTACAAACTATGATTTTTGCATTTCCCAAGAAATGCACTTAGCATATAATGTGTGGCTATGCATACAACTTTGTTTGCAATGAGCTGGATAAACAAGATGCAAAGTAAATGACCTGTGGAATTGTTTTGCACATATAAGTAGGCACCTACTTAATTTGAAGTTTCTCAGCTTTCATGGAAACCAAGAAATCCAGGATTTTCTGTGAAATCAGCCAAAATCAACAGCAACAAAAAAAAGCAAACCTTAGTAAAAATAAAATGGTGGCTTCCCCTGGGAGCCAGCAGTCATCACTGCCAGGAGGGGAAGGTGCCAGCTGGTGGAGTAGCATGGAGGGCAACAGACAAGATGCCTGCCTTCCCCTCATCCCTCTTCCCCTCCCAGGACATCTCCACCAATCAGCACAGAGAGACAGGTCCTCTCTGCCTATCAGTGCCAAGGGGCGGGGCCACCGTGAAATGACCACAAAATAAGAACTTTAGATCATGATCAACCTGTGAAAATTGGTAAGTCCCCCCACAATTTAGGTAGACCTCTACATATAACAGATGAAAAGCATTTTGGCAGTAACTTCAGATGCTAGCTAACAGATCTGTTTCCATGAGTTTCGTGCATTGATACGTGCCTTTCGTTTATTCCACAGTTTATTAGCACATTACTTATACTAAAGAAGTATAATAAATGTTTTATACAAAGTTGTTATACCTGTAAAAATTGAAGTCACTTAACATCTTCCACTTACATAATATCGAAATCTTAAAGCAGATAGCTCAGTTTTACTCCATAATTTGCTCAGTGCAGTTAGAAGCCTGGTCATTAATTTTATATCTACAGATGTTGTCTTCAGAATTTTAGCAGGCTGAGAATACCTGGGAAATCATAAAACATTGACTATTGGAAATCTTCATATAGCAAAATTATTCACATGCTTTCTAGCCTGTTTTAGTGTAGCTCACCATTAAAAAGAATTCTGCAGTATGCTTGGAAAATGCAATGCTATCATCAGACATAATACTGTTAATAAGATAGATTTCGATATACAATTTATACCATTAACCTATTTCATTCCATCCATAAGTAGCATAATTCCCATGACTAGCTTGTATATCCATATCTTGGAATCAAAATGTTAATGTGACACTCCTCTATTGTTGTCATGAATCAGAAGGAAACTATTCAAATACAACATCATGTTGGCCATTAGGATTTGACTACAAATCATGTTGTGCAGATAACATGCATGACTACTTATTTCAACAAAGACTTTTAATGCATTTGGTCTCTGCAAAACAAACTATGAAATCTGCTTCTTGAGCAAGGATTTCTCCAAATAAACAAAAAAGTTCAACTAAACACTAGTAGCCTCAGTAAGAATTATATGAAAAAGTCTACATCATTATGAGTGGTGGCATGATGTACATGAATATCATATATTTTTGTATATGTATTTAGATCATGCCAAAATGAGAAAATTATTCCACTGAAGAGCAGAAAAGAAGTACTATTTGATTCTTCTAGATTCTCCAATTTGTATATAGAGATTTATCTGAATATTTTCCTGATTTCATTCTGTTCCTCCTCATTTATTTCCCATTTATTAAATGTGTTTATAACTATTAATGTTGGATACATCCAGAGTTCACTCATCTGTCCACAGACTGACACCTAGTCAGCCAACAGATTCAGTACAAAAACTTTTAGTTTCCACCTAAATGTTTTCCTAGGGTACTTAATGTATTTTCCTGATGCAGGTTCTGTTCCCTATAGCTACGAGAGCTAGAAAGAAGAAGGACCCAGCCAGCTTGCAGGCCTCCCTATAGTGCATACCCTAGGGCACGTTTGAAGGATGACACTCAAGAGCACCCTTTGGCACTGCCCTTTGGTGGTTACATAAGTAGAAACAGGGGAGTTTCTAGTATTTCTTATTATATCTCTTTTCAGTTGAATAATGGGCTTGTTGGGGGACAGAGGCAGATGAGTGGGATTTGGGAAAAGCTGCTGTGAGAGAGGGAGGCCTGAGCTTGGGGAGGCATTAGGGTTTGGAGAAGAAGACTCCCCTGAAAGAAAGGGAGGAGAGTGAGAATGATTGGGAATGAATGGGAGAGAGTATGAGAAGAAACATGAACTACGCATACCCCAGAGGCTGTTGGGTGGGGCACGGTGACCGGCCACAGGCGATGGCGGTGGTGGTGGCAGTGGGGACATGGCAGCAGCAAGCGGGGAGCTCCCACAGGTGCCACAGTGGTGACGGCGGTGGGGGGGTGGAGAGGTGGTGAGCACCCACCAACAGTCAGCGACCACCCTCAGATGCCGCTGGCTGTGGCGG
>NW_005841955.1:3082333-3087408 GCF_000455745.1 Alligator sinensis
ACCCCCCACAGATGCCACCGGCAGTGTCGGTGGCGAGCAGGGGTGTGACGAGCAGAGACTGCCTGCAGGCACCACTGGCGGCATCAACGGTGCTTCTCTCAGGGGGTGCACCCACAATCTCAGCGGGTGTATATGCACCTATGTGCATCCCCTATGCATTGCCAATGATAAGAAAATTCTTTATTTAATGGAGGACATGAAAGGAGTTGAGAAGTGAGGTTGGGCTGGACAAGGAAATGGAGGACACTGTCCTATGTGAGAAGCAAGTGAGTGGGAGCGGGTGGTATAAGTGGCACTTCTAAGTTTTGGGGTATTATTTGGGGAGGAGTTTCTGGTGTTATGTTATTTTAATATTTTTCTATTTTTAAAAGGTATTTTGTCTTCTACTGTAAGCTACCCTGAGCCTTTTGGAGGAGGGCAGCATATCAATCTAATAAGATATATAATAAGTAAACAGCCCTAACCCTAAACAAATGTAATATGTGTCTACCAGTCAACAGACAGAGATTAGTAAAAAGAACAGTATAAGTAAAATCAAATGAGCATAGACGTTATCAAAGTTGTACTTGGGCTCAAAGCGAATGTTAATGTTACTCAATAATTATCTCATTCAGATAAGAAATTCTATGAAAAAAGTCCGCTCTGGGAAATTTGTATATGTCCTTGCCAAGAAAAGAATTGGTGGCTATGACATCAGCACACATTTTTTTAAAACATACTTCTTAGTTTTTCTTAAGCTCTAAAATCTCTGTCATTAAACCACCCCACAATTGATTTTAAAAATATGGTCCCCTTGGCCAGAAATGGCTTCATGGCTCTACATCCCTGAGGTAAAATCTTGGCCACACTGGGGGCATCTACATGAGACGCTTTACTGTGAAGTTGACTAATTAATTCCACAGTAAAGCATCACCATCTACGCATGTGGCATTATTAGGCCAGATTAAACTAATTAATTCTGCTGTAGCATAGTACCTATTTACTCCACCACAGTGCATGTATAGATGGTGACCAAGGCTGACTGGGGCATGAAGGTGCTACAGGGCAGGGGCTACCTGCCAGCTAGCCCCACGCTGTAGCACCCTCTTGCCCCAGCCAGCCCCTCCACAGTACATTGGGCATTTTTACATGTGCTCTGGGAGTGGCGGGGGGGGGGGGGGGGGGTGGCTCCAAGAACCACTTTAATTAAAGCGCCAGAACCACTTTAATTAAAGCACCTGGAGTGTTGAACAAACTTTAATTAAAGCACCCCCGCCACCATTTTTCAGTGCAGGGACAGTGATACACGAGACACTGGAGTTCACTGAAGCATAGTAATTACTACACTCCAGCAGACTCGATGAATTGAGTCCGCTCTGATGCACTGTAATTACAGCATGTCAGAGCAGCCTTGCTGCTCATGTATAGGCACCCATTAAGCCAGCTCCAGTCTGGCAGGCTGACGCAGTGGGCTCCCTGCCAGCCAGGGCTGCACCACCTCACTCAACATGCTGTGGTGCACGTGTAAATGGCCCAGAAAAAATAAACTCCATTGTGACGTGCACCAGAGTTCATTCAGCCAGGCTAACTGCATGCATAGATATTCCTGCTTACTATTGTCATTGATTTCGGTGGGACTGGGCTTTCCTTCCAATCTTTGTAGACTGGCCCTCACCATGAGCTGAACAATGAAAGCAGAGGCTCATCTCTGCCTATGACAGTGTTTCCTAAACTTTTTTTACCTGGGGCACACCTTTTTTCTAGATTAAAATTAGTGGCACACTTCACTCTTACCCCCCCCCAAAAAAGGTACATGTACATTTTTTTTTCTAAACATATAACATATTCTATTTCCCTGCCAGTGCTGAGATGTACTGTTAAAAAATAACTTCATAGCATTTTCTGCATTTCAAAGCACCCCAGTTGAAAATCACTGAGCTAAAATACAGAGGGGGGCCTTGAGGCTGAAAAGTTGAGAATCACTGATCTAGCTGGTTTCACCTAAGCCTGGCAGAGACATGATCTCACTTGCTGTGCCCTGATCTTTTCACTGTCTGCCCCTTCCTAACATCTGCTCCATACTTCAGGGGGCAAGGGAAGCCCCTGCTGCTGAGGCTGCTCCTGCAGGGTCTCAAATGCCAGTGACCACCTCTATAATCTCTTCTGCCGGCCACAGGAGTGTGGGAGTAGTAGAGCGGATGAGCCAGGCTGCAAAGTGCAGCTCTGTCTGTGCATCCTTCCACCTACCTGCCCTGCTTGCAGGACAGCATGCTGCTGAGAGTGTTGTGGAGCTGGCACACAGGCTGCCTGGAGGTGGGTAAGGCAGGGAGACAGCAGCAGTCCCCAAGGTCCCCAGCTGCCAGTGCTCCTGGAATAGCTTGGGCAAGTGTGCGGTGCTGAATAAGGAAGGACAGCATCTCCATCCTCACATGGGGGGATCCCAGGGAACAATTCCAGTGTTCTTGTGGCATACTAGTGTCCCACAACACACCCTTTTGGGAATGACTGGCCTATGAATATTAAAGAGCAGAGTTTAACCCTGCAAATACAACTGGGCACACTACTTGGCACTATGCACAATCAAATCCTACTTTAAACATGAAGAGCAATGACCTTCAGGAGGAGCAGGATGGTATTAGAAAGGAGGATAAGGCCTATAATAAATGCAAAAGGAGACATACTCAGATTAAAGGAATGGCCCTACCTCTACCAGCTTATTTGCTGTTGTCAAACAGTTACAAAAAGCAAATGTAGACAATGATTAGCAGGTTTATTTGAGGTAAATAAAAAACCTAAATTAAGTTGTTAGGTTTTACAGACTCATAAATGTCAAGACTGCTTTGGCTCCCAAGTGTAAAAATGTATTATGTTATTAGTGGTGTGGCACAGTTGAACATTCCCCTTATTGTACCAGGCAATTTTGTTTCATTTACAAAAATGTGAAAGTGAACAAGACGTAGTCTTGGTTGGTTCCATTACTTTGTTAAGAAAATGAAGCAAGCCAATTAGGAAATATAATAAATAGGAATGAAAGTTATTTGACAAGTAAACAGCCAGTAGAGCAATAATAGAAGTAATTTATTTGATGTCATGCCAACATCAAATTAGACAATAGATCTTCTATTACTGTAATTCCAGCTCTTAACCCAGCCCATAATATATTTCTTCATTTAATTTGTAAAACGTGCTTTTAGAAAATTATAGCAAACATTTACCCTGCAGGGTGACTAACAGCAGATATATCATCATTATTAATTCTGAATCCAAGCTATTAGAGAGCCTCTCTCATCTTTGCTTTCCACTATCCACTGTTTCAATAATTTAAATGTCTAATTGAGAAAAAAATAAATCCTCTAACCTTAATGGAGGTTACCACAGCACTCATGTGGTGGTGACAAAATACAGGCAGTCCTACAATAAAAGTGGGTAGGGGGTAAACATGAAGTCTCTGTGATAGTTGGAGAAGACCTTCTGCAGAGGGCTTTTACAACTGTCCCATCAATTCATTTGAGGTCTCCAATCTAATTATAGTCTACTTCTAACCATGAAGTAAATGTAACACCATCAGGAATGTGAGGTAAAGAGGAGAAGATGAAGTAAAAGTAGAGGAGACATTGGGGATGTAATCAAGCTGCTGCTCTAGAATGTTTTTCTGCTCATATTTCAGAAGCTGCTCCTCTCATGATCAACAGGGAAGAACACTGGAGCCCACTCACCTGTGGCTGGCACAAGTAAACCTCCAGACTAGCATTTGTTTTCTAGTCTGAAGCATATTTTTCTAGTAATGTTCAAGATCAGTGGTGCTCAACCTCCAACTTTCAGGTCAGAACCAGCCCATGAAACCACATCATCCAGCCTTCAGTGTTCTCCATAGGTCAAGAAATCTGGCAGCAGGAGGGTGGTGGCAGTGCTAATTGTCATTCCCCTGCTGCCAGATTTCTGGACCCTGGGGAGCCCCATGAGCTATATGATATGGCCCTAAGCACTAAATTGTGCCAACATGCAGTGGGGATGATGCATGAGCTCAGTCCATAGTCAGATCAGATACGTAGAGTCAGGCTGGTATGCAGCCAGATCCAGTGCACAGCATTAGGCTCGTGCACACCTGGATCGAGTGTCCAAAGCCAGATCCAGCACACTAAATCACACCCAGGAACTAACCTTGCACACCAACCCCAAGCTGGACCAGGTTCATTGGTTAACCCCATACATGGAATCTGGCCCACAGATCCATCCCACAGGGCGGGAAGTTTAAACACCATTGATCAAGATAGTTTAGTGGCTTTACTTGCATTTACATTATTATGTTATGATAGACTAACAAGAACCCTATAATTCTATCGTTGGTTTTAAGGTTCATCACTTAAAGCATTTTTCTAATGCTTTTTCAGGAAACTATTATCCAAAAGCTTTTCAAGGTACCGATAAAGGTCTTTCCAATGCCAGAATGAACAACATCTCCATTCCTACAGCTTTCATCTGTTGCGCTCATCCTTATTTGGGATACCCCTTTCATTTATTCGGTCATTCCTTACAATTAAGTGAGTTCTTTATCATATTGCCAGAGTGCCTTCAGCTTGTTTATCCTAATCACAACATTGGTCATTTTATTTTAGGATTACTCAACTAGTCTCCAAATGGTTTTTATGGTCTGGATGGAGGATTAGGATATGAAACAGAGTAACAGACAGAATACTGTTAAATCATTCTCCAGGGGATTCTTATCAAAAAGACAGTAAAACTATTGTTTAGGTATTTTCTCCCAGTGTGCTGCTAGCAATTCCAAAACTTAACTATATCCAAATAAATTCAAGTTAGAATTCAAAGGAAAATATGAAGTGTCTAAAGCCTATTGAAATCAAATGTCAGTATATTAATGTAAGAACAGGCTCTATTTCCTGCAGTGTTTCAGATGCCAGCTAAATTTATTATTTTGGATCTTCCAAGTCATCATTCTCTATTATGCAGAACAACACGCTTTCATGAAAAAAACAAAAACCCCCCGAAAAAAACAAAAAACCTCTTCTCCAGTGTTTAACCTTTTATTTGAAATAAACATTCCTTGTTCCTTCAGGACAATTTCCAAAGTAGGGAAA
>NW_005841955.1:3087544-3094760 GCF_000455745.1 Alligator sinensis
ATGCTAACAAATAAAGCACTTTTCAATTACAGACAAGAAGCAGAATCTTAAACTTTTTTAGACTCCCTGTTAGTGTTTATAGGCAAGAGCTGCTTTTTTTTTTTCCTCATCCAAGGTAGATTAAAATAAAAATGAAAACTTGGAAGGGAAAAGTTCCTGTTATGGTTTTGTTTGCACTTGTTTAGGTATTAAGATACAAGATTCTGTTCCACTTATCACAGTGTCAAGCCAGAACAATTCCATGAAATTAAATGGAGTCATTCTCAATTTATACAAGGGCAAAAAACCATAAGTTGAGGGCTTCTGCATTCTACATATATAAAGAGCTCAGTTCGTCTGTGTATGTGTCTGTCTGCGTGTCTGTCTGTCTATCCATAATGCTCTTGGGGGGCATGGCTCCTGATGAGACGTGTCTCCAGCCAGTGCGGGGGTGGGGGCGTGGAGTGGGGTCAGACGTGGAGTAGCGGGGGAGATAGCAGCAAAGATAGAGAGGACAGAGCAGGGGAGCGAGTCCAGCACTGCTGGCCTTGCTGTCCCCCACCGGCCCTGCTCCTCGGTGGCACCTGCAGCACGGGGTGATGGCAGTGTGGCGCTGGCCTCACTCCCTCACCCCCCGTCCACACCGTCATAGCAGTGCTCCATCCCTGCTGTCACTCTTAACGGGCAATTCACTAGTGTTGGAATATTAAGCCTCCTGTTTCTACTATTCTATTCTACTAAGTTTCTTATATCATTCTGGTCTACATTAGGCAACTTAACTATCATTTGTCATTATGATTCTCTTTTCTGCCTTCTTTCTCCCCAAGCTTAAAATGTATGAGTCTTATTATTTCCCCCTGTAAATTGAAACCTAAATTAGAAGACAACAGGACCATTTTTGCTTCATACAAAAATTTTTCAATTTACAAGGTGAAAGGCATTTCTCAGGTATATGAATGTATGTCTAGTCAAAAATAAAGTTACTGGATTTTCAGCTACTCTGGAATCTAACACTGATGTATTGAGTAAAATTTGCCCTTTTAATTCAGTCAGACTTTTTACGATTTCTGCAACTACTCTGTGACAAGTCAAAGAAGGTTGATATAAACATTGATAAAATAACCAGTGGTCCTGTTCTTGATTACTGAAAAGTTTTTATTACTTTATAACCTTTCAAGTTAAGAAGTTAAAAACTAAAATCAACTAACATGACTATTTCTCAGTTTGTCAAACACAGACCCAATGGAGAGACACAAACTTTATGGTTTTCTTATATAATATGCTCTTGATTTTTACAACCCTGATGGACAGGAAAAGTAACATTTTAAATTACAAGCTATAGTTATGATTACTGTCTAGAAATTACCACAGCAAAGCAATACCCTACTGAGAAACAACTAATAACTGTACATAATAATCATCATCATTGCTGCTCATATCATAGAGTAACAGTCTTATTCAGAAAACAAAATTATAGTTGAGAGTTTTCTGTCAACATACACAGAAAATTTTCCCATGACTAATATCTACTGCAGCAATGAGAACACAAAATTCATATAAATAATTTTTTTATGCTTGCTTCAAAGCATTAAGGTAGTGATTCTGAACCAGGCTGCCGTGGCATCCTAGGGTGCCATAAGATCCTTCTGTGGGTGCTATGGGATGCTGTGCAAAATAACCAGTGTTAGGTATGAAAATGTCTACACAGGATTCACAAGATAAACCCAGAAATTTCAAATAGGAATCCATAGTGTGAAATTGTTCTGACCTGTTTTGGTCTGCCTGAGTTCTTTGCAATAGAATTGTTCTACTGTTTTTCTGTAGTCAAGAAATGAGTGAAAGCACTAGAACCCTGACTAATATATAGGCTTCCTATATATTACACAGATAAAGTTAAGTACTTCAAAGTTGGGGAAAAAACAACTTGCATATTGAGTGACTAGATCCAGCCAATAGGGAAATGCTGAGAACAGAAGTAGATGTTTTACTCCACTGGGGATTAACAGCCTGCAGTCCTCTTCTAAAGATAAGTATCTAAGCTCTTCGGGTGTTTATATACATGCTCCGGGACTGAGCGGGGAGAGGGGGTGCTGCTTTAATTAGAGCAACTCCAAGAGCGCTTTAATTAGAGCAGCTCAGTTAAAGCACCCCTGCTGCCATTTTTCAGTGCAGAGACACTGATACACATGACGCTGGAGTCTGCTGGGGCACAGTAATCACCATGCTCCAGCAGACTCAATTAATCGAGGCTGCTCCATCATGCTGTAATTGCAGCACATCAGAGCAGCCTCACTGCAAGTATATAGGTGCCCTTCACTTCCAAAACTGCACAGTTGTCACTTTTCTAGGCTTTTAGGCAAACTCAAGTAAGAACAGGATGCACACTGATGGAAATATGACTTGGACTTTGCATTGATTCCTATTCTGTGCCCAATCATCATCATTCCCTGACTAGTTAGTAGGCCAATCTTGAAGTTGCTTTGTCTGTGGAGACCCAAATTACAAGCCCCCCAAGCAGCCAATTTGTATGACATTCGATTCTTTCTTAGTCATTTAGGTGGCCATTTTTGGATGTCTGAAGTGCATTGGTGGTATTTGCTTATCCAGAGGTATTTTATTCCTGGACACAGAGCCCTATGCATGTGGACAACTAGGTATTACTATGTAGTCATGCCAAATGAGCCTGCACAGTAGCAGTCCTAGCCTTTATGAATGTTCCTTTTGGATATGTATTGGGCTTAGTTTTATCTGAAAATAGAGTTATCTAGAACATGTAGACTACTGACTTAGCCTTAAGAAGCAAAAAAGAGGTGGGTGGGCTTCTCTCTTTTGCTCCACATAACTCATTGACTAGGGCATTCACTTGGGATGCTGGAGGTCCTGAGTTCTGGGCCACACTCAGGCAGAGGTCTGAAACAAGGTCCTCTATAACTTTCCAGCACAGCACAGGAAGTTCTCCACCACAGGTCCAGCATTACTCACAGCTTCCTCCAGCACTCCTTTTGACATGGATGGAAGACAGTGTCAGGGGGGAAGAGTCCTTCCTCCCTGAGAGCAAGACCGCAGCCAGAACCCAGGACCACCCCCCTCCCATCCAGGCCAGCAGCCACATCACTTAGCTATAAACTAGCTTGCTTGCTGCCTTACTTATGGCTCTGTAAATCTCCAATAGAACTCCCTCTATCCCAGGGAAAATCCTGGAAAAGTTCATCAAAAAATCTATGTGCAACATGCTTGCAGAAGGTAAGATACTGAACGACAGCCAGAATGGCTTTGTCACAGATACGTCTTGTCTTATCAATCTCATCTCCTTCTACAACCAGGTCTCTCGCCACCTGGACATGAGAGACAAGGTAGACATTATATACCTAGACTTCCAAAAGGCTTTTGATCTAGTATCCTATGATATCCTTGTGGGAAAACTAGAAGATTGTGGGCTCAGCTGCTCGATGGTTCAGTGGGTGGAAAATTGGCTACAGGGTAGGACCCAGTGAGTTTTCATGAATGGATTTGTGTCATCCTGGCATGAAGTGGCCAGTGGTATCCCTCAGGAGTCCATGCTTGGACCGGTGCTTTTCAACATCTGTATAAATGATTTGGATGGGGGAGTGAAAAGCTCTTTGGTCAAGTTCACAGGCAACACCAAGTTATGGGGCAGTGTGGCTACACCAGAAGAAGTTACAGATACAGGCAGACCTGGACAGGCTCAGGAGTTGGGCAGACCAGAACCAGATGAAGTTTAACACTTCCAAGTGTAAGGTGCTCCATCTGGGGGCAAATAACCCTCAACATACATACAGGCTCAGAGATGACAGCCTGACTTGCACCACGGCTAAAAGGGACCTAGAGGTAATGATTGACCATCGCATGAACATGAGCCATCAATGTGAGGTGGTGGTCAGCATCTCATGTAAAACTAAGGAAATGATACTCCCACTGTACTCAGCACTGGTGAGACCACTGCATCCAGTTCTGGGTGCCGCACTTCAATAAGGACGTGGGAGAGGGTCCAGAAAAGAGTCACCCGTATGATCAGGGACTTGCAAGGTAAGCCATACAAGGAAAGGCTGAGGGACCTGGGCCTCTTTAGCCTAGAGAAGTTTAAGATGGGACTTGATAGCAGCTTACCGCTATATCAGAGGAGTGCATCAGGAGCTCAGTGAACAACTGTTCACTAGGGCACTCCTGGGGAAGACCAGGACTAATGATTACAAACTCCAAGAAGGCTGCTTCAGGCTTAATACCAGGAAAAACTCCTTCACAGTCAGGGTGTCCAGACTGTGGAATAAACTCCCTCCAGAGGTGGTGCAGTCACCTACTCTAGAGGTTTTCAAGAGGAAACTAGACAGTCACTTCGCTGGGGTCATATAACCACAGTTGTCTTCCTGCCTAGAGCAGTGGGCCTGTACCCAATGATCTGCAAGGTCCTGTCCAACCCCTAACAATCTCTGAATCTATGAATCCCTCTCATGACTGCCCAGGGGGCAAGTTTCAAAAGGAGTGCCAGAGAAGAGGAGAGATAATGTCTAAACTTGTGCTGTGGTGGTTAGAATCCTGTGCTGAGAATTTATTTAGATCCATGCCTCGAAGTAGGGGATACCAAGGATCTCCAGATTTCCAGGTGAGTCACCCAGTCAATCAGTGCTTGGAGGTGAGGGAGAAATGGGAGGTGTCTCTCTCATTCTTTTTCTGCCAATCTGGGCTCATACATAGTTATCCACATGCAAAGGGCTACAGTGCATTGGAGCAGACTCGATTACTGGAGTCTGCTGGAGTGTGGTAAGTACCCCGCACTTAAAAATGGCAGTGGGGGCACTTTAAAGCATGTTCAATAAACTTTAGTTAAAGCACCCCCACCATCATTTAAACGCAGGGACACTGATACACAAGACACTCCAGGTGCTTTAATTAGAGCAGCTTTTGGAGCCACTCTAATTAAAGAGCTATCCTCTTCCCCCCACTCCCAGAGCACATGTATAAATACACATTGGCTAGGGACAGACATTCAAAAACTCTGACACAGAATCAATCTAAGTTACACAGTTTTCTGTAAACAACATAATTTAGATCAGTACAGGTTTCCCTTGCTTTATGAGGGTTCTGTATGTGCAAAATCACTCTTATGTGATGACCCTTTTTATACCAAAAATTCATTATATGCGAGGTAAATTCACTCTTATGCAATCAGTGTGTTGGAAGCCTGCTTTCAGCTGCTTTGTGTGGTGCATTGTGGGAGGGATGTGCACCAAAATATAGTCCCCTGTGTGGGTTTGTGCTCTTTGCTCATTGTCTGTGACCCATGTTTCTGTAGTTGCCATCTCTACCAATTTAACATTCACCACCACCCTGGGCTTGTGTGTACTGTCTGCTGTTGGTGAGTACCAAAACTGTCTTGTAAAAGTGGTAGAAATGGGTCTGGGGGTCAGTTCAGCCGAGGTCTTCGAGCATATCTCTATTTGTTGCATTGTGAAGTGGAGTCCTTTACGTGAATTCAAGTTATGTGCCATTTTCCAGGAACATATGTACAACAGAAAGTGAAGGAAACCTGTAGTGAACAGAACATGCATTTGTCCTTTGTGAGGGGCAAATCTTAGACCACGTTGTGCCATTTATAAACCAATCTATGGGTGCCAAACTTCTGTTCTGTTATGGGTATAGACCAGTTTCCAATCACTTATACTGGTAAAAGTGTAATGTCTGTACCTAGCCATAAGTACCAAAAATACTCTGAACACTATGGAAAAATGGCACTTAGACAACCAGGAAAGGACAGAATGCCACCCTTGGCTGTTTGTATGTAAGGCAGCCCTGATAAATCTTTACTTGGCATCAGCACAGTGTGTTATAATAAAACCATTCATACTTTTGCTTTGTAGCCTTTGTGCCATGTAGAGAAAAATGCTGAGAGCTGAAGGGTTCTGCCTGTTTCAGCACTACCGAAGGAAGCTGTCAGTCTTGAGGGTTGACCAGAGTTGCTGAAATGATGCCAATTGCTTGGTTAGCAACCAGTAATTCTTCAATGCTTTCTCTCAAGAAATAGGAAATTATTTACAAGAGGCCAAGTAATCTACTCCATTACACAGTTCAGACTCTATCAGTTCCAATCTATAAGTAAATCATTTAGGGAAATGCTCTTAGCAATTACATACAATGAAACCATTTAAATCTGTTGTGTCACTCTTACCAGGGGCTCTCCTGGGCTATAAGGATTATGAGAAAAGTTTTGTATGTGTTGATCAGAGACGAGTGTATTTATGGGTCTAAATGTAACATTAAACAGGAACGAAACTACATAACTGATAGTTTGTCAACAGATTAGCATAATGCACAAAAGATAACGGCAGAGGCAAGCAACAATTATAAGGCTTTCATTCCACTACAGATCAACCAGGGCATTAAAATGAAATGGCAAAAATGTGGTGGTACAAAACCAAAAGCAAACTGTAAGATTATAATCACCACTGTACCACGTGTCCTGTAATATAAGTTGTGCCCTAAAAATGCTATATTTAACATTGCAGTGGGATTTTATTATTAAATACATACTACATTTTCATTTGATAATAATTTTGGAATAGAAACTTTCCAAGGTAAACTAGATAGTCTGACTAACAGGTATCTTTCTGAATACACACACCTACTTCTTCGGCACTCCCTCACAGTTTAGGATGATTGTCTTCTATTATCATCTTATCTGTATGTCCAAAGATGACTGAGAGGCCTATCTAGGATTGAAAAACTCTACTGTAGCTTGAACATGTGTTTCCATGCAGGGTGGGTGGCATTGGATTCTTGATTTGATCTGTGACACTGTTACTGCCACTCCTGCTTTTCCATCTCCGGTTGTTGTCCTGACATTACAAAGTACTGAGATCCCTGCAGCAGATTCTTCCTCCATTTGGGGGGTGGTCCTGAGCAATAGTTTCCCATGAGTTGACATCAACATTGCATTTTTAAGTTGGTCTTAAGGAAATTTTCAAAGCATCCCTGAAGCACTTTCTCTGCCCTCCTCTTAAGCGTACACCTTGGCTGATCTAGCAGAATAAAACTTGCTTCGGGAATCTAGAGTCAGACTTCTGTGTAATATAGCCGGCCCAACAACGTTCGTAGATTCCTAGATGTTAGGGTCGGAAGGGACCTCAATAGATCATCGAGTCCGACCCACTGCATAGGCAGGAAAGAGTGCTGGGTCTAGATGACCCCAGCTAGATGGTTATCTAACCTCCTCTTGAAGACC
>NW_005841955.1:3096201-3157299 GCF_000455745.1 Alligator sinensis
TTGTTATCCTTAACTTGGGATGCCATCCTCAGCTCCATGGTAGCTTTGACCTGTCTAACTGCCTCCCTACAAACGCGAGCAGAGGAGGTATACTCCTCTTTAGTAATCTCTCCCCATTTCCACTTTTTATATGCCCCCTTTTTAGCCCGTAGACTGCACTGGATTTCTCTGTTCAGCCAAGGAAGCCTCTTGGCCCCTTTCCCCCTTTTTCCCCGCATTGGGATCGTCTCCCTCTGTGCCCGAAGGATCATTTCCTTAAGGCACAGCCACCCTTCCTGGGCTCCCATCTCTTCAAAACTCTTACTCTGCAAGTGCGTCCTTGACTAAACGCCTGAGTTCATTGAAATCAGCTTTCCTAAAGTCTAGCACTTTCACCCTACTAGTTACCTTACCCACTCGATGTCTTATGATGAATTCTATTATTTGGTGATCACTGTCCCCCAGGTGACCACCGATCTGTAGGTTCCCTACCATGTCATCCCCTGTTGCCAATACCAGGTCCAGTAAGGCATTCCCCGTAGTGGGACCATGTACCTCCTGCATCAGATGGAGGTCCTGTACACAGGATAGGAATCTGTGTGAATGGTGGGACTTTGCTGTCTGCATCTCCCAGTTGATGTCAGATGATTATTGCCTCAGTTCTCATGGTGTTTGCCTGCAGAATATCACTAACATTGGTGCATCTGACTTCCCGCTGAATTCAGAGGATCTTCCTCAGGCAGCATTGATGGTACTTCTCCAACATCTTTAGATGTCTCTATTATGTTGTTCATGTCTCAGCTCCATACAGCAAGGTGAGGATCACAACTGCTTGATAAGCCAAGAGCTTGGTTTCAGATCTGATGTCATTCATTATGTCTGGACACCTCTTTTTCAGGTGTCCAAAGGCTGCACTTGCACATTTGAGGTGATGTTGGATTTCTTTGTTGATGTCAGCCTTCTACAAGACATGGTTTCCAAGGTACAGGAAATACTCAGTGTTCTCCAGAGTCTCACCATGGATCTGGATTATTGGATCTGGGGACTGTCCATTAGGAGCTTGTTGGTGGAGGACCTTAGCCTTCTGAATGTTAAGCATCAGTCCCATTTTCTTCTATTCCTCTTTCTAAAGATGTTGAGGATTGCCTGCAGGTCTGCTTCTGAGTGAGCACACACTATAGCATCATCAGCATACCGGAGCTCAATGATTGAAGTTGGGGTGGTCTTGGTTTTGGTTCAGTCAGCTGAGGTTGAAAGCTTATCATCCATTTCATAGTTTAGCTCCACTCCAGCTGGAAGCTTGATGGTGGTCAGATGTAGAATTGCAGCAAGGAATATTGAGAAGAGTGTTGGAGAGATGATACAGCCTTGCTTAACTCCTGTTTTAACCTCAAAGGGATTGTGATAGATTCATTACTAAAAACCACCACTCACATACCATCATTGAGTAGGCAAAGAATTGTGACACATTTTGGTGTGCTTCCATACTTCAGAAGGATCCTCACAATGCTTCTCAGCTGACAAAGTCAAAAGCTTTCATGAGGTCAAAAAAAGGCCATGTAGAGAGGCTTATGTTGTTCCCAACATTTCTCCTGAAGCTGGCAAGCTGTGAATATCATGTCAGTTGTGCCTCTTGATGCCCTAAACACACATTGAAATTCTGGGTGGAGCTCTTCGGCAAGTGGAAGGAGACAGTTCAGGTGGGTTTTTGCAGTGATCTTTCCTGTAGTAGATAGCAAGGCAATCCTTCTGTAGTTTTCACAGTTGGACTTGTCTCCTTTCTTGACAAATGTCACAATCATGGCATCCCTGAGGTCCTCTGGTATTTCCTCATCATTCCAGATCCTTAAGATAAGGGCATGAAGCTGTGATGTGAACTCCTCTCCCCCCTGTTTGAATATTTCAGTGTGGATTCCATCTACTCCTAATGCCTTGTTCTTCATCTGCTTGATGACTTTCCTCACCTCATCAAGGGTTGGAGGGATTCCAAGATCATCTCTGACTGGGTGTTGTGGGATGGAGTTGAAAACACTTTTGTCAATAGCAGTTTCGATTGAAAAGGTCTTCAAAATGATCCTTCCAAAAGGTCACTGATGGCTCCCCTTTCCTTGATCAGGTCTCCTCCATCCTCAGGTCTCAAGAGGCTTAGTCCCTGAGTGCTCAGACCATAGATGACTTTGGTCAAGAAACCACACACAACATAAATTAAGTGAAATGAGTTTTTAAGGTATCCAAATCCAACTCATTTGCTCTCAGACTTTTAGACTCAAGGAACCCCTCCATGACTTTTTTCTGAATTTAGCACTACTCTTTGCAAATGTGGATAGAGGGAAGCTCTCTTTTTCCTCACAAAAGGGAGACATGGTCCCTTATCTATGCAGGGGCATGGGTGACAATTACTGTACCCTTTCTGTGGAGGTGACATTAGTGGTCTGCGTTCTCAGGAAGGTCAGAGCTGCCTTATGGTGGCCCTTCCCATCAGGCTTAACTGCAGTATGATGCCCCCTCCTTCCACACTGGTTTCCCAGTTTGGCTCTGCATGTGCTTTCTGAAAACAAAGTATACAGAGCAGTTTCAGCTGGCTCTGGTGGCAGCAGCCATAGTGGAATTTCAACAGCCTTGAAAGGCTCTCAGAGGACCACAGGACCACAGTGAAGAACCACTGATCAAGCTTAATATATTGTGGGGAGGTGGAAGGGATTCTTAGTACTTGCCAGAAAAATTCAAACCCCTCCTTTTTTCAAACAAATTAGTTCTTAAATGAGGACTGGGGGGGGGTTAAGCTATTTATAAATGATTTTATGACAAGGCATTTCGTAATTCCACTGTGGGAATACCCCAAGCAACGCCTGGGGCCAGATTCTACTGACCTTGCCTCATCCAAATGGTAGTTTTCCATCCATGTAAGTGGCATTTTTTGCACTTACAGTTTGCAAGTGTCAAAAGCTGGGAAGTGCACTGTTTTGTCATTGGAATTTGAGGGACAGAATACTAACATCTTGAGATTTCTTTTTTTTAAGTAATAATGTAGTCAGTACTAATCAGTACTAGTACTGACTTTCTCATGAGTCTAAGACTTGGTAAAAACCACATTTACCTCAGCTGTAGGCAAGTTGGGACACTGCTGAATGATTTTGAAAATCTCACCCTAAAAACATTTTTCAGGCAGCAGGCCACACTCCCATCTAACCATGCCCTCAATTTCTAGTAGCCCACCACCAACCCAGGAGGCTGGATGGAATGGTTCCAGGGACTAGATCTGACCTGCAGGCCATTTGACACTGAGGCATTTGGTGGACAAAGCCAACATAAATTACTCCAAGGAAACATGTCCACTACTGTATTATTAGGGGAAACATAACATGCTGGAATGAACGAGATTTGCAAGTGCTCAGAGCCATTTAGGAAAGACTTATAGAATTTAAGAATGATTCATAGATTCATAGATTGTAAGGCTGGAAGGGACCTTGGAAGATCATCGGGTCCAGCCCCCTCCACCAAGCAGGAAAGATAACAGGAGGTCAGGTGACCCCAGCAATGTGACTGTCCAGTCTCCTCTTAAAAATAGGGATGATGGAAAATAGGGATGGAAGGGACCTTTTGTAAACTGACGCAGTAAGAACTGAAGTAAAGTCTAGTAAATGCAGTGTATCCAGGGCTGGATTTTTTCCAGGGAGATGTTATAACTTTTGTCCTGTGCTCTTTTTAAAGGGGGCCTTGTTTTGCTTGTTATTTATAAGCATAATGCACATTTACAAGCCTCTCCTTTTTGGATCACTTGATTTTCCTTATTCCTCCGACTATCACACTTCACTCCTTTATCAAAACAGTAATCCTATGTAATAAAAATCTGTCTTGTACTGTGCCCAAGTCCAAAGTCCAAAAACCAGCCTACCACTTCTGAAAACTTTTAAGCTGCTCCAGTCCAACCATGTAGTATGACATCAACAGATAGTCTAAGATATTATTATTAGATAGTAACTCATGCCAAATTTTGAAGGGCTACTAATCTATTTAGCATGCAAGCTTCTAGTGCTCATCTGAAACAACAATCAATAAATGTCTTATGTGAGTGAATATGATAGTGAAAACCACTTTTGCATTGGATTATCATTAAGATCCTCCTATGCTAACAGCCGGCTAAGGCCACTAGCAGAAGAATTCCTTTAAGCTTTTTCATTTTTTATTCACTCAGACAGGAAACAAAAACCTTTTCTGTGTTAATTAGTGAAGATCAAGACCTTGATTTTTCATTTTGCCCAAGACCAGCTCAAGAGCAGGAGGGCAGCTGCCATAGGAAGTAGTACATCTGCCTTCAAATGTTTTCTGCCAGTGAGAGTTCCTCAACTCAGGCAAATGACTCTATTGGCTATTTCAGGACAGTGGCACAGTCCTTATTTGGCGCAAAAGTCCTTTGTTAGGTTTGAGAAGGTGGCCTCAATACTTTAAATATTATCAGCATCAATGCCCAGCTAAGCCCCTCCTTTTGCTTTATACCTTACTCTCTTTATTTTGTTCTGTGCCACATGGGAAGCCCTGGTATTTTATTTATACAAAAGGTGCTATTGATAGGATTGGCTGACCCTCAGGAAGGTCAAGTTCAGCTTGATTAAGCATCCAAAAGTTGAAAAGAAATTGGATGAGCATCTGCATGTCTGGATGGTCCAAACTGCTTTCAAGCGTGAAATTCGAATGGAAAACTCCCAGGAATATTCTCTGTCATAAAGTGGGTTTTCTTTCATGCTTTTTGGTCTCTGGTTAGGAATTAGAAATAAAAAGCCCTTAGCAGAGTTTTCAGAACTTTAAAAATCTGTTTAAAGCCAGAGCTGTGTGTGTAATATTCTTAAGGAAGCACGTAAAATAGAGCCCTCAGGAGATTATCCGGTATAACTCCCTTTTATGGCAGAATCATCCCCACCTAAATGTTTGACTACCCTGCACTCAAAACCTTGAAATGACAGATATTTGAAAATCTTTCTAGGTAACTTGTCCCATTACTTAACTGCCCTATTAGGAAGTTCTTCCTAATATCTAACTTAAATTTCTTTTTTTGCCATTTAAATCCATTACTTTCTGTCCTGTCTGATGTGGACGCACAGAGCAATTGATTGTCATCCTTTTTTGAAACACCTCTACTTATTCTAATCAAATCTTTCCTCAGTCTTCTCTTCCCTGTCATGTTTACTGGACCTTTAAGCAATTGTGTTGCTTTCCTCTGTATTCTTTCCAACTTATCCACATTGTTCTTGAACTGCAGTACCCCAAACTGGATGCAATATTCTATTTAGCAGTGCTGAATGCAGTGAAAGAATCATTGCGACTTGAATTCAATACTCCTGTTATTAGCTAGGTATTGCTAAATCCTACGATATCAGTTGTCGTTGCAACAACATTATACTGTTGACTCGTATCCATTATAAACCACAGATCCTTTTCTGCAGTACAGGAGCACAGCCATTTTCTATTTGTGCATTTGATTGTTCCTTCCTAAGTGTAGAACTTTGCATTTCTCTTTATTGAATTTCATCTGACATGCGTGTTTCAGATCATTTGTCCATTTATCAAGGCAACTATGAATCCTAAACCTGTCCTTCACAATGTCTGCTACAATACCTAGGGAAATATCACCAGCAAATTTACTAAGAATGCGCTCATTTCCATCTTCCAAGTTATTGATGAAGATAGTAAACCATAGAGGATTCAAGGCAGAACCCAGGAAACTCTACTTGATGCTTCCTCTCAGCTTGACACTGAGCAGTTGATGACTACTCTTTAGATAAGTTTATTCAACCAGCTATACATCCAACTTATTGTGGTTCCATCTAGACCCTAGCATACTTACAAGAATGCTGTAGAAGTTGTGTCAAACAGCCTATTTAATGCAAGTTACAGCATATCCAGTGCTATCTTCCTCTTCAAAACCTGTAATCTTTTCAACAAAAGGAATCAAATTGGTTAGGCATGACTAGCTCTAGATAATCCATGTTGGCTGTTATGTATCACCTTGGCTGCATGTACCTACTCAAATAACCTGGGCGAATTCTCCCACATTTGTACTCTTAGTAAAAAAAATTACCTAAAGGTGCCTAAACAGACATTAAAATACTGAGCCCTTGAAGAGAAGAGAGTTTGCAGTCATTCAGTTTGTCTGGTACTTCACCATACATATGTGCATAAGCCATTCTCTTCCACTTGAGTTAAGCAACCTAAAACCTGCTATAGAAAGTGTTAGGAAACAGAAATTGGAAATAGGATGCAGCCATTTTTAAAAGGAATGGGATGTTTTCAGAAACTACAATGATGAAGGCCATAGAAATATTTAGATAAATTCAACTATTTTATTGAACTGTAATACAGCATTGGTGGCTCCATAATCATAGAAGCAAGCCATATTTCGTTGGATGTCAAATAGTGAGCCATTAGAAAAAGAAAAGGATAGGGATCATCCAAATGAACATGCTGTTTTACTTATAATTATTTACAACAAAATAGTTAAATTTATCTAAATATTTTTATGGCCTTTGTCATTGTAGTTTCTGAAACAGCCCCATTCCTTTAAAAATGGCTACATCCTAGCTCAAATTTCTCCTTCCTTACACTCTAGACATAAGCCTAGGCCTTGGAAAGGGGTCAGAACATGCGTTTTGGTTTTAGTTTTTGTTTTGTTTTTGTTGGTGGTGCTGCTGCTGCTCTTGTTTTGTTTTGTTTTGTTTCTAATAAATAGGTAAATGTATGAGAATGAGGTTACCAGTTTGGCAAAAAGGTGCATTTTGCACTTGGTTCTCAATGTAGTTAGATTAGAGGGGCCATATCTACTTGAGACGCTGACTGTAGTAGACCATGACTACTGTGTAGTAGTGTTGCATGGCAGGAAGCATGGTGCGATGCAATGCCACTGTGCAGCAGTCGTGAGCTACTGCACAATCAGCATCACGAAAAAGCCATTCCTTGGCACAACTCTGCAGTAACTCGTTATTGACTGCGCAGTCCGTGTCTCATGTAGATGTGACCAGGTTTTCTTTATTTCTTCAAGCAATGAGAGTTATATTAAAAACATCAGTGAGTTAGATGGAATTTCTGTGCATACATACTGCATACACTCTAGGTTCATCTAGTCCATGTTATTCACAGATGTAGGATTCATGGGAATCATGGTCAAGTACTGTGAAGGTTATGTCTCTTGTGGTCATAAGCCTTTCCTTGCCAGTCAACAGTACTGAAGTTCTACTAAGACTTAGCTTGTCACTAAGGCATTTTTACATGTGATCCTGATGCAGCCCCGGGCATTTTTAATTAGCAAGTCAGTCACACTAATTAAAAGCACCTGCGTGTCATGTGTATCAGCAGCGCAGCATGCCTCCATGCTGAGAAAATGGCAGCAGTGCCCTTTGAATTAAAGTACATTGAACGTGTTTTAGTTCAAAGTGCACAGCCACCATTTTCTTAGTGCAGAGGTGCACTATGCCACTGATACATGAGATGCGCAAAGTCGCCGGAGCATGTCAATTTACATGCTCCTGCAGACGTGATTAATCGAGACTACTTTGATGCACTGGATTTCTGGCACATCAGAGCAGGCTCCCCACGTGTGTGAAAGTGCCCCAAAAGGCTGGGATCAGAAAGAGATGTGGAACCTACCTAAATATGTATACATTACATGTGACCTTTCCAATAAGTGATAGCTCTGTCAGCAAGTAAGTTACTGTAGAAAGAATAAACCAGGTCTGGAATTATTTTATGTTTATGGAATCATCTATCAGCTTCACACATGCAGCTCATTTTTTGTGACTACAATGTTCTCCAAAAACTGTAATAGTTCAGTCAGCATAGACTATGATAAACATCTTCTGTACAACTTTACCTACACTTTTTCAGTGCCTTGGATTTCATAATGTTAGTCTTTCAGTGGTAATTAAAGTTTCTTGCTTGATAGCTATCAGTACTGAAAGTATCCTGACAACTTATCTAGAGAAATAGCAACACTCTCAAATCTCATCTTTTAAAATTGACTGAGGAATGACAGTTACAAGGAACAAAGTCATATGAATTTTTCAAGCATCAGAAACAATTTTTTTAATAGGTGGCTAGGGTTTTGTATAACAGATCATACTTGTTGTAATAAGACTCTGTGCATGTGTGGCTCCATACCACACTTCAGATTGTATCTGCTAGCATTATCCAGCATGTAAATGCATGTAGTGGCACCTGAAATCGTAGAGTATCAGATTTTGAATATCCTTTGAAAAATGTGTAACTGACTTTGGAGAGTTCGTGAAACTACAAAGCATTTATGGAAGTCCTCTTCACAGAGACAGTAAAGTTATACAACACATAATGAAACATTACCTGATTCCAAACAAAGAACTTTAAGTCTAAGGTCTTCATTGCTTACTTAGCTCCGACAATTTGTGGTGGTACCCAACTTACAAGTGTCTGCCTTACCTGTCCCTTACTGAATAGCACTGAAATGAAAAGGCAGCACAGTTGAATGATTTGAGCAGAGGACTGAGACTCAGGCAGCCTAAATTTCAATTGTAGCTCATTTTGTGACCTTAGGCATCATTCTGCACCATCTTATATGTTTCCCCATCTGTGAAATTGGAAAAAAAAACCCTAACATCCTCACAGCTTTATTCATGTTTATAAAGTGTTTTGGGAACCTCAGAAGAAAACTGATACAAAAATGAAATGTACTGATGAAGTTACATGCCTAAAATTATTCTCTATCCATTAATTTCTTCTACCTTCTTACCATAAGCTCCATCAACAACGTGAAATGTTTTGCTCTGTCGCTGGTGCACATGTACACACCAAGAAAGTAGGAGTTCTTAGGTCAGCTGCTGTAGTGCCTGCTAAATGCATCTGTGAGGTTGTGAGCCTATCATGGGTGAGCCACTCCCAAATATACCATATTAGATATTTGAATATATTGAATAAATATGAAAAGCAAACAACTTTCAGTCTGCAAATTACTGTCTGGTATCCAAGATTATTCTGTATTTCAGTTAGAAATATCACCTATCGTATATAATAAGAAACTTCCAATAAAAATCAGCAAAACTTTGTTTGGTAGCCACTTCAATAGCTGTAAATTTTTGAAAGTCTGACTTCATAATTAACAGTAAAATAAATCTGAGCTCTTTATTCATGAATCTATTTTTGATTCCACATTTGTCATTACTGTAATCTGACCCAGGTAGTCTTGCTTCCCTTAAATGAGACTAAGCCACTGCACAAATCCCATATGTATTTTATAGCACAGTAGAAAGAATGTCCATTGTTATTACACTTAATCCAAGTACAACAGCATGAGATCTATGAGCAAGTTTATGTAGGGAGAATTGTTTTAAAATCATCCAGTGCACTGTGGTGTTCTTAGAATAAACTATTATTTTAATACAAAATACCATGAAAAGAGAGGTTAATTCAACTACTGCAAATTGCAAACATTAAGGTTTTAATGGTACTCACAATATATGGATAACATAGTAAAATGGTTCACATACGATTGTACCACCAATACTGTAAAGCAAAAAACTCCTCTTAAGCACAACATAGAATAAGTCCTTTTAAATATCTTTTAGCCTTCCTTATCTTGAAAAGCATTTTTATCTATAAAACTGACAGAAAGATGGGGGAGAAGTGCAAAAATATCTTCTCTGAGTTTTATAGATTGTGTCAATCCACTTCAAAATATTTTCTATAGAAATCCTTGTTTTATGGGATTCAGTGTGTTTTATATCTTTTATAAAACAGGACTGTAGTTTAAGTCAAATAGAAAAATCATTTTTAGAAATACCTGGAGAAAGACTGAACTTTTTTCTTAAATGACAGCAAGAAAAAACAAATTCAGTCAAAACGTGGATTAGCGTTTGTCAAACTCTTTGATGCAGATGTTTCACTCTGTAGAACAGACTATTTATGCTTCTTGAGAAATTTGCCTGGGGAAGAATTCACTGATTCAGCAGTGTACTATTTCTTTCCATAGATGGAAGGCACAGTCATGAGGCTCTGAAACATGTACATTTTGTTTTTGAAAGTGCAGACAAATTTCTTCTTAGGTTTCATCACGTTGCCTTTTCCCAGCATGGGTGGTATAACCATCCCAACCCTCCTGTAACATTCAGAGGACAATCTGTTCAAAGCTAAGGGGACATCTAGATATTGGCCCGCTGAGGCAACCACAAGGGCACCTTGCCAGGAAACTGATTCCTGCATTAAATTTGCAGAAAAAGGATTGCTGAAGCCAACCTGACTTCCATATAAAAAATGATACTGACATGTATTCAGTGTCCTGTTCAACAAGCTTTAGTTACAGTATCCCCACCACCATTTTGAAGCACAGGGACAATGAATACACAACACACCAAGGCTGCTGGAGTGTGCTAGTAACTATGATCCAGGAGACTCGACTAATAGAGTGCATTTACAGAGCATCGGAGCATAATTACAGAGCATCAGAGCAGACGTCCCACACATCTATAGGTACCCTAAACTACACCATATGGCTTACAGAATACCATGTGACTTAGCCTACAACACCAATTGACTACCCCTGCTTTTTTAAGTTCAACATTTTTTTGAGTCCCATAGTCAAAGGAACAATAATTCATCAACAGAGTTGTCCATTGCATTGCTGAAATCTGTTGCAGTTTATTCTATTGCATTCCATGCTGCAGAACTAGCAGAAGCACTCCTCAAGATATAACAATGTGAAAATACTGATCACCTTTAATGGAATGAACTTTTTCTTTCCTATGTGATTTCTGCTTTGCTTCTTAGATAACCGAACCCTCTAGTAACATTTATGTTTGGAACATGCAATGAAAGAATTTCTCAGGCTTGTGAAGACTTAGATTTTTTAGTCACATTAATATTTCTGCTGAAAGAGACTAACATTTAAATGAAGCGATCTAACTGGATTTATAGCATATGTACATACACAAAATTCAGGGGAAATGATGGAAATTCAACCTACAGAAACTCGAAAGCATCTTAATTACTGAGGCCATGTTATAATTGACACTATCAGGATATAAAGATTGCTTAAACTTTCAAACTATCATTTTGTCAGGATAGCAAAATGGCAAGCTATCAGTAAAATGGCGCTATCTGCATCTGACTGACTCCAGCACTACTCCAATGTGCTGTGTACCTGGATAAAAGTAATAATCAGTCAGATTATCATTTACACCTATTTATTTGTACTCTTCAATGATTCAAACCCCTTATTTGCTGCTACACATTTTCCATTAGGACACATTGTTAAAATGCATTAATATGGAATATAAAGTTCATATATAAACATCTGTTCCATACAACTTGAGATTGGCTGCTGCCGGTAGCTGTGGGCAGTTGACACCCCCCACTCCCTGCTGCCACCGTGGCTGCCGGTGACTGCAGGCATTCCCCATTCACTGCTTGCCACCACCAACAGCATGCATGGACAGTGGCTGCAGGCAGTCCCCACTCGCCACCCACCACTTGCCACCCCCACTCACTGCTAACACCTCTGCAGCTGCTGGTGGGCGGTCCCCGCTCAGCCCACCCTGGCTGCCAACATCACTGCGGCAGCCCACAGGCAGTCCCCGCTTGCCATCACCACGCCCCCACTGCCAACACCACCTGCGGGCAGTCGCTGTGCCCTCTCAGCCTCAAGGAGCATGCATCATTTATGTACACCTCTATTGTCTATCCTATTAGTAAAACTATGCAGTCAACGCTGACACAAGCACAAGACATAACATAAGCTGCCACAGTCAAAGCAGGGGAACCACAGTGGCCAATATCCTGCCACTGTAAAGATTGGTAAAATACACTCAGGAGATCCAAGGAAAAAGGTCACCCCTCTCTCCACAATAAGCCCCATAGTCTATACCAATTTGACCATTCGGTAAAATTGCTTTCTGACCCCAAATATGGCCATCATTCTGATCCTGATCAACCATGAGTTGTAACATCATGTCTGAAATACAGGAATCACATAAATCACAGAATCATAGAAAATGTGGGTTGGACGGGACCTCTGAAGGTCATCTAGTCCAACCCCCTGCTCAAAGCAGGAGCAGCCCCAACTAGATCATCCCAGCCAAGGCTTTATCTAGCCAGGTCTTAAAAACCTCCAAGGATTAAGCTTCCACCACCTCTCTGGGTAACCTGTTCCAGTGCTTTACTACCCTCCTAGTGACAAAATTCTTCTTAATATCTAACCTCAACTTCCCATGCTGCAACTTGAGACCATTGCTCGTTGTCATCTGCCCCCACTGAGAACAGTTCATCTCAGGGGTAGGCAATTATTTTGGCTGTAGGGATGCTTAATGAGTTTTAGTGAGCTGTCAAGGGCCACAAGGGTAGACCCACCCCTTGACAGCTGCCACTTTAGGACCAGAAGTCCTGCCCCTACCCTGCTATCCTTTGCAACCAGAAGTCCCTCCCTTTGCCCTGGAGGTACTCCTTTTGGGCAGAGAGGGTTGCTCTCTTGGTCTCTGTCCCACACCTGCTGAGCCCACACATTGGTCCTGCTGCTGCTCCCACCCCAAATTCCTGTCCTGCACCTGCCTGGCAGGGCTGAAATCAAGCTCACCCTGGCTTCTGCTGCTGCTCCTGCCCCACCTGTCTGTCCCATTCCTGCCCAGTGGGACTACAGCCAAGCCCACACTGGCTCCTGCTGGAGCTGCTCCCACCCCACTTATCTGTCCTGCTCCTTCCCAGCAGCACTTTGGGAGCAGATGAGCTCCTTCACTTTCCCCTCTCCCCCATCCATGCACTCCCCTGCCCAGCCATGCATGACCAGGACCAAAGTGAGCTGCAGGCAGAGCCTGTCCCTTACCCCACTCCCCTCCAGGATCTTCCTTCCCCTCCTTACCTGCTGCAGGGACAGGAGGAGATGTTGCTGGAGGCTAGAGGAGCCGAGCAGTTCCCCAGGCAGCTGCAGCAGTGGCAGCAGCGGCCGTGCCCAGAAGCTGTGCCCACTGGCCGGGGCTGGAGCCCCCTGGTGGGGGAGGCTGGGAGACAAGATTCCAGCTCTATACAGGCATTTCTGACCACAGAAAAAATGCTGAGTGCCATTTCCCAATTCTGTTTTGGTTTGACTTTGTTAGAGTCTCTTTATAGTTCTGACCCACTGAACAGCTTTTTTGGTCATTTAGTTAAACGTGCAATGCTATTTATGTGCTTACTTAAGTCTAGCCATATTTAGAGCTATTGTGGACATCCTATAAGATGAGTACAGGAAAAGGTTGTTTTGCTTTGATTATATGGTACTTCCAGGTCATATTCAGATCAGTCCAGACATTTTTAGTACTAGTTTTAGTTTCTTCATTGGCCAGAAGAAAACACCATCAGTAATTTTTGACACAATAGAACCCAGGGAGGATAATCCATAATAATTTCATTTATAAAATAGATATTTACTCCTGGATTAGACTGAAGGAGACAAAAGACTGTATGGGAACAATTTTTCCACTGACAGAGCAGCCTGGAGTCCTGCATTCTTCTGTCCCATCCCATCCCCACCCTCTTTGGTCAAGTCTTGGTCATGAGCAAAGTTTTGCAGCCCTGCCTACCCTGAGTGTTGTTGAGTCCTGTAAGTTTTCCTTACCTGATCATTTATTTGATTAGTTTTGTAGTGCACAGCAGCTCAAACTGGCAGTCTGGCAAAGTAAGATGGGAAGACATTCCAAAGCCCTGTCTCACAAGAAGACTCACCAAACCCCACTGCTATACTTTAAGCAAGCCCTGATGCTCCTGGAGAGCTGTCTTCTACCCTGGAAGCAATGTGGTCATGCCCATGCATGGTCTGGCTTGGGAATGGGCTAACTGGCACACAGACACAGCTTCACCACCTCCAGGTTAGGAAGCAGTCAGTGCAGGGCAACACAGTAGCCTTAAGGGTGCCAATAGCAGGCATGGTAGGTTTACTGTAGGTTTACCATGTTGATATGTCCTAAACATTGTATTCAGCTTAAGCTTACATAAAAAGGGTGCTAGTGACTGTGACAGAAAAGGGAGAAAATGGAAAAATAATTAAGAAATAACCTCACTTCTGACAGAAAACATGTATTCGATAACTGAAATTTAACTCAGGAGTGTCACCTAGTGATCACATATTAAAGGAAGTTTGTTTTTTACTTGCAGGGTGTGGGGGTTAATGTACCTATAGTGTATAGCCAGAACTTCCTTGCTATATTTTTATGTCCCCACCCAACCTCTCAATATCTTGCGTTATATTCTTGGTAGCAACCCTTATCTAAATGTATGTCCCACAGGTGTCATTCCTCTAGCACAATTTACAATAGGAGATTAAGATAAAAAGGAGGAAACCAGAACAATTTCATAGCATGTCAGAAGCATTTCTCTTTGGTATTGTGGGACTTCTTGCACAAGCCGTTTGAACATGTACTGGTTTATCTTGAGGGTAACCGGGAAACTGGCAAAAAATCAAGACTAGATTCCTAAATCAAAAGGAAACTCCCAGACTATGTTGTTCTTTCATGTTAAGAGTAACTCTCTTTTCTTTAATCTTTGGCCGCTTTAAACTAGCAAAAAAGGTCAGTAAAAGGGGGAACATTTAATAGAAAGTCTGTAAAAAAATCCTATCTTGTGCATGAGGGCAGCACTGCAATAGCTGTGTAATGCAATTTTTCTGCTTGCTTATCTGTGCAAGTCAATTTTGTTGATGCTCGCTTGACAAGATTTTTATCTACTAATACATAAGAACTTAACATGTCAGAAATGGCTAATGGCAACACTATTATTATTTGTTTCAACTCTTATTGGGGGTAGAGAAGGGAGCTACATAAAGCAGAATTGTCCTTTCTAAATGAGGGTGAGGCATCCTGCTAGAGAAGCTTGCCCTATTATTTTGTCTCCAAGCAGGTCAGGATTGGATATTTCATAACCAATCTAGTCCCCTTGATGTCATTAGCAAAATTCCCATTGGGGCCACTGTAAATGCATGTTGTGATATCCCTTAGGACTACAAATAAACAAGACTTCAGTATAGTAAATACAAAAGGCAATTCTTCATTTTGGGCAAAGAATACACACAGCATCAGCAGCTCCTTGGCTCTGACTTGCAGACTCAGGCATACAGATTGTGCTGAGTTGCCAAACAGTTTCTAAATCACGACTCAGAGTGAGCAGTCATAGAGTGGATGGCTCACTGTGCTACACCCACCAAAATGGGGGGTAAGGAAGGGAAACACTTCTTTTTATTCACTGTGCTAGGCCGAGTATATCTAGGAAATTCACTGTGCAAATAAGCAGTTATTATATTGTAGGGAGTCACCTGGTTTCTCGCTCACTTTTAGTAACTGTTTGGGATTAATTTACTTTAACTTTAGACATCCAAAGCTGAAGAATGTTGGCTGTAGTGCTCTGAAAGTGACAAAAGAATAGCCACCGATTAAGGCTACGCAAAGTACAAACAGATCCTGTTCAAGCCTCCCCATACTCCTCTAACAACGCAATGCAATTGTCACTAAAATCCTTGGGCTGTCAAAATTGATCCAATACATCTGTTATTTGTATATAAATTAAACTAATTTCTTTCTGGAACCTTATTATAATTTGAGTAATATCTCCATCAATCTTATCTAGGAATAAATAAGAATATGGAGTATCCAATAACATCAAGTTTATATTAAATATGCTTAATATCAGAACATCCCATTGAATATGAAGCCCAAACTATAAATGCTATCAAGATTTAGATGCCATAAGGCTAGCTCCCTACTGGCCAGGCAAATGCTGTTTAGCACACAAACAAGTCTCTGTCATTCCTTTTATAGCCTTGGCTACTCTTTGCAGACCTACTGTGTTGTTAAATCCCCTTAGATTATCTTTTCTGAGAATAATTTAACAAAGGGATTGTTTCAGTCAGCTCCCCCACTTGCCTAATGGCATGTCTGCCAGAGCAGATTCTCTGGCTTCATTTTTAACATATTGTGGATATTTCCATCTTCTTTCTTGAATAACTTTGGAGCTAACAAGTTGCTGAACTCTGATAAATTCCAGGATTTGTTTTAAATTCATTGCATTTAATGCCTAGTATTTTTCTAAACCATTTGCGTTAAAAGGTGTATAGACATCTATCTATACTTTTGATAGATTTCCAGATTGTACATCCATATGTTAAACTAGAAATAACATCTGAATCAAAGATTCATAGTGTTCTTTAAGTTGTAGATTTTCAGTGACCAATTCTTGCTTAAGCTGGTGAATTCAGCTTACTGCCTTGCCAATTCATGACATGATTTGATTTCCTTCTGGATATCCACATTGGCATATACATTATTGCTGACATATATGAATAGAGTCACCTCTTGTATTTCTTATTCTTCTAACGTACTGCTTGAGCTGGGAGTTGAAACTATTTGCATAAGTATTAACCCCACTTAAACAAGGAGCCAGAGGCTTTCAAGGGGAAGTGGCCATGGAGAGGAGGCCTGCGCGAGTAGGCAGGTATTCTATCCGGCTTCAGATCCAGTTGCTTCAGATGTCAGCGATCCTATCCAGAGCTCCAGATCGGTTTGCCGCTTTGATCCAGCCGAAGTGGCTCCAAAGCTTTGGAGCTGCCCCAGAGATCCGGCCATAGGGTATAATGGGGAATCAATAAAATATCTATAACTTTGTTGTTTTGTCTCTGATTTTGGTGAACCTTGCAGGGATGATAGCTTCTGCTGAGAGTATGATGCCTGCCAGGTTTCAAGAAGATAAGTGCAGGGGTTTGGGGGGAAACTGCACCCCAAATTCTTGAAAGCAAAACTCACGTCATGTGTATGTGTTACACCACAGGGAGGTGAAAACTCCAGGGATGGTGGCCCCTGCTGTGTCCACAAAGGCTGCCAAGTTTCAAGAAGATCAGTGCAGGGGTTTGGGGGGAACTTCACCTCAAGCTGCTGGCAGGCAAAACTCATGACGGAGATGCATCGATCTTCTTGAAAGTTGGCAGCCTTTGTGGACACAGCAGGGGCCACCATCCCTGGAGTTTTCACCCCGCTGTGGTGTAACACATACACATGACATGAGTTTTGCTTTCAAGAATTTCGGGTGCAGTTTCCCCCAAACCCCTGCATCTATCTTCTTGAAGCTTGGCAGGCTTCATGCTCTCAGCAGAGGCTACCATTCCTGAAAGTTTCACTGAAATCAGAGACAAAACAACAACGTTATAGATATTTGATTGATTCCCCATTATACCCTATGTCCAGATCTCCAAGGTGGCTCTGAAGCTTCAGAGCCGCTTTGGCCAGATCAAACCGATCCGGAGCTCCGGATTGGATCAATGACATCTGAAGTGGCCAGATCCGAAGCTAGATTAGGCATGGGCCTAATGCTAAACTAAGCTAAATTAAGCTAAACCCTACCCAATCCTTTCTAACAAGAAAAAGGAACAGGCAAGTTCAACTACTGAGTAAAGCAATCAAGCTGAGATGCTGGAGTCTAAGGGTACCTTTCTCATGCAGTTCCTGAGAGGGAACAAGCTTGCAAAAGGCACAGCTCTCCCAACCCCCCCTTCCTACCTCCCCCATTCCCCCTCCCTCTTCTAACTTTCACTTTCAGCATCCAAAGCATTCAAAGCTTTTCCAAAGTGCTTTGGAAGCTCCGAACCACTTCGGACAGCTTGAATGGGTCAGCGCTTCGCTCCGGACATGCTGCTTCAGTTGCCGAAGCATCCAAAGTGGCCCCAGATCCAAAGCATGATCCAAAGCCTCACATAGTCTTAATGGAGAGTTCGCTGTGGGGATGAAAATACTGGAAATACTGTTCAGATGAGCAGGCTGCAGAGGAATAGGCTCAGCTGAACTGGTGCTGAACCTTCTTTCTCTACTTACTGGCTGGCTGAACTATTACTTCAAAAAGTTATCCTAAGAGCAAAATCTAAAGTCATGTCTACAACACAGATGCAGCGTGTCCTAGGCAGGCTGTTCCCAAACACTTTTTATCCTCAAGCATTCTCCATGCCTAGAAACACACCAGATGCTGTGAGGTGTCTCTCTCTTGCCACTCTTGAGACTTTGTCCCTGGCATGCTTGTTACGCAAACTGAAGAGTGGACTCTAGCACATTTCTAATTTGGAGCATGCTGCAGGTGTGGGTGGATGGGGCATGCTTGGGAACAACCCAGCTGGGACATGTCACCACCATGGGGCAGACAAACCTTTCAATCTTCTACTGCACCATTGGTCAGCTATAACTCTCATGATGAGGTCAGTGCCAAACAAGAAAGGTGAGACATTCTAGCTGTTCAACACAAGTTTAAGCCATTTCAGAACAAATCCACATTTACTTTGGCTATGCAAGCGGCACCTGGATATAACATTTTGATTAATTATTTTTGCAAGTATACCACAACATTGCAGGATGCAGTGAATTGTAATAAAGACTGGTAAATTCTTTTTTAAATCTAAGAATTTTATGAGAATTTTTTTCCTAATGGTACTCTTCTGGTTTCACACTTTATGATTAAGATAAAAACTTTGTAAATGCCTGATCTTCTAGGTCAGATCAAGACTGTATTTCCCGTAGCTTGGTTTCAACTGCTTGCTTTATTCTGCTCAAGGTGAAGCTGCCAAAGATTTTGCCTATCACTGAAAGGAGGACAATATTTTACCAGATACTCTAATCAGTTAGATGACTTCACTGGTGTTTTGGTTATTATGGTTTTTTTCCCCTTCTTTTGCTGGAGGCTTTTCCCATTCTCATATGTTGTTGAAGAATTTGGCAGACAAGGTTCTTTGGATAAATCCAGTATCTTTTATTAGACCAACTCAAATAGTTGGAAAAATTCTTCTTTGCAAACTTTCGGATATAAATACCCTTCATGAGGCAGAGGATGAATCTTTTCATAATTTTATTAGTAATTTGGTTATTTTACCAGTAGTTACCAGTAAATCATCTGTTACCAGGTAACATGTCCCTGGTGTCTTTGTCTTCACCTTCACTTTTCTCAGACTTTCACAGTTCCCACCCCCCCATCCTTTACTTCTTTGTGATGTGAAAAGTTGCAGTGCCATGATTTTAATTTCTTTGTACAAGAGAATAGTTTCTTGTGGTATCAGTCTATTTATCACCTTTCAGACTGGTCTGCCCATTGTATTCACTTGTCTTTTCTGTTTTTAACACCTTTTTTTAAATCTTTAACAGCTTCTCTGGTTGGTGTAAACTTGACAATAAGAACCTACTTAAGTTGATGACATGTTTTACTTTCAGCAGCCCTTTCAGTTTCTTTAGCAATGCTATCCATGCATTTCATCGTGTTTCTTCTCATGCTGCTTTCTCCTTTGTTTTATGAAGATATTTACCTGCTGCTTATTCTGGAGGTGCTTTTGAGGAGTGGATGTTTGCTTTGACCCGCTTCCTTTCTTCACACAGTTCTATGTATCCTTTTGGTTTGCTTCTCTGGAGACGACTACTTTTATTGCAGAACCCAAAGGAACTTCTTATGGTGATCATACCATTTTGCTATATTACAGGTCCCACCCCACCTACCACCACCCATGGTGTCATGTCTGCCCTCTGGGAATCCACCCGCTCTGGGTTTTCACCATTCCTAAACAAGCAGAGCAAATGCAAAAGGAAAATTGCCTGAGTCAGTTCTTGGCTGAATCCAGAACTTTCTGCTCAGGATCTTTGTTTCAGTGATAGTCCCTCTTCAACCCTACCTTTCCTCAGGGAGTCTGTGACTATAACAGTGAGAATGAGCGTTCCCGCGCAGCCCCAGTTAACCCCATCATGGAAGGGTCGGGATAATACACTTCATTACAGTATTTGTCACATAACAGACAATGGTGATTTTTTTTCCTGTCAGTCTTGCAGCACCTGAGATCTGTTCTTAGTCCAGTTGCTTCTTTCAGCTGAAATTGCTGATGAAATGTGTTGTCTGTTATCTTTCAGCTGTTTTTTTTTCTTAATGCTTTTTAAGGTTTTATTTTCCTTAAATTTCATTTTTAGTCTTGCTACACAAAAACTGCAGTCTCTTCCAATATGAGTTCCTCTATGTGCTCTGACATCCTACACAGTTGATCTAAATATCTTCCCAATCAATAAGTGGTCAGCCTGGTTCCTGGAGATGACATTTGGTTAATTACAAGTTATGTTATGTTTGTTGGTTGTAGCTGTGTTGGTCTAAGGACATAGGTGGATAAGGTTCTTTATGTAAACATGATCTCTTTTATTAGACCAACTCAAATAGTTTGAAAATTTGTTCTTAGTCCATGATTTTTTGTCTCCAGTAGATTTATGAAGTGAAGTTCATAGGCTTATTCTACAAAAGGTGTTTTGTAAATTTCCTTCGAGAATGAGAACTGAGACATTGGAAAGAGAGTGGTTGTCTTTTGAGAAATGTGCGCCCACAGGTAGTTGTGTTTTTGTCTTTGAGAGATTTTCAGTATGCATTCATCCTGGTACGCATTTGTTGTTTAGTTTCTACTATTTATTGTTCATCCAGGCATTTAGTGCACTGGATGAGATATATAACATTTCTGGAGGTGCAGGTATAAGATTCAGGGATGGTGATGGTTCTGTTCTGGGGTGTAGTCATTGTTGGGGTGGTGGAGATGTGTTGGCAGGTTTTACATTTTTTTTCCTGGCATGATCTGGATCCATTTGGTGTGCTTTGGGCCATAGGAAGTTTGCTTCTGGTGAAGAGGTTGGCAAGGTTCAGTGCTTGTTTAAAGGCTAGGATGGGTGGTTCTGGAAAGATCTTTTTAAGATTTGGGTCTTCTTCTAGTATGCGTTGAAATTCTTTGAGTATTTTCCATATAGGTTCCAAGGACAGATGGTATGTCATAACTTGTTAGTTATGACATACCCTCCTAGCCTTCAAGCAAGCACCAGACGTTGCCAACCTCTTCACCAGAAGCAAACTTCCTATGGCCCAATGCACAGCGAATGGATCCAGACCATGCCGGGATAAAAAATGTAAAACTGGCCAACACATGTCCACCACCCCCACAATGGCTTAATAAACAACTTCCTGTGGGCCCACACTTCTCACAAGACAACCACTCTCTTTCCAATCTCTCAGTTCTAATTCTCAAGGGGAATTTACAAAACACCTTTCATAGATGAGCCTATGACCTTCATTTCGTAAATCTAGTGGATACAAAAAATCATGGACTAAGAACAATTTTTCAAACTATTTGAAAAAAAGATCAAAGATGTGGCCTGTGCTGTCAGATCCATAGTAGCTATCACTCATCCTGATGCCAAATTTCCAGCCCAATGAGCAGTCCTGTGAGCCAGATGACACATCTCTGTACTCCAGATCCAGCCTGCAGAGCTGAATGTGAGTAATACCTCTAGTATAACTGGGTGTGTCTCCACATGCTATTACGGTGCATGAATAAACTGTGGAGCTTATTGTTCTGGAGATTATTGCTCCCAGGTGCTTCATTTGAACATGTGCCTGGAGCAATTAACTCTGGAGCAATAAGCTCTGCAGTTTATTCATGCACAGTATATGGAGCTGGATCAGAGCAGCCCAGCTGGCAGGCTGGCCCCAGAGGCCAGTCTGCCAGCCCAGGACTGCTCCCCCCACACAGCTCAGTATGCTGTAGAGGGGCTGGCTGGGGCACAATGGAGCTTCAGTACAAGGCTAGCTAGGAGGCAGCCCCCTCACTGAAGCACATTTGTGCCCCAGCCAGCCATTCCAGCACCTACACCTGCTGCTGTGGAGTCTTTTACACCATAGCAGGATAGTACTTGTATCAGTGTATTTACAAATCCTACCTTGCTGCAGAGAAAATTAGTTTATTCCAGCATAATAGAGAAGCACATGTAGATGCTGAGACATTTACTGTGCAGCTAATTACTCAACTGTACAGTAAACAGCTCATGTAGACACACCCACTGATCTTTAAACTCTTCATTGAAGTTGCTTGTAGCTGTGTGACACTGCATACTCATCTTTTTCATGTGTCATGTTTGAAACCCAATATGGTTGAACCTAATAGTCAATGTTAGGTCCTAATCTGTAAGTAATTTTCCTGCTTTGGAAGTCATAATTAATACCACAGATGTTAACTGTTTTGCCTCCTCTGATATATTAAACTTTATTTCCATATTTAAATTGCTTTTTATTGAATCCTGACCATCAGCATACATTCACTGCAAGGATTTCAAGATGATATTTGTCCATGTCTTTCAACACCCGCATGGTTTGTTGTGTTGGTGCAGTCATTGTTCTGTTGTTCTAACAATGTACCTTCACAGTCTGTTTTAACCTTGGTAAAGAATTTTCACCAAACCTTGACATTCCTTCCACAACAAAATCCATTACTTTGACAAGCTGCTTGGAGGAAAGACTACTGGTTTCTATAATTTTTTTTAATAGGGATAGGTTATCATCCTATTGTTTTATCACCAGCCTGAAGGACCATGGGCTCCTTTATATATGCCCTACCTGTAGCTAAAACTCTCACCTACATAGTTTTTAGGAGTATTGGAGTGCCTAAGCCTTCCCCCTATGTCAGGGTGCTGTACCAAGGGAAGAGGACATCACAATGGGCTTATCTACATATGCTATTAATGCACTTTAAGCTTACTGTGCAGTAAGATAAGATGCAGTAAGCTTTCCCCAGGAGCATGTCTACACATGAACCTAACAGGAGCAAATTTACTCCTGACAGGAGCAGTTCACTTCAGGACTACTCCAGCCTTGTCCTGCCCACCTACAGACGCCAGGCAGAGCTCCAGGTTCCACCAGGTATAGTCCCAGGCCAGCCATGGACACCGGGGTGAGGCCTGGGCTCCAAGGGGTGGAGAGAGATGTCCTGCCTCTGGGGCAGCTGCCTCTCAGCATGGCACCCCAATCGGCAGGGGCAGGGAAACAGTCACCTGCCTTGGACAGCTGCCTGCCCCTCAGCCCCCGGTCTGATCAGCAGATTGGAATGGGGTCTGGGAAGCAGGCAGCTGCTCAGGGCAGGGGACAGTGTCCCAGCCCCTGCTCTCCTCTGCCGATTGAAGCAGGGTGTGTGAGGCAGCGGCCTGGGGGAGGGAGCAGTTCACCACCCACTGTTACCTGGGCTGACTGGGAACAATTTGCTCCCAGTCAGCTGTCTACACATGTGGTTCTTTATAGTAGCTACTGTGTGGTAAATCTACCTGTGTCTACAGGTAGTAGCCAACCATGCAGTAGATTAATTTACTGCCCAGTAAATGCTGTGCATGTGCAGACAGTGATGCTTTATGGAGCAGTAGATTACTTCGCAGTAAAGCATCTCATGTAGAAGCACCCAATACGTTGTAAAAGCAATAGACAAAATTGGGTTAAATTGATGGCATATATATTACCTTATTCCCTTAGGAAAATGAATAATCAACCTAGTACTGAGAAAAAATGTGAAGGTACTGTAATTATAAAGGAGATTAAAGGTCATGTTTCCAATTCCCAATCCCAGAGCCAGGCCTGTGAAAAAATGATTTAGATGGCGGCAACAACACATTTTTGGCCAAAGGAAGAGCCCAGTATACTTGTCAGAGTTTAATCCCAGATGATTCTAAATGCAGAGACTAACCCTGCTGGCTGGTTAAAAGGAAATTTGGCTTCCAGATGTAACACTGACTACTAAAGCCAAAACTGCTATAAGGTTCCAAATCACTGAGGCCTGATCCCATAGGCATATGGAGTTAAAGCTTTCTGGTGACCCTCTCAGTTAGTGGTCATTCAATAGCATTAGGACACAGATGTACAATAAGGTTTTTCTCCCTTGTTTCAACTGCTGGATTGTTGCAATGCTGTGTCTCAAGGACTGGGAAATATATACATCAGCAACAGCCAAGGAAATGTTCCTGGACCAGCTAAACAACATACAATCCTTTCCTGTGGGCTTACAATTCATATGAACTGCTGTAATTATAGGAACAATGCCAGATGGGGAGACCCCCAAGAACAAATTAAATGATGGCAGCTTTCAAGTGGCTGCACCAGCCTTTTACATTTTCCAACATATAAATAACAGGAGAAGCCCAGAGGTGTCACATTGTATCTTCCAGTGAACATGTGTGTTAAGTTTTGATGGGCAGCTTTATTCAATTTTGTTTGATCTCTCCTGTCTGGAAAACAGAACACCTGTGAGGCAGATCCTATGCTCAATGCAAAACCCATAAATGAAAGACAAATGTAGCTGGAATTAATGCTCACAAGTTAGAACATGTGTTGAGCTAGTGCTTCCTCTGAGCCTTGCTGCAAACTTCTTTAAGCACCATCTTAGAGCTGTGTGTCTAAGGCTTCTTGCATTTCATTACTAAAAAATTTCTTGGCACTGAATTACAGTTGGCACAGAGAAGCTCAGTTTATTAACTGGCTCGAGGTGTATGGTCTGCCTGTTTACAACTCTCTTGTGTGAAAGCCAGTTCTTTTGGCTACAGGGAAGCAGGTTAATGTGCATTGAAGAGTCACAGAAGCATACTGGGAGAAGGTGGGACTCATAATCCGTTGTGCTCCTCTGGTTATCAGTATGCCTCATAGATATAAATCACTCCTCTGTCATTTCTACCTATCTCCCACATACTTCACTAGCATGAAGAATGACCACACATCTGACACATGTTAGGATCAAAAATATATTCCATCTGGAATTAAAGATATTAAATTTATGGATTTTCTCTAGAGTTCACTGTAGGGCAAGCTAAGGTCCAAGTTTTTTTTTGGCTTGTTGTTTGGTTGGTTTTATGTTGTTTTGTTATTGCTGCTGCTGCTGGTTTGATTTTTTCTGCACAAATTCTGTTCCTTCATTTTTGCTTTTACAAAATTAATTGTTAGTTCAAATCTGAGTACCTTCTTCTCTAGTCTCTGGGTCAAGATTATTGACCATCAAGAATATGCCTGTTTGTTTAAGTATGAAAAGCTGAGGCTGTTCTTGTAATAGGTTATGTGCCTATGGGGAAGGAAGTCTAGATCCAAAAAAACCCATTAAACTTCCAATTCAGCAAGTGAACACATAAATACTGAAATTACATAATGTTAGGTGCCCAAATAATTTATTCCATGATGTTCAATTCTCTGCATTTGTCCTTCAGCACAAGCATTGCTGCAGACATACAGGTGAAAGAACAAAGGAGTAAACTTAAAAACAACAAGCCATGCAAAGAGTATATTGACAATTACAAACATAAGGCTAACATTCCTGATGGTGTAAGCACCAGCAACTACACGAAAAGCAATGAGGTTTATATGCAAAACCTAAGAATTTAGCCCCAAGTGTAATCATTGGCAAGAATATAATTTTCCATGCAAGTTTCCCTCCAATGGCTTTGCTTTATGTGCTCCTATATTTGCTAGGAGCACTTACATGTCAAGTAAAACCAAACAGGAACGTAAAAATCCTGAAATATTTTCTCTCCATGGTCTTGTTCATAGAATAATCCATTGTTCTAGAACTGTTTTAAAAAAGAATAACATTTCATTCTAAGTCAAATCAGAGAACAATGTTTAAATGGTATATCTCTGCTAACTAAGCACCTAAGTGAACAGACCTTTCTCTGTATGATTAGAGAATCAATAATATCATGAACCGCTTTTTTGTAAAAATTCTCTTGTATTAAGACTTTGCTTAAAAATTTGTAATTATCTGGTGAGTTAGGTCAGTCTGGGGTTAGATGTGGTAGTGGAAAAAAATATCTGGCTGGCAGGTCCAATGGAATGTGTTGTAATCATTTTGAAAAATGCTGGAGATCTAAAGCTAAGGAATTTTATAGAACTTTAGGACTTACTGGCAGGCTCTGTGACTTCAGACAGCTCAGTGGAAATATCCTCATCCTGAAAAACTCCTCATGAAATTTCTGGATTTTCTTTTTTCATTCTATGGCAATATGCTGACATCTAGTGGACATGATACTCTTGGGGGAAATATTTTCAACATGCCTGAAAATATACTGTTTAAACTTGTTTTTAAGGAAATTTAAAGTTTTTTAACCTAAACATTTTTATATAAAAAAGCAGACTGAAATATTTTCAGTTTGGAGGCAATTTTTTCTGTTTCTGTTTTTTCAGTGAAAAGTTAAACCTCCTGGTTTGGTTTTGTTATGGAAATTTTCCATATGCTATATTTGCAACTTCCATACCACGCTGATTTCTGTTACTTCTTTTCTTGTGTAAACTGCTCTCATTAGTGTGATGCCTTAGCTCACCATAAGTAACCTATGCTCTGGACAGAGACTGCATTATAATACATGATAGGATATTATGGTTTGTCTGTTCTCACACTGATAGATGAACTGTGGTTAACATCAAGTCAACTTAACTCAGTCACTGAAATTATGTATTTTCCAATGTGGAAAAGTACTTTGTTTCAGATTTCCCATCTGCAATGTGAGGACAGCAGCAAGCTTGTGGAATTACATGCAGTGGTGAATGGATGTGAGACATTATTAGCCATGACATGGGTAGCAGCACCCAGCTTGAAGTAGCCATTGTACGCTGGTGGGTTACATAAAGGCAGGAGACACAAATGTCTCCTTTTTCACAGGTTACGGAGCAGTTCCAATGCTGCTCCATAACTAATATTGCAATTGCACCTCCCCCTCCACCCCGCCCATTCCCCTTCCAGGGATCTTCATAGGCTATCTAGCCTCATCCTCATCATCCCATCATTCTCATCATCCCTTGGAGGTTTTGAAGACCCGGCTAGACAAAGCCTTGGTTGGGATGATATAGCTGGAGATGATCCTGCTTTGAGCAGGGGGTTAGATTAGATGACCTCCTGGGCTAGCGACAGAAGTTATACATAAACCAGTTTAAGTCATCTGAAACTGGTTTAAACCTGTAACAGAACAGAAGCTCAGTGCACATAAGCCAGTTTCAAAATAGCTGAAACTGGATGTGGCAGTGCATCCTTGGGTGCCTGCCACTTGAAGGGCTGGAGGCAGGCAGCTGCCAGGTGCTTGATTAGGGTGGCTATTTTAGGACCCAGCACATACAGGCTGCATCAGCAGTCCACTGCTAGCAGCTGAGGGAGTAACATCAGCTGGCTGAGCTACTGCTCCTAAAACAACTTAGAGGTAAGGGCAGGAGCTATGGGGATAGCAGGAGGCTGCTGGTCCTGTGCATGACCTAAACCTGCACCCTGCCAGGGAAGAGGGGTCTGGTGAGACTGTCTGTGGTGGGACAGCCCCCAAGAAATACCAGACCAGGTACCCCCACAGTGAAAGGTGCATATAGGGGTGCCTTAAACCTGGCCCCAATCATCTGGTGGGTAGTGTAGAGTTGTAGCAGGGGCCAGGCACACTTATAAGGAAGCACTTGAGCCCAGCAGGGGTGTAGGACCTCGAAGCCTCCAAAGCGGGTAGCTTGTTGTGCGTGCTCATGCAGAGTAGGGTGTAATTGGGGCACCTGAAGGACTGTGCCAGTGGCGTGCAGAGTAGGGCTGTAGAGGGGTGCTTGAAGGGCTGCACCAGGGGCATACCGAGTAGGGCTGCAGGAGAGGCTTGGAGGGCAGTACATGGGCCAACCCCAAGTGTGTGAGTAAAAACTAGCTTCCCAGTGAGTGGCTTGGGGCAGAAGCAGCCCAGCTTAGGCACAAAGTGATGTCACATAAAATAAATGAACTTGCAGGATCCAAAGTTTCTGCATGGTAATGCCAGATTGTGAGTAGTAAAGCCTCAAAGGGAGCTAGGGCAATAGAGAATGGTCCAGTAATGGGCAGTATGCAAGAGGCCTCTTTGAGAGGGAGGCAGCATGAGTGAGCATGGGTGAATGAGGCCAACAAAGGACTGAGTTTGCTCTGGCCTCAGACTGGGGAGCAATAATAATCTGGATGCCATATGCGAGGCATGGGCCACGGTATAGGGAAGTTATGGAGCTGTGGATAGTGCCTCCTGGCATTGGGGCAAAGAACGGGCAGCCTCCCACTTAATATATTATCATAACATTCAAGTCATGGCAGCCAAGTCAGGGCAGACTGTCCTAGGCAGGTAGATGGGCTAACCTGAGATCTAGCCCCAGAAAGGCCCCCTGCCCCACTGGTTTAAGATAAACCTAGTTGATTGTAGTATTAGATTTAATTGATTTTGACCAAACTGGTTTATGAAACTTCTGTCCCAGACCCCTTTCTGGTCCAAGTTAAATCAGAGTCCCCCAGCATGCTCTGCAGACCTGTGCTGTGCTGTGCTGTCTGCTCTAGCAGAGAAAGGTTGCGGGGGGAAGAGAGGCAGGGACTGCCCCTCCCAGGCAAAACCCAGCTGGGGTCTGGGGCCAGGGATGGGGGTTAAACTCCCCTTGTCCTAGTTAAACCCCCCCTTTTCCCCCAAGTATAGAGCTGCCTTGCTACTAAACTTACTGAAAGTTACTACTGGCTGTAACTGTGGACTAAAAATCCCAGATACACCTGGAAGCAGGAAGAAGAAGTGATTAGCAACCCTGCAAAGTCCATCTTCTGGCCTGAGCCACTGCAGGCATGTGGCTGCATTTCCTGAATCAAAGGTAAATGTGTGTCCAGTTGTTTCTCAGTTTAATCTTTGCAGTTTAGACTAACCTGCAAAGACTGAATCGATTCAGCCTTGGACTTTTTGACTCTCTGTACTTAGCCCTGAGGTCCCTTCCAACCCTCATTTCCTATGATTCTATGATTCTGTTGTGAGGCTCAATCTTTACAGTGTTGCACCCTCAAACAAGTATTTCTCCCAATGCATTTGCTTTCCAATGGTGCTAAATATTGCTAAGGGAAATCTTCCATTTCCTTTTTACTCTCCCTTCCTACTCTGATCCCTATTTTAAGATACAAGAAAAACATATTTCAAATTATAATTCCTATTGCCCACCTCTTCACAGCTGCATGTTTCCTTCCTAAGCACTGTGTCCCCCTTTGAGACAAAATTTAGTAAATGTATTTACAGCCAGAGTCATCTTTTCCCTTTTCTCTCCCCTACTGAAGTGTATGCTCCCATCGGTAGATGTGATTAATACATTTGCTTTACAAAGTGCTATTTTCTCCTTTCTGTATACTCTTCTCCCAGCTGCAGTTTCCCACCAGTGATTTCCCTAGTCACTGAAAAGTTTAGATGGAAAAATCCATCCCCTCCCTCTCTTGCTTCTAAGCCAAATGCCACTCTCTGGGCTCATTTTAACTAGACAAGTTGAAAGCTGGACCACCTCAGAGATCTCAGTGATGATGTCAGCAGTCTCTTTCTTTCCCACCTGGCTATAATAATAATAATAATCTATGAGTGAGGGAGCAAAGCAAGCTGGATGTGAGCCTAATGTGCACAATGAGGGATAAACCATCATTTTTCATATGAGACTATAATGGCGTTATGAACTAGTATGCTCACATTTCTTGAAAACAGTTCACAGAATCATAGAAAATTAGGGTTGGAAGGGATCTCAGGAGGTCATCTAGTCCCCTGCTCAAAGCAGGACCATCCCCAACTAGATCATCCCAGCCAAAGCTTTGTGTAACCAGGTCTTAAAAACCTCCAGTTCATTGCAACAACATTTGGAGACAGATATAAATGCTGAATTCCACCAACCTACAAGGGAATCCTAAAAAAAATTTAGGGCAAATCCAGATGAGCGCAGACTTGTGATATGCAACACCACAGATCCATCTGTGACACCGCACACCACACACACTGGACATGCTATCATTCCCCACTCTGCTAATTTGCAGCATGGAGTGAGGGGGGTGGGGTGGGGAGCGAGGTTTGACCCCAGAAGATCCCGGGGTCAAAAAAAACTGCCTAAAAAAAAAATGAGGCAGTATACATGGCAACAGTGCATGCCAACCAAAACCAGATTCTGGCCAAAGCCACACTCCAGCTGCTGGCCAGGCTCCCTGCTGTAGGATCACCACAACTGCAGTTCCTGGAGGCCCCCAGGACCCCAGGTAAGGCTAATGGGGCCAGCCCAGTTGCTGGCCCCAGCCTTCCCTTCCCCACTTGAGGCAATGTACCACATGCATGGCACCAGCGTTCCCCAGGGATAAATAGCAGTGGTACACATTGTGCCACTGCTGTTTGTCCTCAGGGAAATGCATGTTCCTGCTAGTGGGTATGCACCCTTAGAGTGCATACAGGTTTCCCTTGCTTTATGCGGTACATGCATTCCTGGAAAACAGCGCATAACTCAAATTCGCATAAAGGGAACTCACTTTATAATGTAACAAATAGAGATAGGTTCCAATACCTCGACTGTAATGACCCCCAGACCCATTTCTACCACTTTTACAAGACAATTTTGGTACTCACCAACAGCAGACAGTTGGAGATAAGCTAGCAGGATGCTTAGAAGCCATAATAGGGATGGCAACTACAGAAACGCGTGTCGCAGACAACAAGCAAGGAGCACAGATCCACACAAGATACTACATTTTAGTACACATCACTCCCACAATGCACCACACAAAGCAGCTGTCTATAGGCTTCCACCACACCAATCACATAAGAGTGAATTTACCTTGAATATAACGAATTCTTGGTATAAAAAGGGTCATCGCATAAGAGCGAATTTGCACATAGAGAACCTGCATAAAGCAAGGGAAACCTGTAGTTATAGTATGCAATCAAAGCTTCGCTTACATGGGGATTGTAAGAGCCATGCTAAGGATAGTCATCTTTAAAATGATTTTTCTTGATGGATTCTGGCCTAGTTTCCATGATATCCACACAGGAATGATCTTTGTCTTACAAATATCACCATATTAACCACATGCAACAGTAGATAAAAAAGGGAAAGTAGGGTTTATAGTGCTTTAGGGCCAGGGAAGAGACTCAAAGAACAATGGTTCTATAACTGGCTCCTCCCAAAGTCATTTTATGTACCTCAATAAAATGGGGATAATAGTAGAAGCACACTTTCTCACAGCTGCCTATATTTTGTTCTAAATCATTATGTTGGAACAGTACAAGTTGCCAATGCATTCTCTGGTAACGTAGGCACTCATTTAAATTGTGGCACAAGCCACAATGTGGCACAAGCCATTTGTCAAATTCCATTGATTTCAGTATTAGAGTCACCATTTAAACCAGGTAGTCATGCTGAAACAACACAACTCAGTCATTCACATGTCATTAATCTTATTAATGTATTACTTAATGAGATGTGCTCAGTGTTGTGCAGTACTGTCATGCCTGCATCTGTGCTGTGCAGATTGCTCTCAGAGGGTGCACCTACATGTTCACTTTACTGCGGAGTTGACTAATTAGCTCCAGTAAAGTGTCACCGTCTACACATCCATCTCTATTAGGGCACAATAAATTAACTAACTCCACTGTAGGATAGTACTGTCCAGGACAAGTAGTGGAGTAGTTACATGCACTAAACCACACATGTAGATGGTGACCAGGGCTGGCTGGGACATGGGTGTCTTACAGGGTGGGGGTTGTGGCAGCACAGTAGGGGGCGCCATTATGCAGAGCCATGCACCTCACTGTGCCAGGCCCAAAACCATGCTTCAGGAGTCTCCCTGGAGGAGTCTATGGGAGGCCATCCCCCTTCCTGGAGGACACCTGCAAGCCTGGGGTAACGCTGCCATCACCCAGGCACTGGTCTCTGTTAGGGCTCTGTGAAGCCTGGGGTACACAGACCCTGCAAGCCTTGGGGGTGCTTTGCCCACTGGTGATATTTCAGGCTGCTTTTTTCAGCTTGAAGCATCCAAAGATAGCCACGCTCAATGTAGCCGGCCCAGCAAAGGGAACAAAAAGGCCTCTCTGACCCCTCTCCCCACAGGAATTCACAGCCAGTCATGCTGTAACCTGATGCCTTTATTGATCAAGGGACTAAGGGAAAACACTTTGAACAAAGCAAAATAAGTTGAGTCTTACAGTCATGGGCACAAGGACCGTTTTAATACGTGACTAAATTACTTAGTCCTAACTTGCTAGCTGTTTTTGGGGTGTTTATTTATAGGTTCATCCAGAGATTCTCTGGAGCCTCATGGCTTCTGTGTTCCAAAATGCTGCCAGAAGAGAAGAACCCAGGACTCGCCCTCCCTTGAGAATTTATCTAGCCCAGTCCCCTAGGTGACCATGTTGAACCAAATAACAGGCAGGTGAAAAAGAGAGAGAGAGGGGTAGCTGGACTGACCTAAGCAGGGGCAGACAGATATGGATTTCTTCACAGGGGCTGCCTGCTGGCTAGCCCCCACACTGTATCACCCTCATGCCCCAGCCAGGCCCCCCACGGCACATTGAGCTGGGGTGGAGCAGCTTTAGCTGACAAGTGGTCTGGGGGGTCAGCCTGCCAGCCCAGGGCTGCTCTGCACTGGCTGAATGTGCTGCAGTCCCAGCACATGTGTAAACACTGCACTCAGGAGCAATAAACTCCAGCGCAAACTGCACCTGAGTATATTCAGCTGTATTAATATCATGTGTAGATGTACCCAGAGAGAATCAGATCTACTGGACAGCCCCAGTTCACCACATATCTTATTTCCCATTGTGATTTTCAATGTTATAAACATGTATTTTTTACTAAATTTTGATTTGCTACATCCTCCATTTTAAATAAGTAACATAATTATGATTAGGATTATAGAAAGACCACACATCCCACTTACTCTTCTATTCAGTAGATCTAAGCAATAAAGGTGCATTTAGATATTATGATAATGGGCAGAAGTATAAAACCCAGAGTACATATTTTGTAACTTAATTCATGAATTAAACCTAAGATTGCAAAACATCTGCATGGCTTTTTCATGGTTTCCTCAATGTTTTAATTCTTTACATTTATTCAGCTATCTAGTGTGATTTCAGGTTGTGCTGCTTAATAGAGGTTGGCCAGATAAATTAGCTAGCAGTGTTTTGGAAACAAATAAATGAACATTTACCCCAACACAAGTTGGTATTTAAAGTGTTATTGAAGAGTAAATTTGTGCTTATTAATTGCTGAATTGAATTTTCTTATAGGTTGAATGCACACAGAAACTACTGCGGACTATTTGCTCTTGATTCTTGCTCTTGGGGAATAAACAGGAGGAACTTGTCCTCCTGCTTAACGCAAATAATCACAATGTCATAGGGATAACAGAGACCTTGTGGGACTCCACCCATGAATGGACCACGGGTATAAACGGCTATACCCTGTACAGGAGAGATCAAGTAGACAAAAGGGTCAGGGGCATAGTTCTCTATGTCAAGGAGAGCTACGCGTCCCTACTAGCTGATATTGGCAACCAGGGTGGACAGCTGGAGACCCTCTGAGTTAAAATCTGTGGGGAGCATGGCACAGGGGACACGATGGTGGGAATCTACTATAGACCTCCCACCCAAAGTCAAGAGCTTGACTAGGAGTTCACCAGGGAATTGGCTGAAGCCGCATTCTTCAGGTCCATGGTTGTCATGGGAGACTTCAACTACCCAGACATCTTGTGGGAAGAGCGCTCAGCTAAATCCGAGTGGTCACAAAGCTTCCTCTCATGCATGGATGACCTCTATCTAACTCAAGAGGTCTATGGGCCAACAAGAGGTAAAGCGCTGCTCAGCCTGGTACTGGCAACCAGGGACAACCTAATCAGTGACCTAATGATCGAAGGGAAGCTGGGTGACAGTGTCCACAAGCTGATCACCTTCACCATCTGTCGTAAAGCTGGCAAGTCAGTCAGCAATACAGAAGTCCTCGACTTCAGGAAAGCTGACTTTGACAAGCTCAGGAGGCTTGTCAGTGAGGCCCTAAGGGACCATGACCCCAGGGGGAGGGGAGTTCAGGAAGAGTGGTTGCTCCTCAAAGGAGCGATCCTCGATGCACAAGCTAATGCTATTCAATCTCGGAGGAAAGGCAGCAAAAGGGCACAGCAGCCCCCTTGGCTCACCAGGGAACTAGCAGACCTCCTGTGGCTAAAAAGAAAGGCCTACAAAGGATGGAGGATGGGATCCACCTCCAAGGAGGAATATTCCGCACTGGTCCAGACCTGCAGGGAGCTAACCAGGAAAGCCAAGGCTGCGACAGAACTCCAAATAGCTACAAGTATCAAGGACAATAAAAAGTCCTTTTTTAGATATGTGGGGAGCTGGAGGAAAAGCAAGGGTGACATTGGACCCCTGCTAAACCAGATGGGACAACTGACAACCGACGCCAGGGAAAAAGCCAACCTATTAAATGGGTACTTTGCATCTGTTTTTCATCTGTCCCATGGGACGCCCCTCCCCACTACAGGACAGGGAGGTCCGGGTGAGGGAGATTCCCTGCCCTCCATCAATGCTGACCTCGGGAAGGAACACCTTGAGAGGCTGGACACCTTCAAGTCAGCTGGCCCTGACAATCTACAACCCAGGGTACTCAAGGAGCTGACTAGCATCATAGATCCATGCCAAAGGCTGGTCTTCGAGAACTCCTGGTGCTCTGTTGAAGTGCCTGAAGATTGGAAGAAGGCTTTTTGCCAAGAGGCAAACTGGCCAACTGCAGCCTCGGGTATACCATGATCTGCTGGCTGGAGAATTGGCTCTGTGGTCGGACCTAGAGGATGGTGGTTGATGGAAGTCGATCGTCATGGTGTCCTGTGACCAGTGGAGTCCCCCAAGGCTCTGTCCTTGGACCTATATTGTTCAACATCTTCATTAATGATGTGGACATTGGAGTCAGAAGCGGACTGGCCAAGTTCGCTGATGATACCAAACTCTGGGGTAAAGCATCCACACCCGAGGACAGGAGGGCGATCCAGGCTGACATTGACAGACTCAGGAAATGGATGGACGAGAACCTGATGGTGTTTAACACCGAAAAATGCAAGGTTCTCCACCTTGGGAGGAAAAACCTGCAGCATCCTTATAGGCTTGGCAGTGCTACACTGGTTAGCACTATGGATGAAAGGGACTTGGGGGTCATGATTGACCACAAGATGAATATAAGCCTTCAATGTGATGCTGCAGCTAGTAAAGCGAGCAAAATGCTGGCTTGCATCCATAGAGGCTTCTCAAGCAAATCCCAGGACGTCATTCTCCCATTGTACTCAGCCTTGGTGAAGCCGCAGCTGGAGAACTGCATCCAGGTTTGGGCCCCACAATTCAAAAAGGATGTGGAGAAGCTTGAGAGAGTCCAGATGAGAGCCACACACATGATCAGAGGTCATGAAAACAGACCTTACAACGACAGTATGAGAGCTATGGGACTCTTTAACCTGGAAAAATGCAAGCTCAGGGGTGATCTGATGGCCACCTATAAGTTTATCAGGGGTGACCACCAGTGTCTGGGGGAACGTTTGTTCATCAGAGTGCCGCAAAGGATGACAAGGTTGAATGGTTATAAACTCCTGCAAGAACATTTCAGGCTGGACATAAGGAAGAATTTCTTTACTGTCTAAGCCCCCAAGGTCTGGAATAGCCTGCCATCAGAGCTAGTTCAAGCACCTACACTGAACGCCTTCAAGAGAAATTTGGATGCTTATCTTGCTGGGCTTCTATGACCCGAGCTGACTTCCTGCCCCTCAAGCAGAAGCTTGGACTCGATGGTCTTCCGAGGTCCCTTCCAGCCCTAATGTCTATGAAATCTATGATTCCAGTACTTGATACATCATTCAATATTTTCAGTGTCTTGTTTTGATGCATTTGTTGCTCAGCTTACTTGAATGACTGAGTACCATGTTCTCAGCACAGCCAGAGGATTTGGCCCTGAATGCAAAGCTGCTCAACTCAATGCAGCATTAGCAAGAGTTAAGCAAAAGGACCAACAGAGGTCTAGTCTCCATTCATGGCAGTTTTAATACCTTTTTCCACAAGAAGGAAGGCAAAAGAGATTGAGATCTTGCTTCATAAATTATATGGTAATATAGGTAAAAAAATAATTTTCTTGTTTTTCATTACATTTTTCACTTGTTGGTCATGTTCAAGATAGATAAACATACCAATTACAATTTGTTCTTTTCATTATTATTGTTGTGATTAACAATAAATAAGGCATCATTAAAAATATTAGAAAGCCAAAAAGCTTGCTCAAAAATATTCTTAAACTATACCAGATTTAGCTGTCCTAGATAAGGACAGTGACTCTTGAAGTGATCTGTATAGACTGGAAAGTTCTCCAATCTTCTAGGTTATGCACTGAATCAGACATTCCATTAGCACTTGAATTGTCATCTTTGGAATTTCCCCATAGTCTTCAGAGAGGAAACTTGCATTTGACTGCATTAAAAGACAAATTGGTTTTGTTGTTTGGCTCCAGTCCCTACAACAGTACTCTAATTGTTTCTGCAGGTCTACAGCAACAACATTTTGTCATCATGATAGGCCTAACACCAGCTAGTGAGTAGTGAAATAAAGCTACTCTCTATGATGTTTTCCTCTTTCACAGGAGGAAGCTTGAACAGTTGTGGCCTCATTTGCAAAGAATGCTCAGTGTAGAAGTGACATATGCAGAGCTACAGACTAGAGCCTTAGGCTGAATGAATACCACCCACTACTTGAGTTGTCTGCTTGTTATTCCTTAGACCTATGTAGAGAAGTACGTAAGAAGTGCCATACTGGGTCATGTTAATAGTCCATATAGCCCAGTATCCTGTCTCTGAAAGTGGCGGAAGTGGATGGTTTGGAAGGACAATATATGACTAGTGTGTGTGATATAGAATGATCCCAGTCACACCATCCCGGGAACCCAGCACTATGAACATATCATTGAGGTTATTTTTCTCCAGGTATATTACCTTGCACTTGTTGACACTAAAATTCATCTGCCTTTTTTTTGCTCACTCACTCATATTTGGTGAGATCTTTCTGCAGCTCTTGTCCATCAGATTAGGGTTTGATTACCTAGAATAATTTAGTATTATCTGCAAACCTGGAAATTTCATTGTATATCCTCATTTCCAGATCATTGATGAAAATGCTGGACAAAACAGCCCAGAGATCTGAAGAATCCCACTTTTGACCTCCCTCTATTCTGAAAAGTGACCCCATTTATCCCAGGGGTGGGCCATTATTTTGGCTGGTGGGCTACTTAACGAGTTTTGCTGAGCTGCTGAGGGATGCACAAATAAAATCTTTCAGAAGATATCATTCTAACAAATTATAGATAAAAAACAAATCATATACTAAAAGTCAAACATCTACTATAACATATTTTATTTCAAAAAATAGTTTTTGTCCTGATTTACGTGATTTTGAGCAGTCTTTAAAAAGATAATTGCATAATAGTTCAGAATAAAGTCTTATTCTTGTATATATTGGAGGGAGTGCACATGCGTGGGGGGAGCTACCCACATGCTAGGTCCCAGGAGCTGTCTGCAGGTGCAGGGGTGGGGAAGGTGGAGGCACGTGCACCAGAGCTTGCCCCAGCAGTCTGGAGCAGGTGCGGTCCACCCCCACCATCCCACCATCCAGCCTACAGCTGCCCACACAGCACTCCACATGGGGCTGAGCCCCACCCACTCCCACCTGGGACAGCCTGCACCATCATCTGCCAACAGCCTTGGCCCTGCCCCTGGCCCCAGCCAGTATGCATAGCTTCCTAGCAGGACTGCTCCTGCTGCAGTTGCAGTCTTCCGGTGCTGCTTGGCTCCCCCTCCTCCAGTGGTTTCTCCTCCTCCTCCTGCCCCTGCTCCAGGTGGCAGGGAAACAACAGCAGCCATGAAGATGTATGCCACTCAACATGCCAGGCAGGCAGAGTGGGTGGATGGCAGCTGGGAGCTAGAGCTGGAGCCCTGCATGCTGGGGCAGGAGATGCCCAGCTGCAGCTTCCCCACTGTTTGGCTGGGCATGTGGTGTCCAGCACATACCCACATGGCTGCCATCGCTTCCCCACACTACCTGCTACATGAAGCAGTGTAGCAGGGGCAGGAGGAGGAGGAGGAGGAGCTGCTGGAGGTAGGGGGAACTGAGCAGTACCCAAGTGGCTGCAGTCACACCAGGAGCAGCCCTACTGGGAAGCTGTGTATATTGGCTGGGGCTGAGGAGGGCTGGGGCAGTCAGCAGATGCGGTCAGGAGTGCAGCATGGGCTACTCCTGGAGAGAGCAGGCAGAGTTTGGCCCCATGTGGAGTCCTGCAGGGGCAGCAGTGGGATGGATACAATCAACTGGTAGGCACCCACCTGGTCCATGGACCATATTTTGCCGACCCCTGATTTAGCCCTACCCTTTGTTTCCTGTCTTTTAATCAGCTCTCAATCCATAAAAGAACCTTCCTCCAATCCCATGGCAACTCAGTTTTTTTTAAAGTCTTTGATGAGAGACCTTATTGAAAGCTTCTTGAAAATCCATATGTATTGTGTCAGCTGGATCGCCCTTGGCCATATGCTTGTTAACACCCCCAAAGAAATCCAGCATATTGGTGAGGCAGGTTTTCCCTTTACAATACCATGCTGATTCTTCCCCAGCAGATCCTATTTGTTCATGTGACTACTAATTTCATTCCTTACAATAGATTCTACCAACTTGCCACAGATGGAAATGAGACTCATTGGTCTGTAGTTCCAGGATCACCTTTAGAGCCCTTTCTGAAGGCAGGTGTTATTTTGGCAACCTTCAGGTTCTCTGGCACAAAGACTGTTTGAAATGATAGGCTACATACTATTCCCAACATTTCTGCAATTTCACTTTGAGTTCCTTTAGAATTCTCGGGTGAATGTTATCCAGTCCTGGTGACTTATTAGCATATAACTTATTAGTTTATTAATTAGTCTTGTTCTAACTAGTTTCCTCATTTTTGTGTAATTTCCCTTCCTAAATATCACAGTGGAAATTTGTTTGTTTGTTCATTTGTTTGTTTTTTTACCTACTCCTTATTGCTAGGAGGTTGTACATGATTATGTTAAGGTCACTATTACAGAGTAGTTCACCTATCTTTTTGAAGTGGGGCCAGTGTGTTACTCTGGATTAGGTCCAAAATTGCTTCTCCTTTTGTGGGTTCCAAGACAAGTTTTATTACATCTAGAAATGTTATCTCCATTCTCACTGTGATGACTAGGGCTGTGCAAATCTTCGGCAGCCGTTTCGTTTCTGACATGTTTTGGCACCCAGAACACTGAATCTGAAATGAAATGGAAGGCTCAGAAACATCTCCAAAACTAAACAAAACCATCCGAAACATTTCAGAAAATTTTGGAGTTTTGGAGCCAGGCTTGCAGGGAAACAGAAACTAAAAAGAGGGAGGTGGAAGATAGGGTGAAGGACTGCTCTGATATTGACATCTGTAGCTAGCCAGTGTCTGCGATCTGTCCCCGAGGTACCTTCCAATCCCAGTGCTCTGGGGGAGGGACGGCAGCCTGCTGTCATCCCGTGCACACATCCAGGGGCCTGTGCCCCCTGGGAAGAGTCTGGCACAGCCCCGCAGCCCTTCCATGGGGCATGGGCCCCTAGATCTGCATGCGGAATGACAGCATGCTGCCACTTCCAGCTGGGGCCAGTGCCAGCACCCAAGTCTGCTCCGTGCAGCCTGCACCAAGCGCTGGAAAAAAACCAGTGCAGCCGCTGGCCCCATGCAGATCCGGGGGCCCGCACCCCCCGGAAGGAATCTGGCACAGCCCTGCAGCCCTCCCAGGGGCCCCTAGATGTGCACGTAAGATGACAGCATGCTGCTGCTGCTATTAGTTGGGGCCAGCGGCAGCACCAGTCTTCCCAACGCTCAGTGCAGGCTTCAGCGAGTGCTGGTCCCAGCCAGCAACAGCAGCCTGCTGGCATCCAGCAGCCTGCACCCCCTGGGAGGACATTTCCACTTCTATGGACATCAGCCCTTGCCACTGAAAAGAAGTCGTCTGCTGATTAAAATACCCAGCAAAGCGATATGTCTTATCTTAAATGCTGTAAAACTCTGGCTTCAGCCACACCTTTAAACCGGTTCCAAAAGTGAAAGGCCTCTGCCAAGAATAGCACCCAACGCCTGGTGTTCAGTCCTGAGGACAGACAGCAAAAGAATGTCAGCCAAATGCAACTGCTACAGAAGGGAGAGGCAGAAAGTCTCAGGGTCTGCCAAGACCCACCCTACTGTGGCCTTCACAGACTATGATTATAATCCTGAATCACTTCAGGATTATCCAGGGCTTTGTGAAAGCAAAGCCCAGGAGAGCCTGGAGCAATAGGTCTATATGCCGATTCATCAACCAGACTTGATACTATGGAATTACTTTGCAATGCCTTCGACCGGGCAGTATCATTGTTACCCATTTGTAGAAAGATTTCAGACAGAACTGCCTGAAGTCAGTGATTTCTTATAACTAGCCAGAACAGGCTAATGTTACTTTTGGTAAGTAGGTTTACAATTTGGGTGTCTGGTTTGACTCCCAACTTCCACTGGAAGGTTAGGCAGCAGCTCTAGTCAAGATTTTTCAGCAGACAGATGGGTAGGAAACTGAGGCCATTTCTTTTCTATTTGACCCTTGCAACTGTCTTTTGGGCCTGTGTCTCCTACAGATTAGACTATGCCAATACATACATAGCACTGCACTTTAGATCAGTGCAAACTTCAGCATCCCAATTGTTCAGTGGGGTTTTCTCTATCAGCTTTTTCCATTATGTGGTCTATAATCTGCATGGGCTTTAAGATGTTCACTTCTATCTGTAAAGCTCAAGTGGGTTGGGACTTGACAGATCTCATACCTTCCCATGGAATACTATTAAAATTCCAGTGTCTGCACTGAAGCCCCATTAGTATATGAGAAGAGAGGCAGCTGGCAGTTTTCTTAGGACCCTGGACTTTTGGAACTCATTTTTTCCTAGGTCTATAACAGCCACACACCCTTATTTGTCTCCAAAACATACTGCAAGGCTCAACTTCATTCCTTGCCTGAGTGTTGGATAGGGCTGCACCAGAGAACCTTGAGGATCCTGTGCTTGTAAATTAATTTCAGTTATATTTCATAGATTTCATAGACGTTAGGGGTGGAAGGGACCTCGAAGACCATCAAGTCCATCCCCCTGCTCCAGGAGCAGAAAGTCAGCTGGGGTCAAAGGATCCCAGCAAGATAAGCATACAAACGTTTCCTGAATGAGTCCAGAGTAGGTACCTGTACCACTTCTGGAGGGAGTCTATTCCAGGTCTTGGGGGCTTGGATAGTAAAGAAATTTTTCCTTATGTCCAGCCTAAAATGGTCTTGGAGAAGTTTATGACCGTTGGTCCTTGTTTTTCCTTGGGGCACTCTGGTGAACAGATGTTCCCCCATATCCTGATGCACACCCCTTATGTACTTATAAGCAGCCACCAGGTCCCCCCTGAGCCTGCACTTTTCCAGGCTGAAGAGTCCCATGGCTCTCAGCTTCTCTTCATAATGCCTATTCTCTTACCCTCTCATCGGGCGCATGACTCTCCTCTGGACTCTCTCAAGCTTCTCCACATCCTTCTTGAATTGTGGAGCCCAGAAATGGATGCAATACTCCAGCTGTGGCCTCACCAAGGCCGAGTACAGTGGGAAGATGACATCCTGAGATTTACTTGAGAAGCATCTATGGATGCAAGCCAGAGTTTGGTTATCTTTACCAGTGACGACATTGCATTGGTGACTCATGTTTATCTGTGGTCAATCATGACCCTCAAGTCTCTTTCACCAGAAGTGCTAGCAAGCATAGCACTGCCAAGCCTATAAGCATACTGCGGGGTTTTTTTCCCTGAGGTGGAGTACCCTACATTTATCGGTATTGATCATCATCAGGTTTGTATCCGCCCACTTACTAAGTTTATCCAAGTCAGACTGGATCACTAACCTGTCCTCAGGTGTGGATGCTACGCCCCAAAGTTTAGTGCCATCGGCAAACTTAGCCAGTGCACTTCTGACACCAATGTCCACATCGTTGATAAAGATGTTAAAAAGAACCGGTCCAAGGTCAGAGCCTTGGGGGACACCACTGGTCATGGAGCACCATGGTGATTCATTTGCCTACTATCAACCACTCCTCTCTGGGTCTGTCCTCAGAGCCAATGCCCCTGCCATCAGACTGTGGTGAAGCTGAGGCCACAGTTGGACAATTTTTCCATGAGGAGGCCATGGGACACCAGATCAAAAGCTTTTTTAAAGTCCAGATATACGACATCAATCTCTTCTCCCTTGTCCAGGTGATACGTCAGCTGGTCATAGAAGGAGATGAGATTGGTCAGGCAAGACCTACCCATGACAAACCCGTGCTGGCTGTCTCTAAGGATGTTACCCTCAGCCAGCTTATCCAGAAAGGTCTCCTTGATAATTTTCTCCAGAATCTTACCGGGGATTGAGGTCAAGCTGATTAGCCTGTAATTCCTGGGATCTACTTTCCACCCTTTCTTGAAGATGGGTACCACATTGGCCTTCTTCCAGTCTTCTGGTACTTCACCTGAGCACCACGAGTTTTCGAATATTTTTGCCAATGGTTGGGCTATGACACCTGCCAGCTCCTTGACTACTCTAGAGTGTAACCTGTCAGGACCAGCTGACTTGAAGGTGTCCAGCCTCTCAAGGTGATCCTTTACTAGATCAACACCAATGCTGGGTACAAATACACCCTCACCCTGGCTGTCCCATGTCTTGCTAGGCAGGGCGGTCCAAATGGACTGATGAAAGACCGACGCAGAGTACCCATTAAGCAGATTGGTCTTTTCCTTGGTGTCAGTTATCAGCTGTCCTGTTTGATTCAGCAGGGGTCCAATGTTACCCTTGCTTATTTTCTGACTCCCTACATATCTGAAAAATAACTTTTTGTTATCCTTGATATGTGAAGCCAGATGGAGCTTGGTTGCAGCCTTGGCTTTCCTGATCTGCTCCCTTCAGGTACAGACCAGTGCTGAGTACTCCTCCTTGGTGGTAATTCCAGCCTTCCATCCTTTATAAGTCTCTCTTTTGAGGTATAAGAGGTCCTCAAATTCCCTGCTGAGTCAAGGGAGTTGCTGTGCCCTTTTGCTACCCTTCCTCTGAGATGGGATGTCCATCCCTTGTGCTGTCAGGATAGCTCCCTTGAGGAGCAACCACTCCTCTTGGACTCCTCTTCCTGTTGAGTCATAGTCCCTCAGGGCCTCAACAACAAGCCTCCTGAGCTTGTCAAAGTCAGCTTTCCTGAAGTCGACGACTTCTGTTTTGCTGACTGACTTGCCAGCTTTGCAATGAATAGTAAAGGCGATCAGCTCATGATCACTATCACCCAGCTTTCTATCAATTCTTAGGTCACTGACTGAGTCATCCCCTTTGGCCAGTACCAGGTCCAGCAATGCTTTACCTCTCATCGGCCCATAGACTTCTTGGGTCAGGTAGAGCTCATCCACGCATGTGAAGAAGCTTTGCAACTGATCAGATTTGGCTGAGTGCTCTTCCCATGAGATGTCCAGGTAGTTAAAGTCTCCCATGACAACCATGCACTGAGAGCATGCAGCCTCAGCCATGCTCAGCCTGGCAAATTCCCAGTCCAGCTCTTGTTTCTGGTTAGAAGGTCTGTAACAGGCTCCTACCATGATGTCCCCTGTGCCACATTCCCCACGTATTTTAACCCAGAGAGACTCCAGTTGTCCTTTCTGGGTGTCAATGTCAATTTTCAGGAACATGTAGCTGTCCTTGACATAGACAGCTACACCTCCACCCGTTTTATCTCCACAATCACACCTGTACAGGATATAGCCATCTATACCTGTGGCCCATATGTATGTCCATGCAGCCAGCCACAATGCACCAAAGGGTACTGAGGGAGTTGGCTGATGTGATAACAGAGCTGCTGGCCATTATCTTTGAAAGCTCATGGCAACTGGACCCTGGACCACTGGAAAAGTGCAAATATATTGCATGTCTTTAACAAGGGGAAGAAGGAGGATCCAAGCAGACCGGTCAGCCTCACCACAGTACCTGGAAAAATCATGTAACAGTCAAGGAATCCATTTCTAAGCAATTGGAGGATAAGAAAGTGATTAGGAACAGTCAGCATGGATTCAACAAGGGCAAGTCATTCCTGGCCAACCTGATTGCCTTCTATGACAACATGACTGGCTCTGTGGATGTCAGGGAGGCAGTAGATATGATCTATCTTGACTTTAGCAAAGCTTTTGGTGTGGTCTCCCACAATAGTCTCAGAAGCAACTTAAGGAAGTACACACTGGATGAATGGACAGCCAGGTTGATAGAAAACTAATTGGAGTGGACTGAATGCCTAATTGGCAGCTGGTATCAAGTGTAGTGCCCTAGGGGTCAGTCCTAGAGCCAGTTTTGTTCCATATCTTCATCAACAATCTGGAAGATGGGATGATATGCACCTTGGCAAGTTTGTAGATGACACCAAACTGGGTGGACTAGTAGATACAGTGGAGGGTAGGGACAAGATTCAGAGGGAGCATCTACACATGTGTTTCAATTCTCATTAGTCTATTTTAATGTGCATTAAAGCATCACACAAAAACTGCTCTTTCACTAATGTGTATTTGTCTAGTACTTCACAGACTTAATGGTACTAGATTTTATGTGCAGTACCTAAAGCACATTAATGAACATATAGATGTACCCAGAGAGACCTAAACACATTGGAGGATTGGACCAAAAGAAATCTCATGAAGTTCAATAAAGACAAGTGCAAAGTCCTGCACTTAGGATGTAACAGCCCTATGCATGGGTACAGTCTGCGGACCAACTGGCTAAGCATCAGCTCTGCAGAAAAGGACCTTGGGGTTAAAGTGGACTGAATATGAGCAAACAGTGGTCTTGTTGCCAAGAAGGCTAATGACATAGTGGGCTGCTTCAGTAGGAATGTTGCCAGCAGATCAAGTAAAGTGATTATTTCCCTCTATTCAGCACTGGTGAGGCCATATCTGGAGTACTGTGTCCAGTTTCAGCCCCCAATTTACAGAAAGGATGTGGACAAATTGTAGAGAGTACAGTGGAGGGCAACAAAAATGATTAGGGGGCTGGGGCATGCGGCTTCTAAGAAAAAGCTGAGGGAATTGGGCTTATTTAGTCTGAAAAAGAGAATACTGAGAGGGGATTTAATAGCAGCCTTCAACTACCTGAAGGGAGGTTCCAAAGAGGATGAAGCTACAGTGTTCTCAGTGGTGGCAGATGATGGAACAAGGAGCAAAGGCCTCAAGTGGCAGCAAGGGAAGTGTAGGTTGGCTATTAGGAAAAACTGTCTCACTAGGAGGGTAGTGAAGCACTGGAACAGTTTACCCAGAGAGGTGGTGGAATCTTCATGCTTAGAAGTTTGTAAAATCCAGGTGGACAAAGCCATAGTCGGGATGATATAGTAGGGGGTGGTCCTGCTTTGAGCAGGGGGTTGGACTAGATGACCTCCTGAAATCCCTTCCAACCCTAATTTTCTATGATTCTATGATATGGGGCACTGATAAGTTTGTCTGTTTTAATATATCCTTAAGCCTGTCAGGGATGTCAAAGCATTGCATGGACTCTCTCTCTCCTTCTTGCTTCTATAAAATGAAATAAATAGTCTTCTACATTTTTCTTCTATGGTATTGTTAAAAATTACTTCCTCACAGTGGGCCCACTATGTCCTAATAAGTGCAATTCCCATTTGCTCCACTGAAATTACTTGGACTATTGAAAATCAGAAATTTAAAAGCAGTAAAAGTATAACAAACATCCAGGCTGGTATCTCTTCCAGATTTCAAAGGGAAAGGTTTAACCTCAGAATTTGCATATACTTATATAAGAGACTTTTTTGTATATAATTTGTATATACTTATATAAAAGACCAAACAACAACTGTGCACCAGAATGAACGCACACCGGAAATCTATCAAAGACAGAAATACCCAATTACCTGTGGGGGCACATTTCTCACAAGAAAACCACTCTCTCTCCAATCTCTCAGTCCTGATCCTCAAAGGAAACTTACAAAACACTTCCCAGAGATGAGCCTATGAACTCCACTTCATCAACCTCCTGGATACTAAAAATCATGGACTAAATATAGACATTGGATTTATGACACATTATAACCTGCCTGACATCTGACTCCCCAGGTATCTCTCCGCTTTCATCCCCCTTCTCTTTCGTCCCACCCCCACCCCACCACCTGTCTCTCACCCATTGACTCCTCAATCTACATTTTCACTGACTACCTGCCTTGTATGCATACCAGCCCAGCCTCTGGCTTCTTTACTTTTCATTCCATCCAGGAAGAGCACACACCAACTGCAGAAACTTCCTTAGCCTGACAAAGGGTTTTTGAACCCGAAAGCTTGCTTAATAATTATTTTCCAACTATTTGGGTTGGTCTAATAAAAGATATCAGATTCACCCAAGGAACCTTGTCTGCCTATGTCCTTAAACCAACACGGCTACAACCTACACCCCTATATACTTATAAGAAAGACATGCAAACAGGAAGACATTTTGGCAAAATAAAAAAATTAGAGGGAGGTGTCATTTCATTGAATGCATTGATGGCTTATCTGTCACATTAAATAAACCTCAGTGCTAAGTCTTAAGCCAAAATTTAAATTCATTTTTTAATTATGACTTTGTCAAATAAAGGCACAACAGATATAATGGTCAAATTTAAAATATCAGAATAATTAAATATAATAGCATAAAGAATTGTACGCAATTTGATAGTCTGAGCTGGATGGTCCTTACTCATTCTTGAAAAATGTCTTATGTTTTTAATTTGTTGAATATCTTTATTAACAATCATATTTATTAAAAACATCTTTAAAAACATAAAACACAACTGCAGTGGAAAAAGCTGCTAGAGTTGTGTCGGAATCTTCCCATCTATGAAAACCACACTGGACTGGGAGACGGGAAAATAAGTCAAAACGTAAGGTAAGTAAACAAAATTAAAAGAAATAAAATAGAACATCATAACTCTCGCTCCCAGTCTACTGCAGTGTACTTGAATGCATTGTAGCACAGCTTGAAGTTTAACAAATACAGATTAGCTTGGACTAAGGAGGGAGTTGCACAGTCAATAGCCCTTCAAAGAATATGCCCTTTCTCCCTTTTCCTTCCCCTTTAAATATAACATGTTCCAGCTCAAATGTCTTCTTTGATTACAAATTCTGAGGTGAAATCCTTACTTAGTATGGCACAATACCGAGATTTAGGGTATATTCACACTATTTCCATGCCACACCACTGCCTTGAAGCACTCTACATGTTCTTTCCTGCTCCAGATCCAATGCATTGTAGCTACCTTAGAGCAGCACTGAGCATGCACTAATTAGCACCCTCAGGACAGGGAGCCAAAGTGTTGTGCTTGCACATACTTAACATTGCTCTAAAGCAGGCTTACCCCCGGAGAGAGAGATAATGGGCTGGCAGTTCGTGAGGCGGGCTCCGGCACAGGGAGGAGGCGACCCAGCCTGCATGGCTCACACAGGCAGCACCGGGGAAAGCTTTAAGCCTCCTGCGGGAGGCAAAGCAGGAACACCCACACCCCCCCCGAAAGAAGCCGACATTGAGGAGGCAGGGGAGCTCCCTGCTTACAGTAGGAGAGAGGAGGCATCTGAGATCCCTTAAGGGGGCTGGGATAAGGGAGGCAGCCCTACAGCCCCCTCCTATTCAGAGGAATATTTTCTTTGAAGTAAAAACGACCCCAAGAGGGCAGAAAGAGTGACTGGAACCCAGTAGACAGGCCCTCGGCCACCCTACAGGGCCAGAAATCATCATATCATTAACGCATCATCAACCGGTTGGCGAGTGGACGGGGTGTAGGGGAGGCGGAGCCCCATGGAACATCGCATCCTATGATCGTAAGTACCACCATCCATCAGGAAGGCCCATCTGGGAAAGATCTCCACTGAAGACCCCTCTTATAGTAAGTTTGGCATCAAAGTCCTGGCAGGGAGGTGAGGGGAGGGCCACACCCCGATAAGCCGGGCGGCCAGAAGGGCACAAGCTGCCACATCAGCATATAAAATGAACATAGGAAGAAGTTAAAGGAATCCCCTTGCTTATAAAATATGCACATGGACAACCACAATATGCAATTAATCTAAAAAGATCCACAATAATATCCACTCTGGCCCCTTCTGCACTTCACAGCCACACAAATCCCCTTGCTCCCCATGACAAACTCTAGCGTTTTTAGTTTAAAAGAACAAAAGTCTTACACTGCTAGAGGAGGACAGCAGGAGAGACAAGGATGCCACCAATGTCCCAGGACTCTGTAATGGCAGGTAATTTGTTATTAATATATGCCCATAACAGAGTCATTCATGCTATGGGATGGGGAAGAAAACGAGAAGCATCATGATGATTCTTCCCCAAATCCATAAGAGATGCATCTGCGCAGGAAAGTCAGCCCTGAGGTATTTTAGTTGCAGGAGGGGAGGAGAGAAGTATTTTACAAGCTCCCTATAAATGTCATCTCTGCCTGTATGTCATGAATGAAGAAATTACAACATGAAGAAGACCAAAGAAGGGAGAAAGTGCATTCAAATGAACCTAGATAAAATGATAACAGAGGTCAACTGGTAGGTTGTGACCACTGAGTGTTTTTACTTTGCACAATCATTCACATTCACTGTATCTCAAAATAATTTAAGGAACTCAACAGCTGCTCCAAGGGAAGATATGTTTTCAGATTACATTTTAAAGTAGATGTAGAGAATCCACGTAATGGAACTGAAAGGAGAGAGAGAGAGAGAGAGAAGAAAAGAACATACAAAATACTGGGGCTTGGCCAGAATATTAGTCATTTCTTGTGTCTGCCCTAAAAGGTTAGTGTTATTTTTAAGAACAAATTCCTTTAAGGAAAAGAATAATTTCCTAACAGTCAGGTTTGTTGGACTGTAGCACACTCTCTCGAGGGAAGTGGAAGCCCCAATGCTTAAGTCATTAAAAGCTAAACAAACCAAAACATTGGGGAATAGAGGAAAGAAGAATGCTGTATTGGCATCATCAGGCTAAAACCAAACATTGGTTGCTACTGAAAAGGATTAGAGATGTTGAAAAGACTGGCAAAGAATAGCTACTGGGTAGATAATGGTCTTGAAAGAACATTAAGTGTCCTTCCTATCCTACTTATAAGGAAAGATTATGGAAATGAATATTCTGGAGCAACAGTGCCCAAGTACATACATGCAAAAAGAAACAGGATTAAATCATTCTCATTAAAATAACATTCATTTAACTCTAGCAATCTGACTTTCTGGTGATGAAGAATAAAAGGACTGGAGTGTTGCAACCCACCCTCAGCCCACAGCATATTGCTGCTGGTTTTCATTTCTGAAATTCACAAAACATGATAACCAGTCCCAACCCAGTGCCCCTCATTCCTGACTCGCTGCCTCCCACCCCCAGGCCCCAGTCCTCATTTGGAGGATGCATACATAGCCACTAAAACTGATATTTGATGTACCAGAACCAGCAGATAAGCTATGACAGTTTTATTGCTAGATGCCCTTTAAAGCAAAGAAAATTCAAAAGGTGTGGTGGGTGGAGTTTCTAGGCAGCAAAGACATTCCATTTGGAGGGTGGTGAAGAAATTCCAGAGGCAGAAGCTATGGCTTCAAATGAAAGAAAGAAAAGAGGGTGTGTGGCTGGAGTAATTTAGAAGCATTCACTTAGAGGTTTAGTTTGCTACCAAAAAGCTAGAAACCAGCTGCATGCTCAGTGGGTGCATCTACATGTACATTAATGTGCTGTTATGGCACATTAAAATTTAGGACCTGTAATAACAGGTACTAACACAATGCATAGTAACCAGCATTACTGTACAGTAGCACCAACATATGCCTTTTTAGTGACACTAATGCACAAGAGACTAATTCTACTGTGCATTAGCATGGCTTTTGCCATGCCGTGCTAATACACAGTAGAATTGATCTACTGAGCATTTAGCATCTCATGTAGATGCATCCAATATGTATACAGTTGTCTGAAATACAATCCATGTCATTTAACATGATATTTTCTGCCTTTGTACTACCTAGGTTTGATTACATCATGGCTGCCTTGACAAAAAGCAGAATTAGTTGCTTTTTATTTAAAGACTAGTATTTTCCCCCTGAGCTTCCGATACATCCCCATCTCCCTGAGGTATGTCTTTTAGTCTATAAATACCTCAGGGCCGTTTTATAGTGTCACAAACAACATTGACTATATTGTCAGCACTTAATGCTTATTGCCATTTGTTAATGATGTAGGAAGAAGAAAGCTACATTTCAAAATGGATGTAATACTCCAGACACGAAGCTCATTGGCATGTGTCTAGTGCTGCTCTAAAGCAGTTGCATCTATTTTTGGATGTAGCGTACACAGAGCAGGTAGATTGTGATACTGCTCTCTAACAATCCTTCAAAAGTATAGACTTGCTTTATAGACTAGGGACAGAAGTTACACACAAACTGGTATAAGTGATTGGAAACTGGTTCAAATCTGTAACACAACAGAAGTTCAACACACACAAACTGCTTTTAAATGGCCAAAACCAGTTTAAGATAAAGCTGGATGGATGTAGTATAAGACTGAACTGATTTAGTTTAAATCAGTTTATTGAATTTCTGTCCTAGATCCCCTCCAGATTCAAGTTAACTCACAGTTCTCCAACATACAAGGATGCTTTGCACCTCCCCTGCAAACCCCCTACACAGAGTAGGCAAGCTAGCCTTGGCCCAAGCTGTCTGCTCCAGCCAAGCAGGGAGCTATGCTCTAGCACCACTTGGTTTCTAGCCTGAACCACTGCAGGCATGTGGCTGCATTTCTAGAATCAAAAAAGAATGTCTGTTCACTTGCTTATAGGTTCAATCTACACATCTTAGACTAACCTGCAAAGATTGAATTATTTCAGCCTCAGGATGTTTGACTATCTATACTTAGCCATAGAGACAAGTAAAAGGTCCATGGTGCAATAGAGTGAAATGCCAGCATAGACCATATACAATGCAATCATAAGGTTTCCATTTTGCAAGAGGCATCTCTCCCCTATATTTGGAAGGTGAGACATGACTTTATATGGTACTGAGACAGCAAAGGCCTTAGATTATGTGGTTAACTTAAACTTTATGAGTCATCTGATTAGCATTAATGAAGTGAATGGGTCTACATTCATGCACTTAAAGCTAATTATATGTTTTCAGTTTTTAATTTCTGGAAGAGATCAGGGGCTGGAGACAGACCACAAAGCAGAAATAGCTCAGTGTTTTGTGCTTGGAATGTAGGAAACCCAGGGTCAAGATGCTGCTTTGCCTGATTAGAACTAGGAACTTGAATACCAGCCTCCCACATTGCAAAAAAGTTTATGGGACCTTATGCACACAGAGAAAGAGACAGTTCCTGCCTCAGTGGGGGTCATAGCAGTTTCAATACACACTGTCTTCTCTTAGAAATAGAAGAGAGGTTGAGAGGAGCTGAAGCCCCCACTAATGGCCTGAATTTCCTAAAGATGCTTTGAAACCTGAACCAATATTGGATCTAACTCAGGCCAGGGAAATCACTTAGTAAAAACAATTACAACTCAGTGATTCTGGAAAATTTGAATCAAATCTCAAACTGAACTTTATTACAATTTCCAAGTTTCTGCTAGGTAAATTAGAGATTATTGTGGGATTTGTGAAACGACAAAAATTGTCGAGATTTTTGTCGTTCTACAATTCCCACAATGTGTAATTATATTTTCCTTCAGGTTAGAGGAATGTACAACTTTTACAGAATGAAATCATTGCCATAAAGCACTGTTCAATGACACAACAAAAAAAACCTGTAACACTCCCAGGAAGCCACTCTCAGAATAGGACCCTCTTAAAACTTTCGGTTTTGAAAGTTCAGATTTAGCATCAAAAGGGAAAAGGAAAAAAGTATGAATCCTGAAGCTGACAAAAATGTCCTTAGTACACTTGTTGCACTTCATGAATACCATCCCTACCACCACTTGTGCTATACTACCCCAGCATTAGTTGCTTTCAGTCCAGAATAACAGGCATTTTTTTCAATCTTGTAACCACTCCACTTGTTGTATCATAGTGCATAATAAAGCTTGTGCCTAAGTTTCATAAAGCATGCATATTATGTATGCATAGCAGGCAATTCCATGCACATCCTTTATTTTCCCATTTTATTGTTGTTTACCCACTGCAAGCAAGTGCTCTGTTAAGGTCCAGGTTTTGAAAATGTAATCTATGCAATAATTTTACATAATACATGAACAATTGAAATGTACATAAAATTCATACTTGCTAGCACCAGATATCAGGGCATACAGTATTCTGAAAAATAAAGCATCGGTATTATGCATATCTTTCTTACCTATAACAGAATGTATGGCATCCTTCATCCAGATCCAAACATTTCCCAATATAGTTGGCTAACAAAGATTTTCCCGATTCTAAAACACTTTGTTTCCCAAGCCCCTGTAATAAGGTCAATCTCTTGGAGGTATAAAAGCTTCTGGCAAGAGTACAGGACTCAGCAGCTTGTGTGTCTGAGATGCAGGAGCTCCTTGGAACTGACTTTGAATGGAGCTGCTTTATCATCCCACCCCAGGCTGTGAAAAATCAAGTATCAAACCACTGGAGGAATTGTACAACACTGATATTTCCAAATTTCAGGACAGAAACTCGGAAACTTTAATGAAGTTCAGGTTTGATTCAGATGTTCCAATGTTATTAAATCTGGAATCCTCTCTCATTTTGTTCCCTAAATAGTTTTATTGGCCCACATCTCTTTTTGAATTACCTTCTGCATGGCAGACAGAGGCCAAAGTGCATTCTATTTATGAACAGCAAACATAGGATTTGCTGAAGAGGACAAGGAGCCAACCATTTGAGGGTGTTTTTAATTTCTTTCATTTCTTTGCTTCGTGTCTTACTTTTCCACTTGGCAGTTCTTTTTGCAGAAGGTGAAACAGCCGTCGTCTGAAAAGTGAGAACTCTATGGATGACTTGCGGTTTTATTTAATTAATTTATTAGGAGGCACAACAAATACATCTGCAGGTCTTTAGCATTTTATTAAATTAAAGGTCTATTATTTTCCTTAGAGAAAACTGACTAAGACAAAGAAACTTCACTCATAGGCAACATTCCTTCTAACTTATTCTTAATTGTATTTCCAGAATTGCAATGTTGTTACACAGACAAGTAATACAACAAAGAATGAAAATAACTTCAGAAATTTCAAACAAACTGCCAGAGTATAATCCAAACAGCATCATTTACAAATTCAGAAAATATTTAAATCCAAGTCTGATTTCCTCTAAGCCTTTTAAAATTGATCCTGAGATCTTCTAAGGAACCCATTTGAGTCAATCTGGCAATCCTTTCATGCGCTTATTAATACTGAGGGCCAACGAGCGCTCCTGTTACTTTTTACTGCTCCAGCATTGCAAAGCAGCCCTGAAACTGGTTTAAGCAGGCAATTCAAGCAGGTTTATGACAACTTTACTTCTCTACATTGATTCAAAACAATAGATCATACCAAAGAATCTGGACTGGAAATATTACATATATATACTGGAGCTTCTGATAGACACATACTATAAATTAAAACTCCATAAATGAAGTACTTGCCTTATTCTACTGTTCTCACTATTCCCTTATACTCCTGGATACTTGTATCCATCTTATATTGTGCTTAGTTGGTAAGCACTTTAGGTTCAAGACTATTTGGTGTTTGTACAGCCCTTAGCATAACTGGATCTTAATATTTGATGAGAGATCCCAAACAGTATGGTACTAAAAATAACAAAAGAGAGACTAGAACCTTAGATGTGCTGGGTCCCTACAACTGGCATTTGTCCCTCATTCCTCATTTGTCCCAGACTTGTATGTGTGATGGGCTAGGTGGTGGTGATTTGGCCCAGGGGTTTTGAAAGGGTAAAAGATGATTGTAGGACTTGGGATTCCCTTTTGTCACCAAGCAGGCCCCAGAGACTCACCCTTCATGTCCCCCGATTGGCCCCTTGAGTCACCCTGAGGGGGATAAAAGGGACAGCGCAGCTGACTCAGGGGATACCAGCGAGGGACCACAAGGAAGGAGTTGCAAAAATCTGGCAAGAGCTGAGCCAGCAGGGCGGGAGCAGTTGCCCCAGAAGACCCTGAAGGAGTGGGACCTGCAGGCAGCAGTTGGACCCTCAGCAGCGTGGCGTGCGGCCGGCAGGAGAGGCTCCCCACTGGACTCCAGGATCCCGTATTAGAGGCTGTGGCCAGCAGGAGAGGCTACCCGGCTCTAGCAAGAAGCTGAGCAGTGACCCGAGAGATTCCCAGCTCTGCTTCCAGCTCCTCCAGCAAGAGGCTGGGAAGCTTGACATGAGGCCGGGGCTCCTAGAAGGTCAAAACCCCTAGCAGTTTCAAGTAGCCCTGGCACCAGTGGCAGTGCGGTAGAGTTTCTGCCTACCATGTGGAAGATCCAAGTTCAGATCCCAGATGGGATGAATTAGGGTGAGTGAAGTGACATGAAGAAGCTCTTGTTGCAGGGGAAGGGGGTCATTGTGTCTTCCCTTCTCTGGTTACCTAGGCCCTATATTTCTTGTTGTTTGACATTTTGTATTTTGTGCATTTTATATCTCACCAACTGGTATTGTTTGTTCTGCTGTTTGTGTTTTACGTTTTGTTAAACCTATCTTTTGACAACTGGATGAATGTGTCTATGATTGTAAGTGCCTAACCTTTATTGAATCCTGCCCCCTCAGGGAGTTGTAGTGTCCCCTATGCCCCCTGGTTTATACATGCAATGTTCCCACTACCGTTTTTCTCATTAAAGGTATATGGTTAAGTCCCCATTGGTGATCTGGCTCTGATCTATAGGGGAAGAAGGGTCCCTACACCTCCCACAGCACTTGTGCACCTGCTCTAATCCGTTCAATTGGAGAGGGGATACATCTGGGAGTACCACCCGGGTTACATGTGTTAATATGCATATTCACAAAAGGTTTGCACAAAGTGTGAGATCAGGTCCCAAGTGAATGCATGTGAGGCATTGGTTTAATATACAAGACATTTTGGCGTTTTGTGGGAATTTACAAATTACATGACATACAAATGATTCTGGGCATTACCGTTTCATAGGTCCAGCTGCAAGAGAATTGTTTTGTAAAGCCTAAAAATGGGTAATCCACAGCTTTTGGAGATGAACTGAGAAGACTGAGCTGAAGTAGAGATCAATAAAAAAAAAAAAAGTGGGAGGGAGTATGAAATACCCAAATGGAAACTTGCTGCTCATTGACTTGCAATGACAGTTAGGCTTCAAACTACTCCCTGTACCTTTGAAAATATCCTCCTTGCCTTCAATACCCTTCAGTGGATTTTACTGAAATACTGGGGCAGTGACTAATGTTCCTCTGCAGTAACAGCTGTAAGCTGCATATATGCCTGAACTTTAAAAAAAAAAAACAAAAAAAAAACCTCTATAGTACAATCCTGTCAGAGGCTTTTCTGCGCCATAGAGGTATCTTTTCATTCATTTCACCTTGTTATCATTTGTCTACAGTCTAATCCAGGAGCAGGCAATTATTCGGGCGGAGGGCCGCTTACCCAGTTTTGGCAGGCTGTGGAGGACCACATGAGTAGCCCCATCCCTTGACAGGTGTCCCACCCCCTGGTCACCATCTTGGGACCAATGTCCCAGGGCCAGCACCAGTGGAACCCAAAGCAGAGCACAGGCTGGCAGGGGTCTGTGGAGCCAGGCTGGGCTGCACCAGCAGGGAGAGGGGGAGCTGGCCTGGCTCCATAGAGCCCCTGCTGGCTGGGACCCTGCGCCTCTGCCACCCTGCTCTGGGCCCCACCAGCACTGGCCCCAGGGCACCAGTGCGAGCCCCATGCTCCCACTGGCTCTCTGCCCACTCACACCCAGTGCCCCCCAGCACCACGGTACAGGCAGGGGGCAGCGCACAGCCCTGACCTCCTGCTGGCCAGCAGGAAAGAAGCTGGTGCTGAGCATGGGGAAAAGTGGCCCCTCACCCACCCAATGGTCAGCACTCCCTGCTGAAGCCACTCGCAGCCCACTCAGGGCTGTCTGGAGCAGGCACAGGCAGCCCCATGCGGGCTGTGAGTGGCTGCAGTGTGGGACACTGGCCACATGGTGAGCGAGGGGCCGCTTTTCCCTGCACTCAGCACCAGCTTGTAACCTGGCCCTGCTGCCAGCCTGGCCAGTGGGGCCAGGTTACAAGGTGGTGCTAAGCATGGGGCGGGGGGGGCGGGGAAAGCAGCCCCCCGCCTGCCCCTTGCCCGGTGCCCCATGCTGCAGCTGCTTACAGCCCATGTGGAGCTGCCTGTGCCTGCTCCAGACAGCCCCGCGTGGGCTGCAAGCAGCTGCAGCAGGGAGTGCCAGCCACGGGGCAAGTGAGGGGACACTCCCTCCCCAGCATTCCTTCCCTGCCCAGGGTCCTCCCTACCTTTCTCCCCCACCACTTACCTGCTGTTCTGACATGGGGCAGCCACGTACTCCCAGGCCAGAAGCTCCGGCAGGGGCTTCCGGCTGGGGGGTAGGGCCAGGAGGGGCCCACTGTTGTTGGAGCCTGCTGGGCTTCCCCTGGGTCCTATCTTTTCCTGTAAAAAAAAAAAAAAAAAAAAAAAAGAGGGGCAGAGAAATATTAAATTTTCTACATTTTTTAGGGGCCCTGCAGGCCGGATAAAATGGCCTCACAGGCCAAATCCAGCCTGCGGGCCATATTTTGCCCACCCCTGGTCTAACCACTGAAATGCTGATAGATCAGCTGGTAAATTTCAGTTTTGAAACTGTATGGCTGGATGGACTTGGAATCCAGGAAAGAAAGATATCATGAGTCACCATGTAAGTTCTATGTATCTAAGAGAGTTTTTACATCAAAGCTAAGCAGAAAAATACATTACACATCTGCTTGACCATCTCTACTATTCACACATTAGAGCATATCATCTGAAAATCATAAAAGGGAAATCCATCATCATACTTATAAATAAGTGAAACCTTCTGCCTCCTTTATCTTCTCCGCTTAAATTCCCATATGTTAAAGCTCAAACAAAACACAGTCATTCTAACAACGCTAACATAATGGCCAGAAAAAAATCAAGAACAGTTCTCTGTGGCTTAACATTCAAGTTAGATTGTGCTGTTTTCTGGAATAAGAGGGAAGCTAACAATTTTTTTTTAATCCGGTTGCCAGATTATTAAAAGTGCCCTTAATTCTGGCCAATTCATATCAGGAAGTCATGTAATTCTTGTAGCGTTGTTCTATAAATCACATTTTTTTTAAAACTTAGCAACCAAAGTTAGGCTCCTCCATCCATGTTTATGCCAAATAAATAGCAGTGGGCTAAATTTGAAAGAGCAGGGGCGTTACAGTTTTTATTAACTCCAGGATTTTCAGAAGTAGACACCTGGGCTAGAACAGACATTACACATAAACTAGTTTAAGTGATCAGAAACTGGTTTAAACCTGTAACACAACAGATGTTCAATGCATATAAAGCAGTCTGAAAATGGCTGAAACCAGTTTGAGATAAACCTGGTTGAATGTAGTATCACACTTCATGGATTTGGGTCAAAACGGTTTATGCAATATCTGTCCCAGACCCCTTCCTGATTTAACTTAAACCAGTGTCCCCCAGCATCCCAGATGCTTTGCAGCCCTGGGTGGGGCTGTCTGCTCCAGAGCAGGGCTGGCCCCGCCCCTCTGCTCCCTAGCTGGTGCTCCTGCAGAGACTGCAGGTACAGCAGGGTCTGTCTGGATTCCCCGTGCCCCCTGCCATCTCCCAGCACTTACTGCTTAAGCAGGGATTCCCCTCCTCCCCTCTCCCAGAGCACAGATCATAGCCAGCATAGGTATGCTAGCTAATGCTGAAAGGTGTCTATATAAGGTGGACAGAACAAAGGCAGACAGGACAGTGTTCACTTAGGGCTTTTTGGAGCTAACCAACAGGTCAGCTGGTAATGTCCCTCTGTTTCTTCCTTGGAAAAAGTTGTTTAAGAAGAGCTTGAACTAATAAGAGAGGCTTTCGTTTTCTTGATGGGGTACTATATGTTGTGTTACTCCCCGAGTAACTCCCTGCTGTGTAACTAAATGCTGGGCAACTCCCTGCTGGCTCCCTCACTGGTCAGAAGCAGCAAGTAGCAGGGGGGGACCCCTCCCTAATAAGAGCATCCTGCTGGGGCCTGACCACACCCCCCTCAACTCAGTGCTTTGTAAGGGAAGGGAAGGGGGGCTCTAGTGCCCCCTGGTTACTAGCCTGAGCTGCTGCAAGCATGTGCCTGCATTTCTTCAGTCCAGAGTGAATGTATGTCCCGTTACAAACCAGTTCACCCTAGCCAAGTTAGACTAACCTGTGAAGATTGAATCAATTCAGGCTCAGGCTTTTTGAAGGTGTCCCTAGCCCTGAAGCTCAATGGGATCTGACTCATTTCTGAAACATCTGCCTAGTTGCCTGAAGACAGGCACCTAACCAAAAGAGATACTCACCCAGGTGCTTAGCATTACACACCTACATTTGAAGAAGTTAATCTTTGTGCCTCCATTAAAAAAAAAAAAAACAACTCAGACCTACCAAAGAAATCCTAAGACTGGCCCTATGAATACTGCAGTACTTACAATTTTCAATAATGCCTCAGTTACTATTTTCCACTTTTCACATGGCTAAAATAGTTCATATCTGTGGCATCTTTCACAGGCACCTGCTGCCCAGAAGAGTAAAAGAACAGAAAGTAATTGAGCTTTCACACCTCATTAAAGCTAATTTGGAGATGAAGGTAGAATGGTAGCCAAAATGCAGAATCTTCAACAATCTGTGGTTTCATTTCACCAGCATGGGCTTGGAATAATTCAAGTGTACAATGTTTGTACATGCAGCTGCAAACTGTAAAACACAAAATAACAAACTGCTGTGCCAAAAAGTAAGCCCCACAGAATTGTGTATGCATAACTGTCATTTCCAGAGGTGAAACAGTTTTCATTTTATCTTTGTATGTGTATTGGTTATTGGTACACTTAGATCTGCTCATGCCACCCAAAGAATATTCTCAATTGTATACATCATCTATTATTTCCATAGTTTGAAAATGTTGGCTAAAAGGAGTTCAGTATACAAAACCTCCAAAAACTGCTGATTATTTTGACTTCCCATTTAGATTTACAACAAGACATTTCAAGAAACTCAGAGCACTGTGGGAACCTAAAGGTTAAGTGGAGGTGTAAGAACAAGAACTACAACCTGGCTCCATCTCTCTCTTGGTTTTGCTTTATAGAGTTGGTGTACATTCTTGGCGAGTACATAAATTGCTTGCAGTGAACAGTCATTGAATGAGTGGTCACACAATAGGTTCTGGAACATCCAGATGCCATTAGATTCCTGAACCCTTGTCAGCCTGGCTTTCACCCTGGATGTAATATGGAGAGTGCACTTATGGCCTTGGTTAACAATGTTTACTTAGAGATAAGCACAGGAAACTGTAACCTGCTGATCTTACTAGACCTTTCAGGAGCTTTAGGGCCTTGTTACACAGTAATTTTGAGCAGCTCCTGGATCTCTTACCCCCTCAGCTGTCTGCACATTAACACCTTACAGTGGTTTTAAGCATTTGTTGTGAGGCTTAAAGTTTCGCCACTCCAGGACACAATTATTTCTGATCTGTTACTACCTAGGTCCTGTTCCCTTAAGGTGTGGCCACTCCCCACAGATATACACCCAAATTGAAGTCCTCCAGTATCCCAGGACCTCTCACACCCCCACACATAGAACTGGGATAGAAGCCTGTCCTGGCTCATCAGCCCTGTAGTGGCAACTCACAGCTATAGCTCCTAGTCCTGCCTTTGTTCACTAGACCTCTAGTGGCAAGTCACAACTGTACAGGTGGGGGATAGTCAGAGAAGGTTTCTAGACTTAGGGTATGACTGCTCCAAACTCCAAGCTAGCACAAACACCAATCAACATTTGTTCAGCTCACAGAGTAAGGTGTAACAAGGCCCTTAGTTACAGTTGACTGTGAGATGCTGATAAAGTGTTATCCTAACCTGCTGGGTATTCACAGGACTGCTCTTAATTGGTTCTCTTCTTTCCTAGAAGGAAGGTCCCAGTGGATAGGGATGGGCATGTGCTCATCAGCCCTTGGGACCTTTTCTGTGAAGTCTCCCAAGGCTCAATTGTTTTTCCCCTCAGGTTTAACAAATATATGAGGCCTCTGGGCAACATCATGCAGAGATTCCCTGTGAAGTGCCATCAGTATGCTGAAGACATGCAGCTCTGTCCATCTTTTTCATCTGACCTGGGCCCCATAGTCTCAGTCCTTTCCCAGTGCCTGTATGCACTATGAAACTAATTCAACTGATTGTTTTGCCTGTATTCAGCTTCAGAGATGTTGGAAGGTAGCAGATCATTTGATTGGGGAGGTGGAGAATTGGGACATCTATCATTGATGGGGTTCAGTCTCCCTTTGCCACACAGATTTTAGTTGGAGTTACTCCTGTATCCTCTGCACCTAAATCTTCAGGTGGCAGCAGTAACTAGGAGTGCCTTTCACCAACTGCATCTAGTGAGAAGCCTGCAATCCTTTCTTTCTATTGTTTTATAAGTTATTTTGTTCTCTTATTGTAACCTGCCCTGAGCCTTTCTTGGGAAGTGTGGCATACAAATCTAATAAATCAATAAATAAAAATAATTTGGGCCCCTGTAAATTGGCGCAAAAGCCCACATGGCTCACCAAAAACATACGGGAATGTCTCTTAGCTAAAAAGGAGGCATATACCCAATGGAAGGGAGGGGCCATCACCAGGGAGAACTATACCTCGGTTGCTCAGGGCTGTAGGGGGGCGGTCAGGAAGGGCAAGGTGGAGATAGAAGTGGGACTAGCTACCCAGATCAAGGACAACAAGAAGTCATTTTTAAATACATAGGGGGTAAAAAGAAGGTACCAGGTAACATGGGGCCTCTGCAGGACATGCTAGGAAATCTGGTCATCACACCAGACAGCAAAGCAAACCTATTTAACAATTTCTTTGCCTCCATTTTTCTGAGCAGGGATCGGGTCACCCCCCACAACACCAGGACCCCCGTAGGTCCCAGGGGAGGCACACCCAGACCTAGGGTCACTTGAGGGACTCGACGTATTTAAATCTGCAGGTCCTGATGATTTCCACCCCAGAGTGCTGAGGGAATTAACAAAGGTCATAGCAGGACCCCTGGCACAGCTTTACGAGCACTCATGGTGCTCTGATGTGGCGCCAGAGGACTGGAAAAAGGCCAATGTGGTTCACATTTTCAAAAAAAGGGAAGAAGGAGGACCCAGGAAACTATAGGCCAGTCAGTCTTACCTCAGTCCTGGGTAAGCTTTTTGAGAGAGTTATCCTGGCGCATGTCTGTGAGGGGCCAGCAGGGGAGATTATGCTTAGAGGCAACCAAGACAGATTCATTAGAGGCAGGTCCTGTCAGACCAACCTGGTGGCCTTCTATGACCAGGT